>NC_090646.1:287374912-287745424 GCF_040937935.1 Hyperolius riggenbachi | reverse complement strand
CCCCCAATTTTACCACCCCCGTGCAGTAAGTGGGCCAACAGACAATGAATTTTATGAACAGAGCTAAAATTGGCTAATCAAAATTGTATGTGTGTACCAGGCTTTACAGCTAATACTGTACATACTGAAAGTAGCAGGGATCAGCATACAATATAGCTGGTTTACAATCAGTAAAGGCACAGAGTAACACCTTACACTGTACACACTGGAGGTAAATCAGCACACAGTGCAGGCACTAGAGAACAGCGTATACTGTACATACTGTAGGCAGCAGAATTCAGCACACTGCAGCTAGCGTGCCAAAAATATGAGGATCACGTTGTGCGGCGTGCTTATCGCGCCGCACCGAAAAATGGGTGGGCCATGGACCAGAATATAGGTGTGGTAACGGGTGGAGACAAATTTACATGAACCTAGCAATGGTGGGACATTAGATTATGACAGTGGTGGCGAACCTTTTGGAGGCCGAGTGCCCAAACTGCAACCCAAAAGTCACTTATCTATCGCAAAGTGGCAACAGCAATTTAAACTAAATACTGTACAAACGTTTTAACTCATACATGAACATTATGGAAAATCCAAATTGAAAATAAACTGTGAAGATAAACAATTTCATCCATCCTACTCCTGAAAAATGTATTCAATTTTTTAGAACCTCCCAGTTTTATTTTCTGTTTTAAAAAGCTAAAAAAAGTAGGTTTAATGCTATTGTCTCATATGATAAGTATTCAGCTTTTCCCATAGTCTCCCAGTTAGCAATCATGTGACCCCCAAAAAGACAAATTCAGCAATCATGAGGCCCCCAACAAATCATGAGGCCCCTAACAAGACAAATTCATCAATCATGAGGCCTCCAACAAATCATGAGGCCCCCAACAAGACAAATTCAGCAATCATGAGGCCCCCAACAAATCATGAGGCCCCCAACAAGACAAATTCAGCAATCTTGAGGCCCCCAACAAATCATAAGGCTCCCAACAAGACAAATTCAGCAGTCATGAGGCACATAAATAGACAGCATTTCACATAAATAAGCAGAATGCCCCCTTAATATGGCAGCCCCCCCAAGTTAGGTAGTGAGTTACAGGGACCCCCAGGAAAGCTAGTGAGTGACAGGCACCTCCAGTTAGGTAGTGAGTGACAGGGACCCCGATAGTGAGTGCCAGGGAGCCCCTTCAGGCAGTGAGTGAGTGCCAGGGAGCCCCTTCAGGCAGTGAGTGAGTGCCAGGGAGCCCCTTCAGGCAGTGAGTGAGTGCCAGGGAGCCCCTTCAGGTAGTGAGTGAGTGCCAGGGAGCCCCTTCAGGCAGTGAGTGAGTGCCAGGGAGCCCCTTCAGGCAATGAGTGAGTGCCAGGGAGCCCCTTCAGGCAGTGAGTGAGTGCCAGGGAGCCCCTTCAGGCAGTGAGTGAGTGCCAGGGAGCCCCTTCAGGCAGTGAGTGAGTGCCAGGGAGCCCCTTCAGGCAGTGAGTGAGTGACAGTGAGGCCATTTAGGTAGTGAGTGAGTGACAGGGAGCCCCTTTAGGCAGTGAGTGAGTGCCAGGGAGCCCCTTTAGGAAGTGAGTAAGTGACAGGGAGGCCCTTTAGGTAGTAAGTGAGTGACAGTGAGGCCCTTTAGGCAGTGAGTGAGTGACAGGGAGCCCCTTTAGGGAGTGAGTGAGTGACAGGGAGGCCCCCTAGGGAGTGAGTGAGTGCCAGGGAGCCCCTTTAGGGAGTGAGTGAGTGCCAGGGAGCCCCTTTAGGGAGTGAGTGAGTGCCAGTGAGCCCCTTTAGGGAGTGAGTGAGTGAGTGCCAGGGAGCCCCTTTAGGGAGTGAGTGAGTGCCAGGGAGCCCCTTTAGGGAGTGAGTGAGTGCCAGTGAGCCCCTTTAGGGAGTGAGTGAGTGACAGGGAGGCCCTTTAGGGAGTGAGTGAGTGACAGGGAGGCCCCCTAGGGAGTGAGTGAGTGACAGGGAACCCCTTTAGGAAGTAAGTGAGTGCCAGGGAGCCCCTTTAGGGAGTGAGTGAGTGACAGGGAGCCCCTTTAGGGAGTGAGTGAGTGACAGGGAGGCCCTTTAGGGAGTGAGTGAGTGACAGGGAGGCCCCTAGGGAGTGAGTGAGTGACAGGGAGCCCCTTTAGGGAGTGAGTGAGTGACAGGAAGCCCCTTTAGGGAGTGAGTGAGTGACAGGGAGGCCCTTTAGGGAGTGAGTGAGTGCCAGGGAGCCCCTTCAGGCAGTGAGTGAGTGACAGGGAGGCCCTTTAGGTACTGAGTGAGTGACAGGGAGGCCCTTTGGGTAGTGAGTGAGTGCCAGGGAGCCCCTTCAGGCAGTGAGTGAGTGACAGGGAGCCCTTTAGGCAGTGAGTGAGTGCCAGGGAGCCCCTTCAGGCAGTGAGTGAGTGCCAGGGAGCCCCTTCAGGCAGTGAGTGAGTGACAGGGAGGCCCTTTAGGTAGTGAGTGAGTGCCAGGGAGCCCCTTCAGGTAGTGAGTGAGTGCCAGGGAGCCCCTTCAGGCAGTGAGTGAGTGCCAGGGAGCCCCTTCAGGCAGTGAGTTAGTGACAGTGAGGCCCTTTAGGTAGTGAGTGAGTGACAGGGAGCCCCTTTAGGCAGTGAGTGAGTGCCAGGGAGCCCCTTTAGGAAGTGAGTAAGTGACAGGGAGGCCCTTTAGGTAGTGAGTGAGTGACAGTGAGGCCCTTTAGGCAGTGAGTGAGTGACAGGGAGCCCCTTTAGGGAGTGAGTGAGTGACAGGGAGGCCCCCTAGGGAGTGAGTGAGTGACAGGGAGCCCCTTTAGGGAGTGAGTGAGTGCCAGGGAGCCCCTTTAGGGAGTGAGTGAGTGAGTGCCAGGGAGCCCCTTTAGGGAGTGAGTGACAGGGAGCCCCTTTAGGGAGTGAGTGAGTGCCAGGGAGGCCCCCTAGGGAGTGAGTGAGTGACAGGGAACCCCTTTAGGAAGTGAGTGAGTGCCAGGGAGCCCCTTTAGGGAGTGAGTGAGTGACAGGGAGCCCCTTTAGGGAGTGAGTGAGTGCCAGGGAGCCCCTTTAGGGAGTGAGTGAGTGAGTGACAGGGAGCCCCTTTAGGGAGTGAGTGAGTGCCAGGGAGCCCCTTTAGGGAGTGAGTGAGTGCCAGGGAGCCCCTTTAGGGAGTGAGTGAGTGCCAGTGAGCCCCTTTAGGGAGTGAGTGAGTGCCAGTGAGCCCCTTTAGGGAGTGAGTGAGTGCCAGGGAGCCCCTTTAGGGAGTGAGTGAGTGCCAGGGAGCCCCTTTAGGGAGTGAGTGAGTGCCAGTGAGCCCCTTTAGGGAGTGAGTGAGTGACAGGGAGGCCCTTTAGGGAGTGAGTGAGTGACAGGGAGGCCCCCTAGGGAGTGAGTGAGTGACAGGGAGGCCCTTTAGGGAGTGAGTGAGTGCCAGGGAGGCCCCTAGGGAGTGAGTGAGTGAGTGACAGGGAGCCCCTTTAGGGAGTGAGTGACAGGGAGCCCCTTTAGGAAGTGAGTGAGTGCCAGGGAGCCCCTTCAGGCAGTGAGTGAGTGCCAGGGAGCCCCTTCAGGCAGTGAGTAAGTGACAGGGAGGCCCTTTAGGTAGTGAGTGAGTGACAGGGAGGCCCTTTGGGTAGTGAGTGAGTGCCAGGGAGCCCCTTCAGGTAGTGAGTGAGTGCCAGGGAGCCCCTTCAGGCAGTGAGTGAGTGCCAGGGAGCCCCTTCAGGCAATGAGTGAGTGCCAGGGAGCCCCTTCAGGCAGTGAGTGAGTGCCAGGGAGCCCCTTCAGGCAGTGAGTGAGTGCCAGGGAGCCCCTTCAGGCAGTGAGTGAGTGCCAGGGAGCCCCTTCAGGCAGTGAGTGAGTGACAGTGAGGCCATTTAGGTAGTGAGTGAGTGACAGGGAGCCCCTTTAGGCAGTGAGTGAGTGCCAGGGAGCCCCTTTAGGAAGTGAGTAAGTGACAGGGAGGCCCTTTAGGTAGTAAGTGAGTGACAGTGAGGCCCTTTAGGCAGTGAGTGAGTGACAGGGAGCCCCTTTAGGGAGTGAGTGAGTGACAGGGAGGCCCCCTAGGGAGTGAGTGAGTGCCAGGGAGCCCCTTTAGGGAGTGAGTGAGTGCCAGGGAGCCCCTTTAGGGAGTGAGTGAGTGCCAGTGAGCCCCTTTAGGGAGTGAGTGAGTGAGTGCCAGGGAGCCCCTTTAGGGAGTGAGTGAGTGCCAGGGAGCCCCTTTAGGGAGTGAGTGAGTGCCAGTGAGCCCCTTTAGGGAGTGAGTGAGTGACAGGGAGGCCCTTTAGGGAGTGAGTGAGTGACAGGGAGGCCCCCTAGGGAGTGAGTGAGTGACAGGGAACCCCTTTAGGAAGTAAGTGAGTGCCAGGGAGCCCCTTTAGGGAGTGAGTGAGTGACAGGGAGCCCCTTTAGGGAGTGAGTGAGTGACAGGGAGGCCCTTTAGGGAGTGAGTGAGTGACAGGGAGGCCCCTAGGGAGTGAGTGAGTGACAGGGAGCCCCTTTAGGGAGTGAGTGAGTGACAGGAAGCCCCTTTAGGGAGTGAGTGAGTGACAGGGAGGCCCTTTAGGGAGTGAGTGAGTGCCAGGGAGCCCCTTCAGGCAGTGAGTGAGTGACAGGGAGGCCCTTTAGGTACTGAGTGAGTGACAGGGAGGCCCTTTGGGTAGTGAGTGAGTGCCAGGGAGCCCCTTCAGGCAGTGAGTGAGTGACAGGGAGCCCTTTAGGCAGTGAGTGAGTGCCAGGGAGCCCCTTCAGGCAGTGAGTGAGTGCCAGGGAGCCCCTTCAGGCAGTGAGTGAGTGACAGGGAGGCCCTTTAGGTAGTGAGTGAGTGCCAGGGAGCCCCTTCAGGTAGTGAGTGAGTGCCAGGGAGCCCCTTCAGGCAGTGAGTGAGTGCCAGGGAGCCCCTTCAGGCAGTGAGTTAGTGACAGTGAGGCCCTTTAGGTAGTGAGTGAGTGACAGGGAGCCCCTTTAGGCAGTGAGTGAGTGCCAGGGAGCCCCTTTAGGAAGTGAGTAAGTGACAGGGAGGCCCTTTAGGTAGTGAGTGAGTGACAGTGAGGCCCTTTAGGCAGTGAGTGAGTGACAGGGAGCCCCTTTAGGGAGTGAGTGAGTGACAGGGAGGCCCCCTAGGGAGTGAGTGAGTGACAGGGAGCCCCTTTAGGGAGTTAGTGAGTGCCAGGGAGCCCCTTTAGGGAGTGAGTGAGTGAGTGCCAGGGAGCCCCTTTAGGGAGTGAGTGACAGGGAGCCCCTTTAGGGAGTGAGTGAGTGCCAGGGAGGCCCCCTAGGGAGTGAGTGAGTGACAGGGAACCCCTTTAGGAAGTGAGTGAGTGCCAGGGAGCCCCTTTAGGGAGTGAGTGAGTGACAGGGAGCCCCTTTAGGGAGTGAGTGAGTGCCAGGGAGCCCCTTTAGGGAGTGAGTGAGTGACAGGGAGCCCCTTTAGGGAGTGAGTGAGTGCCAGGGAGCCCCTTTAGGGAGTGAGTGAGTGCCAGGGAGCCCCTTTAGGGAGTGAGTGAGTGCCAGTGAGCCCCTTTAGGGAGTGAGTGAGTGCCAGTGAGCCCCTTTAGGGAGTGAGTGAGTGCCAGGGAGCCCCTTTAGGGAGTGAGTGAGTGCCAGGGAGCCCCTTTAGGGAGTGAGTGAGTGCCAGTGAGCCCCTTTAGGGAGTGAGTGAGTGACAGGGAGGCCCTTTAGGGAGTGAGTGAGTGACAGGGAGGCCCCCTAGGGAGTGAGTGAGTGACAGGGAGGCCCTTTAGGGAGTGAGTGAGTGCCAGGGAGGCCCCTAGGGAGTGAGTGAGTGAGTGACAGGGAGCCCCTTTAGGGAGTGAGTGACAGGGAGCCCCTTTAGGAAGTGAGTGAGTGCCAGGGAGCCCCTTCAGGCAGTGAGTGAGTGCCAGGGAGCCCCTTCAGGCAGTGAGTAAGTGACAGGGAGGCCCTTTAGGTAGTGAGTGAGTGACAGGGAGGCCCTTTGGGTAGTGAGTGAGTGCCAGGGAGCCCCTTCAGGCAGTGAGTGAGTGACAGGGAGCCCTTTAGGCAGTGAGTGAGTGCCAGGGAGCCCCTTCAGGCAGTGAGTGAGTGCCAGGGAGCCCCTTCAGGCAGTGAGTGAGTGACAGGGAGGCCCTTTAGGTAGTGAGTGAGTGACAGGGAGGCCCTTTAGGTAGTGAGTGAGTGCCAGGGAGCCCCTTCAGGCAGTGAGTGAGTGACAGGGAGCCCTTTAGGCAGTGAGTGAGTGACAGGGAGACCCTTTAGGAAGTGAGTGAGTGACAGGGAGGCCCTTTAGGTAATGAGTGAGTGACAGTGAGGCCCTTTAGGCAGTGAGTGAGTGCCAGGGAGCCCCTTTAGGCAGTGAGTGAGTGACAGGGAGGCCCCCTAGGGAGTGAGTGAGTGCCAGGGAGCCCCTTTAGGAAGTGAGTGAGTGACAGGGAGCCCCTTTAGGGAGTGAGTGAGTGCCAGGGAGCCCCTTTAGGGAGTGAGTGAGTGCCAGGGAGCCCCTTTAGGGAGTGAGTCAGTGCCAGTATTCCCCTTTAGGGAGTGAGTGAGTGCCAGGGAGCCCCTTTAGGGAGTGAGTGAGTGCCAGGGAGCCCCTTTAGGGAGTGAGTGAGTGCCAGTGAGCCCCTTTAGGGAGTGAGTGAGTGCCAGTGAGCCCCTTTAGGGAGTGAGTGAGTGCCAGTGAGCCCCTTTAGGGAGTGAGTGAGTGCCAGTGAGGCCCTTTAGGGAGTGAGTGAGTGACAGGGAGGCCCCCTAGGGAATGAGTGAGTGACAGGGAGCCCTTTAGGAAGTGAGTGAGTGCCAGGGAGCCCCTTTAGGGAGTGAGTGAGTGACAGGGAGCCCCTTTAGGGAGTGAGTGAGTGACAGGGAGGCCCTTTAGGGAGTGAGTGAGTGCCAGGGAGCCCCTTTAGGAAGTAAGTGAGTGCCAGGGAGCCCCTTTAGGGAGGGAGGGAGTGAGTGACAGGGAGGCCCCCCCCCTCTAGCCGCCACCGCTCCCCCCCCCTCCCCCCCCCCTTACCTTGCAGCAGACCTCAGGATCAGCGGCGACCCGACCAGTACCAGCGGGCGCCGGACGCACCCGCTCGATATGCGGAAGTGATGTCACTTCCGCATATCAGTGCGGGCGCTGGGTCTTAGCGCCCGCACGATTGGTCGCCGGCTCGCCGCCTGATGCTGAGGTCTGACTGAGTGTGACGTGGCGGCGGCGGCTGCGCTGACAGAGGGGGTGAGCGGCGGGCGGAGATCCGTGGCACCCCAGGACAGATTGGGGGCACGTGCCCCCCCAAAATAGGGCTAGCGACGCCCCTGACGCTAGAGATAGTCACAGACTATACATCTGTAGAAGGTGTACACTACAGCTTATCATAACAGAAGAAGAGACTTTTGGACAAATCTTTCCAAAGCCCCTAACCAGCCTTCCAATAACCACCTAAGAGCAGATGTAAACATTGCCAGAAAGCTTAACACTGGCTATAATTGCATTATGAAAGGATCATTCAAGGGTAAATGGCCCAAACTATACAATACATTAAAGCGTAACTGTCAGGCATAAAATCAAAAATAAATTCTTTATTTTTATCTGGTAAACAAGTAATAAGGATGCTAACCAGGCAGTCTAAAAGTTAAAAATCACTCTTACTTTTCTTGTTGATAAAAGATCATTCCCCAGTTTCCCTGGCTCTTATTTGGTACATCTGGCACACAAAGGAAGTTGCTGGACATGCTAGGTTGTCCTTTTTTTTCTTTTTTACTTTCCTCTCAGACTTAAAGAGGAACTGTTGCGGAAATCTTAAAATTTAAAACACATACAAATAAGAAGTACATTTCTTTCTGAGTAAAATGAGCCATAAATGACTTTTCTTCTATGTTGCTTTCACTTACAGTAAGTATTAGAAATCTGACATTACCAACAGGTTTTGGGTTAGTCCATCTCTCCATAGGGGATTCTCAGCATGGCCTTTATTCTTTATAAAGACATTCCCGGAAAATGATTAATACAAAGATGCTGGCCAGCCTCCCTGCTTGCTGCACACTTATTTGGCAGTTGGACGGAGCAACTGCCATTCACTAAGTGCTTTTAAGAATAAAGAAAACCCTGAGAACCCCCCTATGAGAAGATGGGCTAGTCCAAAATTTGTTGGTCATGTCAGATTTCTACTACTTACTGTAAGTGATAGCAACATAGGAGAAAAGTAATTTATGGCTAATTTTACTCTGGGAGAAATGTACTTCTTATTTGAATGCGTTTTGAATTTTAAAGACAGTTCCTCTTTAACTAATGCAGCCTGATTGGCTGAAGCCTCTTTCCCTCCTGTTTTCCCCTCCCACACCTCTGCTTCTCTCTGATTAGCCAATTGTTCTAATGCCGAGAAGCTGCACAGTCACCAAATGACAATGCACTTTCTATTTCAGAGCTGGGTGGGAGTGTCTAAAGACTGTCTCTGTTTGCATTGGCCACCCTATTCCCAGAATAAGAGAGGAAATTATGTCAGGATTGGCTTCAAGACAGACAGAGTTAAAATGGAAAATCCTAAGAAGGATTTTCTCTTGTTTTACTACAGAAAAATCACTAAAATCAAAATGTGGACAGAGCAATACGTATGTTATGTAAGTAGAGCAAGTATCAATCTACTTATATATGTGTTTTTTTTCTAAAATAGTATGGCTGACAGCTCCTCTTTCATCATTGTAAAGTGGCAAAACTGGCGGTAGGACTTTATCATGACAAGGTCATATTGCTCTTCAAAGAATGTAGTATTCTATCAAAAGATAAGTAAATATTTCTATATCCAAGCTTGTGATGAACAGAATTGAAATATTCAACTTATAATAAAAGCTAACAGCTGTTGATAAAAGTGAACAAAGCTGCCAGATCATCAATCATCAATTGGTAGTTTGAATTTGCTAGCCACACTTCCACGTTCATGGCCAGTGGAGATCTATTTACATGTTAGGGGAATTTTCTGCTTGAGACTAGAGGAAGACAAAAGCACTGAGAGGAATGGAGGAAGCACCTTTGGTGCCATTTCTTCCTTTCTCCTTAACTCTGCTTTATTTGACCTTTGCTCTAATATAACAATGACTGTTTTATTGTAATGCAAGAGATGCAGGCAAATAACCATGGAAATGTGTCTTTAGGTCATGCCAACACAATGACAAGAGATATAGGAAAGGCAAACACCTATGTTAACTCTATAAAATCATTTTTTTTTTATCATTAATGATGTCATAAATAAACTTCAGAAGCGTATCAGTTTGTTTTCTGTCTAAAAACAATATTCAGTGTAGTCATTCTCCAAGAATGTAGCCTCTGCTGTCCATACTTCACAATTCTTTTAATGGAATTCTCTGTGTTCCGTAGATAATGTGTGAAAACAGCAAGTTCTAGCAGTGAGGACATTTCCTTTGATAAGAAGCTTTGTTTTATTAGTATAAATTAGATCTCATGTGAGGTTAGAGGTCAGTGATATTAATGTATTAAACGTGCAGGAAGCCTTTGACTGCTGGCACCATTCAAAGGTCGGTTTTCTGAAAATCTCCTAAGTTAACGGTTTATGCTGTGTTTATACGCCTGTATTTGCTTTTTATTCTTTTTTAGGAATATCATGGAATGACACAACCAGATTGATTTAAACCAAAGGTCTATGAAATGCATATACATCTATTAAAAGTGTCTGATCCTCTGTCTGTTCCATCCTTCACAATAATATTATAGGCTAAATACCTCATTTATCCCCACAATTCTAGTGAGATGTTCTGTGTTCAGTGTTGAAGATATGAGTTTGGACAGCTGCTTGCTAAAATTCTTAATTTACATCAACATCCTTGAGTGTCCATCCACCTGGCCCTTATATGGGCATACCTGGGCAGATGAGGAGATTAAGATATAAATTTAAGTGAACCTCTGGACTAAAAATCTACTCAGCAGAACTGAAAAGGCTTGGTGTTTCTTTAACAGTTTCACAGCATCAGAAATTCTTACCAAAGCATCATTTTTAGCTGCATTTTTAGCTAAGCTCCACCCATCAAAGAAAAAAGCCCGGGCTTTTTTTCCATGATGCTGTGCAGAGCATGATGGGATTTCTTATGTTGTTATTCATGTTGCCTAGCAACTGGGAGAGGTGCTCAGGACACAGGACAGTTGGAACTGTGTCTCACGCTCCCTGTTACCTCCTTTCAACCAAAAAGATGGCTGCCATCATGAAATCAAACATTTGCCTGTTCTTGTAAAACAGGGTGGGTAAGAGATTATATTACCTATCTAGTTTGATTAACAGAACTAATGTAACTTAACCACTTGCCGACCGCCCACTGCACAGAGGCGGCCGGCAAGTGGATCCCGCAAGGACCGCCGCATGCACAGAGGCGGCGGTCCTTGTACGGGCATGGGCGGAGCGATCGTGTCATTCGTTACGCGATCAGCCACCGGCGCCTGGCTCCGCCCCCCTCGTGCTGTAACCCGCCGGCCGTTCGGAAGCGCCGGCGGGTTACTAGCACCCGGATCGCCGCATACAAAGTGTA
Source organism: Hyperolius riggenbachi (assembly GCF_040937935.1). Taxonomy (NCBI): domain Eukaryota; kingdom Metazoa; phylum Chordata; class Amphibia; order Anura; family Hyperoliidae; genus Hyperolius; species Hyperolius riggenbachi. Next base: position 287,734,990 of record NC_090646.1, on the reverse strand, counting down.
TAATACACTTTGTAATGTATACAAAGTGTATTATACAGGCTGCCTCCTGCCCTGGTGGTCCCAGTGTCTGAGGGACCACCAGGGCAGGCTGCAGCCACCCTAGTCTGCACCCAAGCACACTGATTTCCCCCCCCTGCCCCCTGATCACCCAGAGCACCCCTCAGACCCCCTCCCTGCCAACCCCCCAGACCACTGTTTGCACCCAATCACCCCCCTAATCACCCATCAATCACTCCCTGTCACTATCTGTAAATGCTATTTTTTTTTATTCCCTAAACTGCCCCCTGCTCCCTCCTGATCACCCCCCACCCCTCATATTCTCCCCAGACCCCCCCCCCCTCCCTGTGTACTGAATGCATCTATCCCCCTGATCACCTATCAATCACCCATCAATCACCCCCTGTCACTGCCACCCATCATTCAGCCCCTAACCTGCCCCTTGTGGGCAATCTGATCACCCACCCACACCAATAGATCGCCCGCAGATCCGACGTCAGATCACCTCCCAAGTGCAGTGTTTACATCAGTTCTCTACCCTAAACACCCACTAATTACCCATCAATCACCCATCAATTACCCCCTATCACCACCTGTCACTGTTACCTATCAGATCAGACCCTAATTTGCCCCTTGCGGGCACCCAATCACCCGCCTACACGCTCAGATTGCCCTCAGACCCCCCCTTATCAATTCGCCAGTGCATTTTTTACATCTGTTCTTCCCTGTAATAACCCACTGATCACCTGTCAATCACCTGTCAATCACCCATCAATCACCCCCTGTCACTGCCACCCATCAATCACCCCCTGTCACTGCCACCCATCAATCAGCCCCTAACCTGCCCCTTGCGGGCAATCTGATCACCCACCCACACCAATAGATCGCCCGCAGATCACCTCCCAAATGCATTGTTTACATCTGTTCTCTACCCTAAACACTCACTAATTACCCATCAATCACCCCCTGTCACTGCTACCCATCAAATTAGACCCCTATCTGCCCCTAGGGCACTCAATCACCCGCCCACACCCTCAGAACGCCCTCAGACCCCAGCCCTGATCACCTCGTCAGTGCATTGCTTGCATCTTTTCCCCCCTCTAATCACACCTTGAGACACCCATCAATCACCTCCTGTCACCCCCTAGCACACCTACCCATCAGATCAGGCCCTAATTTGCCCCGTGTGGGCTCCTGATCACTCGGCCAAACCCTCAGATTCCCCTCAGACCCCCTTCCGATCACCTCCCCAGTGCATTGATTGCATCTATTTTCCCCTCTAACCACCCCCTGAGACACCCATCAATCACCTCCTGTCACCCCCCACTAGCACTCCTATCCATCAGATCAGGCCAAATACAACCTGTCATCTAAAAGGCCACCCTGCTTATGACTGGTTCCACAAAATGTGCCCCCTCATAGACCACCTGTCATCAAAATTTTCAGATGCTTACACCCCTGAACAGTCATTTTGAGACATTTGGTTTCCAGACTGCTCACGGTTTTGGGCTCATAAAATGCCAGGGCGGTATAGGAACCCATAAAAGATAAAACTCATGCGCCTATGCATAAAAATAATGCACCATTTATTAGATCACATAAAAAGTTAATAATCTGCATATATACTGTATACTGCCAACTTAGTAACCCAGGTTCAATCCCAGACGTCAAAAAATCTCAGGATTGATTGTCTAGATTGTTCTGCCGGCTACTACCACATACATGCATGTATATATATATGGGCCCATAAAAAACGAAAAATGAAAAAATGATTTTTTTTTTTAAAAATTAAGGATAGATATAGGTCTAAAATAGTGGTTTTTTTCCTCCACTTATAAAGGCTCCACACCACACTTAGGAGTTGTATGTTGCTCACAAGTTTCCAGTATTAATCCGGTACATATACGTGCAGGCGTGATTGTATAACTCTTCCGCTAACCCAACAGCTGACTCACGGTTTTGGTTGGCTCTGCGCTGATGTTTTTTCAGTCTCTGCTGACTCACGGTTTTGGTTGGCTCTGCGCTGATGTTTTTTCAGTCTCTGCAAGAGAGGAGGGACAGGAAGAGTCCACAGTCCTTTTGGAAAGTAACGGAATCGCTTGAGTCCCGGCCGGCAACTCACTGCAGAATTCCCACGTTACAGGCTTCTCACGGACTTCCGGGTCAAGGGATCTTACAACACACGGAGTCCGGGGGGTGACGTCACCACACTCTTAGCCAATAGCCGACGCGTTTCGGTAGGGTCCGCCTACCTTCTTCAGGGCGTCCGCCTACCTTCTTCATGACGCCCTGAAGAAGGTAGGCGGACCCTACCGAAACGCGTCGGCTATTGGCTAAGAGTGTGGTGACGTCACCCCCCGGACTCCGTGTGTTGTAAGATCCCTTGACCCGGAATTCCCTGACTCCCCACAGCATAACCAGTTTGTAATTGAGGCATTGCAGATGGTGTTAGAATTGAATTGCTTCGTGTTTGATGGACGGTACTACCGCCAGGCCAGGGGCACGTCGATGGGGGCATCCTGCGCTCCGGCCTACGCTTGTTTACATCTGGGCTGGTGGGAGCGCAGGGATGTGTACCCCCTTGATCTCTTCCAGAGGTACGCCGGCCTCTGGTTGAGGTTTATAGATGACGTGCTCTTGGTCTGGCGGGGAAGCATTGAGGAGTTGGAGGTCTTCATGATGAAATTGTCAGACAATGGAAGAAACTTACGTTTCACATATGAGTATAGTAGGGATGAGTTATCCTTTCTGGATTTAAAAATCCGTAAGGTGAACGACAAGTTTGTCACCTCCACCTACAGAAAGCCCACAGCGGGCAATACTTTGCTCCATTATAAAAGCCATCATTTGATATCACAAAAGAGAGCGGTGCCAGGAGGTCAGTTTCACAGGTTACGAAAAAACTGCACCCTGGAAGATGACTTCACACAAGAAGGTGAAGATTTGAGTCAAAGATTGAAAGAAAGAGGGTACCCTTTGGATTTAGTAGAAAGGGAGTTTCAAAAAGCAAAGGATAAAGATAGAAAGGAAGTACTAGGGGGGAAAAGAAAACAAAAAAAGCCCGGCCCTATTAGGTTTATAACCACCTATGGCAGTCACTGGTATGAGCTACAGGCAACTTTACAAAAACATTGGAATGTCCTTTTATTAGATCCCAGAATAGAAAGATTAGTAGGAAGCCGACCCTACATGACGGCAAGGCGGGCCCCTAATTTAAAGAATTTGTTGGTACGATCTGAATTTAATTCTAAACTTAAGCAGACGTGGCTTAGTAACATGCCTATTAGATTTGGGATGTTTCAGTGCGGTGGGTGTTCCGTATGTAAATATGTTGAAAGAACTAAATTTTTCAGAAATGCAAAAGGTAACAAGTGCTATGAGATACGCGATAATATAAACTGTAACTCTGAAAGAGTCGTTTATTGCATCACCTGTCCCTGTGATCTAATGTATGTGGGGAAAACCAAGCGAAGATTGGGTGCCAGAATTGGCGAGCATATAAACAATATTGAAAATGCCACTAAGGATAGCCCTTTGGGCTCACATTTTGAAAAATTCCACAACAAAGATCCAAAGGGTTTAAAGTTTAAGGGGATATTTAAACAAAGAATCCCTAAAAGAGGTGGCAATATAGAAAATGAACTATATAAAATAGAGGCAGGATGGATTTATCGCTTGGGAACAAGAATCCCATATGGATTAAATTCCGATCTCAATATGGTCTATTTTCTGCAATAAATCTCCTTGTGCATCAAAATCCCTGTTAAGCCTCTCCATGAAGACTTAATAATGGTTGTGAATTTTGCTAATGCTAACAAATGTCATTATGAAGTCTGCTGTATATATATAAAAAGGAAAAACCTCCCACACTGTTGAAAATAAAAAGGAAGGGATCACGAGTAAGCCAGCTACGTCACTGCTTTGAGAAAGCCCCGTGGGCGGGGCGAAACGCGTCAGCAGGAGGCGGCGAATCAGCATGGTGGGCACTCCTGTGGACGTCTAGACGCATGGCCGCATAGCCGCTTGAATTGCGCCCAACAGGGAGTAAACCATACCGTCCAGGAAGGAAAGACCCGGAGGAAGGGGAGCGGCGCGGATAGTAGGGACGCCTCTCCGCAAGCCCCCAAAAAGTCTGGAGAGCCCTGGCTTAAAGTGTCTGATGGACGTGTATGCGGCCAGACGCACGCACTGACGCGACAGATTATCCTCACCGCAACGAAAACGCCACACAACCGTGAGTCTATTGGTAACAGCCACAGAAAGGTGGTAAGAACTTTGCCAGCTCGGCCTTTTTGCCTTCATAAAAAATATGCGCACAGTACCCCTTCCAGCGATTTGTTAAATAACCACCATGGTGTTTCATATAGACATTATGTCGGAGGAAGCTGTTTCAAACAGGAATATGTCCATAGACATTCCATCAATCTCTGGGTTCTTATGAGGTCCATTTAATCCAAGTGTGCACTGAAGCTATAAATCAAGATTCTGAGCTAGCTCTGAGGCCTGGGTGTGCGTCGGTGGTGGGGCCACACATGACCTATACAGATGAGTGGACCATCCATTTTCTGCATAGGCTAACGCTGGGCGATTTTGGATCGGTAATGCACCATCTCTTGGTCAGTGGTTACATAGAGACATAGGATATTTGTCTGACCGATGAAGATTGTGAGTGCGGCCCAATTGGATGTATAGGTTTGTGGTGACCTGATCACTTGGGCTGCATTACACATATCCTAGGTCTGTTTAATTATTTCCACATGTGCTGACCATGCTGATTCATGTTTTTAGGCAAGCTTTTAATAATATTGTCCTTGTCATGGCCATAAATTTGTGGTAAGCGTCACTTAATAAAATTTGTATTTTTTCAGCACGGGCAGCAGTATTGGTGGTTCAATTTTTTGTTTTGCAACAGTTTAAACATTTTCTACCTGTACAGCTCCTCCTTACGGAGTAGTGCGATATTACAAAAGGGTTGGACACTCATAGTTCTTGCTAATTTTTGGGTTCCTATACTGCCCTGGCATTTTAGGGGCCCCAAATCGTGAGGAGTAGTCTTGAAACAAAAATGACCTGTGAAATCCTAAAGGTACTCATTGAACTTTGGGCCCCTAAGCGCAGTTGGGGTGCAAAAAGTGCCACACATGTGGTATCGCTGTACTCAGGAGAAGTAGTATAATGTGTTTTGGGGTGTATTTTTACACATACCCATGCTGAGTGGGAGAAATATTTCTGTAAATGGACAATTGTGTGTAAAAAAAATCAAACAATTGTCATTTACAGAGATATTTCTCCCACCCAGCATGGGTATGTGTAAAAATACACCCCAAAACACATTATACTACTTCTCCTGAGTACGGCGGTACCACATGTGTGGCACTTTTTTACACCCTAAGTGCGCTAAGGGGCCCAAAGTCCAATGAGTACCTTTAGGATTTCACGGGTCATTTTGCGACATTTGGTTTCAAGACTACTCCTCAAGGTTTAGGGCCCCTAAATGCCAGGGCAGTATAGGAACCCCACAAATGACCCCATTCTAGAAAGAAGACACCCAAAGGTATTCCGTTAGGAGTATGGTGAGTTCGTAGAAGATTTTATTTTTTGTCACAAATTAGCGGAAAATGACACTTTGTGGAAAAAAACAATTAAAATCAACTTCCGCTAACTTGTGACAAAAAATAAAATCTTCTATGAACTCACCATACTCCTAATGTAATACCTTGGGGTGTCTTCTTTCTAAAACGGGGTCACTAGTGGGGTTCCTATACTGCCCTGGCATTTTAGGGGCCCCAAATCGTGAGGAGTAGTCTTGAAACAAAAATGACCTGTGAAATCCTAAAGGTACTCATTGAACTTTGGGCCCCTTAGCGCAGTTGGGGTGCAAAAAGTGCCACACATGTGGTATCGCTGTACTCAGGAGAAGTAGTATAATGTGTTTTGGGGTGTATTTTTACACATACCCATGCTGAGTGGGAGAAATATTTCTGTAAATGGACAGTTGTGTGTAAAAAAAATCAAACAATTGTCATTTACAGAGATATTTCTCCCACCCAGCATGGGTATGTGTAAAAATACACCCCAAAACACATTATACTACTTCTCCTGAGTACGGCGGTACCACATGTGTGGCACTTTTTTACACCCTAAGTGCGCTAAGGGGCCCAAAGTCCAATGAGTACCTTTAGGATTTCACGGGTCATTTTGCGACATTTGGTTTCAAGACTACTCCTCAAGGTTTAGGGCCCCTAAAATGCCAGGGCAGTATAGGAACCCCACAAATGACCCCATTCTAGAAAGAAGACACCCAAAGGTATTCCGTTAGGAGTATGGTGAGTTCGTAGAAGATTTTATTTTTTGTCACAAATTAGCGGAAAATGACACTTTGTGAAAAAAAACAATTAAAATCAATTTCCGCTAACTTGCGACAAAAAATAAAATCTTCTATGAACTCCCCATACTCCTAATGGAATATCTTGGGGTGTCTTCTTTCTAAAATGGGGTCATTAGTGGGGTTCCTATACTGCCCTGGCATTTTAGGGGCCCTAAACCGTGAGGAGTAGTCTTGAAACAAAAATGACCTGTGAAATCCTAAAGGTACTCATTGGACTTTGGGCCCCTTAGCGCAGTTAGGGTGCAAAAAAGTGCCGCACATGTGGTATCGTCGTACTCAGGAGAAGTAGTATAATGTGTTTTGGGGTGTATTTTTACACATACCCATGCTGAGTGGGAGAAATATCTCTGTAAATGGACAATTGTGTGTAAAAAAAATCAAACAATTGTCCATTTTCAGAGATATTTCTCCCACCCAGCATGGGTATGTGTAAAAATACACCCCAAAACACATTATACTACTTCTCCTGAGTACGGCAATACCACATGTGTGGCACTTTTTTGCAGCCTAACTGCGCTAAGGGGCCCAAAGTCCAATGAGCACCTTTAGGCTTTACAGGGGTGCTTAAAAATTAGCACCCCCAAAATGCCAGGACAGTAAACACACCCCACAAATGACCCCATTTTGGAAAGTAGACACTTCAAGGTATTCAGAGAGGGGCATGGTGAGTCCGTGGCAGATTTCATTTTTTTTTTTGTCACAAGTTAGCAGAAATGGAAACTTTTTTTTTTTCTTGTCACAAACTGTCATTCTCCGCTAACTTGTGACAAAAAAATAATATCTTCTATGAACTCATTATGCCTCTCAGTGAATACTTTGGGATGTCTTCTTTTCAAAATGGGGTTATTTGGGGGGTATTTATACTATCCTGGAATTCTAGCCCCTCATGAAACATGACAGGTGGTCAGAAAAGTCATAGATGCTACAAAATGGGAAAATACACTTTTTGCACCATCGTTTGTAAACGCTATAACTTTTACCCAAACCAATAAATATAGGCTGAATGGTTTTTTTTTAACAAAAACATGTTTGTCCACATTTTTCGTGCTGCGTGTATACAGAAATTTTACTTTATTTGAAAAATGTCAGCACAGAAAGTTAAAGAAATCATTTTTTTGACAAAATTCATGTCTTTTTTGATGAATATAATAAAAATTAAAAATCGCAGCAGCAATCAAATAGCACCAAAAGAAAGCTTTATTAGTGACAAGAAAAGGAGCCAAAATTCATTTAGGTGGTAGGTTGTATGAGTGAGCAATAAACCGTGAAAACTGCAGTGGTCTGAATGGAAAAAAAGGGTCTGGTCCTTAAGGGGGGTAAAGCCTGCGGTCCTCAAGTGGTTAATGACAGTATGTTTGTTTAGGCTGGAGTTCCTCTTTAAGGACTGCTCATAGGAAAATCTACGATGAGTTTATGAATGCTAGTTTCGCACACATAGATTTTACTCCAGTATAGGATGAGAAGCCATGCTGATCAGCTGCGGATCATGTGATTACTATGGTCACATAATTGTCACTTCTGTGCTGTAAAAGCCTTAATTTGTACATCATCTATTTATTGCCCCTGTGGTGAACCTAACAAATCCTTGGTGGCTGCAGTTTTCTGGTGCTTTGGTCCTCCAATAACATAATAAACAAATCATCTACCAAATGTTGACATCTCTGCTTATAAAACATTCTTTATTTTCAAAAAACATAACATAAAAATGTATTTTTTTCATTTTAATAACAGTCTGCAGTGAGTATTAGATTTAAGCCTGGCCATACTGAAAGCAGTGCAATCTCATCTCTTTGATCGGAGCTACGCTTAAAATACTTAGTAGACTATTGATTTGCACTGCTGTCAGGGTCTTATGCCTGCACAGCAATGTTTTCATTGTTTGCTGTATCATTATTTCACTAGCACAGTGGACTAGAAAGTAAAATTCAAGATCAGAGTCTAGATCTTCTTGTGGTTATAAGTTTGCTTCTTTAAACTAATTTGCTTCAAAAATGTCTCTCTTTGAAGATCTGCAAATGTATTTGCTTGCAACAGTTTTATGATTTTGTGCTTTTATAAACAAAGACTAAAGATTTTTCTTTGTCACCGGAGAAACACAAACGAATGTTAAAAAGAGAACTTAACGTTCAGAATAGAATTGATATAACAAATATAACTGAGACACAGGGCATTTTGTAATGGGATACCATCAAAAATGACCTTTCCATTTTAGTCTGCAGCCAGCAATGATTTACTAGACAAGCCGAATAATTTGAAATGTACTTCACGAAAATCATGGCAATAATGCAGCATAATAATACAGCACAACCCAGGAAACCCAAAATTCTCATCTCACGGCTCTGGCAAGTGTTATTTGCAGACATTTCCAGGTATTACTTCCAGTCTCAGGTCCATACTCAGATCATCTGTCTCAGACCAAACTTCTCTCATCTATCCATCTGCTAAGTTTACAACGTCAAAGTTTGTTCAAATCTTTGTACTATATTTATAGTTGTCCTGGAGGGATTTTTTCTCATTGAAAGTTTACAAACACTCTAGAGTTTAAGATCCAGTCTTGATTGCACTGACCTACAGCTGGCAGAGATTTAAATATATTTTTCTATATTCCGCATCTGTCAGTATTAGTAAGGTTTGCTTTCTCCTTTCTTTACATGGACATGTGTTTGGTTTATGCCTAAAATGTCGGGCTGGCCACTACACATAAAGACAGTTGTTCCAATGGTTAAATGACATACATCTAAAAAAAACCTGCGATTTAAAATAGGAATAGATTTACTGGTTAGAAAAATATCTGCAAATTTACCAATATGCTACTATCTGCTTTTACTAATAGTAGAATATATGTATATTTACCAATATACTGTATATTCTACTATGACTTAACCCTAACCTAACTCACAGGGCCGGGCCGAGGCAGAGGCAAGGGAGGCTCCAGCCTCTGGACGCAGTGTAGGAGGGGGCGCACAACTCACTCTGCTATCATTCCCCTATTGTGTTTAAAGCAGAGATAAATAAAAAAAGAGAGGATACATGGCAATACAATACAATAACATTTGTAAATCGCTTTTCTCCCATAGGGCTCAAAGCGCATAGTTGTGTCTCAGATCAATACAGGGTTGCAGGCTGGACTGTGTTACAGAGGAGATAGTCAGGTGTTCACTGTTCATAAATGCCAGACTGAAGAGGTGGGTTTTCAGTTTAGACTTAAATGCTTCCAGGGATGGTGCTATCCTGATTGCGTGTGGCAGGGAGTTCCAAAGTCTAGGTGCAGCATGACAGAAGGCTCTGTCTCCAAAGGTTTTGAGATGGACTCTGGGGATCTAACAGGGGAGGACTGGGACCTTTTGGCCTGGGGGGAAAACACAAACTAGAGGCCCATGTTCATGGCAGCCTCAGCCCAAATGGTCCCCCCACACACACTTACTGTATATCCAAAAAGGGACTGTCCCTTCAAAAGAGGGGAAGTTGGGAGCTATGATGGTAAGAGAGCAGACAGAGTTTTTTTTCCCACAGACCCTCCATACAAGCCTCTGCTCTGCATCATGCTGTGTATATTTACTTTCCCGCCCTCAAATTACTAATTGGGCTTTTACTTCCCTCAGCCAACCTAGTGGTTCATATTGTCTTATACAATAACCTGAATGCAGCAGGCCATGCACCAGCCCTAAATTATTAAATGAGAGGCAGCCTGGGGGGAAATCTCCCCCCTTCCCCCCTGGCCAGTCCTCCCCTGGGATCTAAGATTGTGGGGGGTATGATGCAGTTGCAACAAGTCCTTCAGGTATCCAGGGCCCAGATTGTGCAAGGATTTGAATGTCAGTAAGCCAATCTTAAACAAAATTCTCCATTTTATCGGTAGCCAGTGGAGTGAACACAGGGTTGGTGTTATGTGGCAATGGTGGGGTTGGCTCGTTAACAGCCTTGCGGCGGCATTCTGTACTAATTGCAGGCGGCGTAGGTGTGGTGATATATTGGGGTGCTGATGATGTTAAGGATAATAAAGGAACATATTCTTTCATTTTTCTGCCTGTGTTCCGTGTAGGTCTGCTAGAAGGGAGCTGTTGCCTTGAGTTGCTTGGGGCCAGGAAATGGGTGATTGTCTTGACCATAAAGTACTTTGAGTTTCTGTATGCAGTTCCTCTGAGAGTGGTTCCCTGCTAATGGGATTATCTGCCTGGCTTTTTGAACTCAGGAGACGGTCCATTGTCTCAATACACAAAGCAAGACTACCCCAGTCTGGAGACTAACACAGGAATGTTTGAAATGTACATGACAGCCTACTGGAAATGGGTGAAGGGGTGAAGTCCTTTTGATACCATCTTTTACCTGTGGAAATTGAATTATTGGTGGAGGTGCAAACGATACCCTGTAAATTACATCTATTGGAAGGGGGTTGGAAATCTCTGCAGACTTTAAGGGCTGAGACAGGAAAACTTTGATGCTAGGGAATAATGGGAGGAAGCCTTAATCAAGTTTTCACCTGGAGTTGAAAGCCTCACTTCACAATCTTTTGATGTATAGACTTTTATCTGGAGATAGAATATGTCTGAGATTTAATTAAAAACTAGTCCCCCCCCCCTCCCAAGGAAGTTGCAGCCTCCAGGCATATTTCATAGTATAGAACCACAGCTAGGATAGCCACAACGTGTGGTTCTTGGAGGTAGTCCACACGGCTTGAACTAACCTGGTTCCTGACCAGAAGTGCGTACCCTCGCAACAACGCCAGATCGATACGCTGGTACGTTTATTTCCCCGTTTATTTTGGTAAGCAAAATCGCTTTGTGTGTATTTTTGTACTTTTATCTTTAACTTTTTACTTTGTTTTTTGTAATCTTTTGTATATATTCTGTTCTGCATTGTTCCACCTTTTTCCCTGGAATATTAAATTATTATTTAATAAGCTTGACTTCTGCCGTACTAAACTAACACTCATAGCCTAGAAGAGATTGAAGTGTGTATAAGTCCGTGCCTAATTGTATGCTTGAGCAACACTACCATATGAAATTGTAATTGCATTGTGTGTGGGGACGTTTGTCATACGTTGGCCTAAAGCGCGCAGCTGGCCCAACGTACGAAAAACGCCAGTGCGAGTAGCGACAGCAGAGTGGCTAACAGTATCGTTCTGAACGACTGTTAGTGGTTTTTTGCTTCACTACAATGTAAGATTGCAACTGTGTGTGTGTGTGTGGGTGCGTGGCGTTCCCGTATTCGACCTAAGCGCAAAGCTGACCCAAATACGAAAACGCAGAGTGCGCGCTGAGGACTCGACAGCAGAGTGGAAGTGTCTAGCGAACAGCTAGTGGTGGCAGTGAGAGGTGTTCTGAGGGGTCCAAGCCTTGTTTTAGCTCGAATAAGGCTGCTCCCCGCTAGATCTGGTCAAACCCGCAGTCGGGAACCGTATACACGCGGGCCGGTTCCTGACAGTAGGTCTTTCTTATGAAGGCCTGTGTAAAGAACATTGCAGAAGTCCAACCTTGATGCGATGAAGGCATGAACTAGGGTTGAGAAATCCGTTGGAGGTATGAGGTGTTTAATCCTTACAATAGTCCTTAAGTGAAAGAAGGAATGTTTCACAACAGTTGTTGTCTAGTTATCTGCAAGCCAGATAACTAGAGATTAAGGTCTTGGGGGCCTTGGGGCGCCTCTTAGTCTAATAGCAATCAGTTTGTGATGGCTGGGGTGGGAGGGATGGAAGGGTGCACATTGTTGTCTCAGCCTTGGGTGCTAGAGGACCTTGTTCCGGCTAACTCACACCTGAGCCCTCACCTACCTATGTCTAACACTAAACCCCACACCTACTCCTAACATTAACCACACCTACCTATTCCTAACACTAACCTCCCCCACCTACTCCCAGCACTAACTTTTTGGTGCGATAAGCTGAAGTTCCACTATAATATAAAGGAACTCTGGCACTTGCCATAGCCACAATTGACCTGTCGGCCAAATTATGCTACCGGTGCTGACTACTGATGCTAAATTTCAAAGTTGGAGTACAGTATATTATAGCAGATCACTTGAGCCTGTCATAGATGCTAATTATCCTACGCCCATATTACCAGCGCGGCTCCTGCATAGCCCCAATTTGTACAGCAGTCTATTACCAGGTGTGATCCACGTCTACATTAACTGATTCAGGTTAAATGATAGTTCATGTGTCTTTCAGCATTGGCAGATATTGCAGGATGTGCCCACTGAAAATGGTGTATTGTTTTTCTTATGAATATGTGGAAGGGCTCATTGGTGGCAGCACGGTGGCATAGTGGTTAGCGCTCTCGCCTTGCAGCGCTGGGTCCCCGGTTCAAATCCCAGCCAGATCAACATCTGCAAGGAGTTTGTGTGTTCACCCTGTGTCTGCGTGGGTTTCGTCCGGGCACTCCGGTTTCTTTCCACATCCCCAAAAACATACAGATACGTTAATTGGCTTCCCCCTAAATTGGCCCTAGACTATGATACATGTACTACATGATAAATACATACACATATGACTATGGTAGGGACTAGATTGTGATCTCCTCTGAAGGACAGTTATTGACAAGTGACAATATACTCTGTACAGCGCTGCGTAATATGTCGGCGCTATATAAATACTTAAATAAATAAAATTGGCTGTTAAAAAAAACAAACACTGATGGTGAGTAATCACGGAATAATTTGAAAAGGTATAACTGCTTGGAACAAGAGTCCCAAACAGAACAGACATTTTTCATCAAGGAACCTGAAGAGAAGAAAGTCTCAAAAAATGAATAGTGGGACACAACAAGTACACTTACCCCTGACCATCTTCCAACTGCTTGTCATTTTCAGCCCCACTCCTCCCCAATCCCACTTTCAAGATCATTTCCCCCAATAGTCTCACAGCTATTCAGCTGGCAGTGATTTTGAACTGTGCATGTGTGAGTTTTGGACCGTACATAATACGTGAAAAAAGCACCCATGCACATCTCTCTTTTGTGCATGAGTGCTTCTTTACTGGGCATGTGCAGTTCAGAATTGCTCATGCACAGCTACGGGCACTTCCTCCGAAATTCTTTCACCAAAATGGCTAGTCGGAATACTAAAGGTGCATACAATGTGAATGCAAGCTGGAATGGTCATGATGCATGTTCCTAGCGATGTGTTGAACAACATATGTAGTGGCTGGATAGGGTAATGGTTAATGGCTCTGGATATCTGTGTTTGAATCTAGGCTCTTCCTGTTCAGTAAGCCAGCTACTCAGTAAGGAATCCTTGGGCTAGACTTCCTAACATTGCTACTGCCTACTGAGCTCGCCCTAGCGGCTGCAGCTTAAGCGCTTTGAGTCCACCAGGAGAAAGGCACAATATAAATGTTATTTGTCTTGTTATATGTCTGCTTGCTCTGCTATGCATGGCACAGGGTTAGTGTAGGCAGTGACACTTCTTTGCTCATGCAAAACGCTGCATTTTTTGTCAACTAAGCTTTCCTTTTTTTAAACATTAGTAACATTGCTGTCTGAAAAATAGTCTAGCAGTCAAATGTGCCAGTACAGTAGACAAGAGACAGACACCTAGTTTTACTAAGGGCTTTCAGGGGATGAAGAACAGAGGGTAATAAAGATGGTCAATAATTCTGGCCTACATTCAAATTGTATGCAAATAGTATGTAGCACAGAACTGGGCCAAACAAAATTGTTAGGCATTTTACTTGATTGCTGCAGTTCCACACTGCATACAATGTCCAGTAAATTTGTATGCAGGCTGGAATTACTTGCATTTCATTGACCATCTCTAAAGGACAGCTCGAAAGTAATACACAGAAGCTGCAATGGTTTACTTAAAAATTGCTTGCTAGAATGTGGCTTGCAATCCTCATTTATTTCTACAGATATTACTATAAAAGTATAGTGATACATTGCGTGTTGGCAGTCTTGTGTATTCATATGCAGTGTAAAGTTTTCTCTCAATTTATTACAATTGGTTCTGACTATAAGTCATGTGAACTACTGCAATTGCATGGTCTTTATTACCAACTAGTAAAAAGGCCCGCCCGTTAAAAAAACGGGCGCTAGGTCACAGCCGCTATCCCCCGCAATGCGCGCACATACGCGTCCCGCTTGCTCGTTCCCCACCACTGTCTTTCGTATATGCACACAGGGAGCTGCTTGCTGGGCAGTTGGAAAAAAAGCTGTTATTTCCCACAAAGCAATGAAAACCTCTGTGAACCACAGACAGCAAACTGTCAGGTCCGGCCCTGTGTCCTAACTGCCCTGGCTGTGCACATGCTCAGTACAAAAAAGCCAGGGACACACAGATAGGAAAACAGGATGACGCAGGAACAGTTAGGTTTTATTATAGAGGATAGATTAGCAATTTTCACTATGGCTTCATATAATTTGTGGCAATGGTTGCAATATGCAACAGATCTAGTCCAGGTTTCTTAGGCCACTTAAAGGGTACCTGGAGTGTCATGTGACATCATGATGAGATAAACGTACAGTTATAATTGTAAAGATGTAAACTGTATTCCTTTTTGTCACTGTAACAGTTAAGACTAAAAGTGAACCTAAACCAAGTAAAATTATTTAACAGAAAACATGATGTACCTGCAAATGAATATTACATACTTACCTTGCCATCAGTTCCTCTCAGAAACTCACCATTTTCTTCTTACAAGGATTCCTTCTAGTTCTGACAAGATTTTGTCAGAACTGAAATACATCATTTGCTGTCAGTTATAACTGAAAGGACAACTGTGAGCAAGGTAATGTCTATGTTTCCCTATGGCTTAAGTGGGTGATCTTACAGGTTAACAGTGTGCTGACCAGGTAGCTGATATGGGTTAATGGCCATTTTCAAAATGGTGGACGAAGAATTCCATTGATCACAGAAGACAAACAGGACGCAGGAGAGGAGAAAGAGATTGATGAGTAGACTACACCGGAGGTAAGTATGATGTGTGTATGTTTAATGTTTATTTTGACTTTTAATTTTCATTTCAGGTTTGCTTTAAAGGCTCTAAATGGCCGTTTCTGTGTAATTGAACTAAAGTTGGACAATAGCGCAAGTCTCATTGATGAATAAAGGCCGTGCAAATAACAAAACACATCTTAGTGCAAGAAACAGATACAAGTTTATTAGTTGTCAAGACTTGTCAGTATGGGTTAAATAACAATAAAACAAATACCCTTGTGAACCTGAGATAGTCAAAATTAAATTGTAACCTTTAAGTACAAAATAAGATGTTGGTATTCCAGGAGTATTCATATTTAGAAGTAGGCCTGTAGATACAATTATTTATCTCAGTTTATTTTTCCTTTAGGCTTGCTGTAACATTAGATTTAAGCATAGGTGAAAGGGTCTTGGTCAGTTTGGTATTGTTAGAGTGGAGTTAGGCACAAGGTATGGCTATAAGATAGGGATGTAGTTACTAGTAGACTAAAGTAAGTGTTGGGCAAAAGAGAAGAGGGAAGGTTGTTGTTAGGGAATTGTCAGGAGAAAGGCTTTTGATAGGTTAGGACAGCAATGTTTATAGTGACAGAACTGGGGAGTCAAGGCATGTGATTAATAGCACAGTAAACCTAGGATTGAGAGTATCTTGGTTTGAGAGTGCTTTGAAATACAAGCAAAAATTATTGTGAAATTTTGACTTGATATACAAGCAACTGCTTGATATACAAGCAATAAACGTTTACAAGCTTCACATCATTAAAACTGAGCAGATGATTATTTTCTCCTTGACGCTGCAGGATTGTGCTTTGGCCACACACCATACACTTTTTTAAATATCTGTTCAATTCAAGAATAGCATAGCAATCATTTTTTTCTGACTGATTGTTAATCTGACCAATGTACCACACACATATGTTAAATGTTTCCTCAAATATGTCAAAAATGATTGTAAACTCTGAGAAAATTGCTTAGGTGTATGTATTAATACATTGACAATTTACCACACACCAATCAATTTTCTTAAAAATTTATCAGAAAAATGCACCATTCCCAATCAACTTTGAATAAAAACAGGAAATCTGATCAGCTTTCTTGCTCGAATAAAGAAAAAAAGCTTTAGATTTTTTGGGAAATTCAATCTTTTTTTATGGATTTGCCGTAAAATCGGATCATTTTATTGCATCTCTTGTGGCCACCTTTAGTAGAGTGAAGAGACTGTACAAAGTCACATTTCTGTGAAATCATCAAAAGTAATCATGGCAATGATTGTGTAAGTTAGAGTGAAAGCCTTATTTACATCTTTATTTTATGCAGTACAGTACTTTGCATTAAATGTTTTTCTATAACTTTTTTTGGATTGTGGAACGAATCACTTGAAATTACATTAATCCTTATGGGGAAATTCAATTTGATATAAGAGTGCTTTGGATTAAAAGCATGTTTCTGGAACGAATTATGCTTGCAACCCAAGGCAGAAGCGTATCTAGAGGGGTGCAGGCATGGCTTGTGCCATGGGTGCCACAGCACCATGGGTGCCATGCCTGCCCCTGTGCTGCACCGGCCTGCCTTCCTCCATGCCTCCCTGTCATTCAGACCTTAGATCAGATTAATGCTGTTATCTGGGGAACATAGCTACTTAACTTATGCATGTAGGGCACACTTGGCTCAGTGTTAGAACGGATGACAGAGAGTGAATAGCAAGAGCTATTTTCAAAAAAGTAACCTCAGCATATCCTGAGCCAAAACACACAAGCAACCATAACACATGTACACAAGAAATCATGCTGTTTTTGGAGGGGAAGGGGGCTCTGACTGAGGACGGGGGGGTGGGCGCGCAATTTCATAGTTTGCCATAGGCGCTATATTACCCAGATACACCCCTGAACCAAGGTTCCAGAGTATATCAAATGCTAATTTGTTCTGCTGATATTATGTGCTGTCGGAGAACTACCCTTCAAACACAGGATACAGGAACTCTGTTCCTCCTCCTTTCAGCATTCCAAAAAACTGCTTCTTCCATCTCTCTAGAAGCTGGAAGCAAAGCAAGGGACATCATACCAGGTCGCATTAGACAGAAGTCTGTGGTCATGAGGAAAAATTAAATTATGAATCCGTGTGCAAATGATGATCCACAGGCCTCTGCCTCTTGTAATACTATCAGACAATTTTACAAATGTATAAAATATTTTCTATTGTTTTACTGGAAGTATCACCATGGCCACTGATAGAATAACAACATTATTATTGTATTTGGTTCTGGTTTAAAAATAAAGGTGGCTATCAGTAGTTATATCATCCATTTCTGTAATCTGCAGACAACAAAGAAGTTAACTATTATTGGCTGCACACACCTTAGTTATATATAACTTGATTTTTGATGTAATCACATGCTTGCTATTTGTTATTCAATCCAAATTACAAATAAAACTGTGATCCAGATGTCTAAAGTTTTGAATACATTTTCAGTCAGTTATCTTCATGATTTATTAGATCAAGGACTCTATTTGTAAAGGTGCATTAACAGAAGTTACATTTTACACCTTTACTTAATGCAAAGGACCTCCGCTTCCTGTTTACAAAGATCTGGTGATGATGTGCATCAATAGTAGCACATTAAAGAGACTCTGTAACAAAAATGTCATCCCTTTTTCTACTATCCTACAAGTTCCCAAACCTATTCTAATGTGCTCTGGCTTACTGCAGCACTTTCTACTATCACCGTTTCTGTAATAAATCAACGTATCTTTCCCATGTCGGATTTGTCGTCCTGTGTCTGGAAGGCTGCAAACTCTTCAGTGTTGTTGATCTGTTATGCACGCCCCCCTCCACGCCCCTCTATGCACACTCCCGTGTGTGTTATTTAGATTAGGCAGCATCTCTGCTCTCTTGTCAGTGAGAGAAGAGAGCTGCCTTTTACAAGCTGGATAAATTGTCCTCTGTTGGGCTGTAAAAGGAGCTGAGCTGTCACATACTGAGGAATTACAGACACCACAGAGCTGTCTGCAGGAAGAAACAATCAGCCTGTCACTCTTCAGTGGATGAGAGCTGCAGGGAGAAGAAGGTAAACACACAAATGATCTCTTGAGATTCAAAAGAAAGGCTGTATACAGCCTGCTTGTGTATGGATGTATTTTCTATGTGTGGACATACTGTACATCAACCTACTTCCTGTTTTGGTGGCCATTTTGTTTGTTTATAAACAAACTTTAAAAAACTGTTTTTGACTACTTTTAATGCGGCGGGGAGTGGCGAAATTGTGACAGAGGGGAAAGGGAGATGTCCCCTAACGCACTGGTATGTTTACTTTTGTGCGATTTTAACAATACAGATTCTCTTTAAATGTTTTTACCAGAACAAAGTGACAATTTTTTTTTAGAGACGTGGAAGCTTCAGAGAAGCTTGTAGCAGAAAGGATATGGATGTGTGCACAGGTGAATCCACTGGTTCCTTTCGTTATTTGTTCTGACAGACACATAGTTGTGTGCGATGCTGGCTCCTGTACTGTCTCTTATTATGTTAGTACACGTGTCAAACTCTGGCCCACAGCGTCATAAAACTTGACCCGCAGCACCATAAAACTTGGCCCTCCAGTGCCTTTATAATTAACATTGATTTTGGCCTGCGGCCATGCTCCCGGCTCTGCCCCCTCCCGCTTGTTATCCTTCCTTGCCTTTTTTTGTGGCCGGCCCCTTGATGAGGTGTGCGCTGCCCTCCCTCCTGTGCTAGTGATAGAGCGTGGCTACGCTTTATCACTACCTTGCTCCTCCTCTGGAGTCTGAGCGATGGTATCTCTTCCTCCTTGGCCGCCACTCCTTTACCTCCTGGAGTTGATGGCCCGTCCTGCACTGAAGTCCACTCCCCTGACCCTCTTCGCCGCTGGGCATGCAGCACAGGAATCAGCTGTGACGGGAAGACAGCAAAGCGGCTACTATTGAATAGGCGCGTATACAGGAAGTACTTACTTCTTGTATACGCGACGTTATCTGGGGAGCCGCTCTTCTGTTTTTGTGTCACTGCTGATGCCTGTGCTGCATGCCGCGCCATCGGGCATGCAGCGAAGAGGATCAGGGGAGTGAACTTCAATGCGGGACAGGCTGCTGACTCCAGGAGGTAAAGGAGCGGCGGCTGGGAAGGAGGGGGAGGCTAAGACTGGCTACCTAGTGGGGTCACCTACTTAGCTAACCTATACTGGGCACCTACCTAGCTAACCTATACTGTGGGCATTTACCTAGCTAACCTATACTGTGGGCATTTACCTAGCTAACCTATACTGGGGGCATTTACCTAGCTAACCTATACTGGGGCATTTACCTAGCTAACCTATACTGGGGGCTTTTACCTAGCTAACCTATACTGGGGTTTTTTACCTAGCTAACCTATACTGGGAGCATTTACCTAGCTAACCTATACTGGGGGGACCTACCTAGCTAACCTATACTGGATGCACCTATGCCTGACTTACCTATACTGGGTGCACCTATGCCTGACTAACCTATACTGGGTGCACCTATGCCTGTCTACCTATACTGGGGGCACCTACCTAGCTAACCTATATTGGATGCACCTATGCCTGTCTACCTATGCTGGAGGCACCTACCTAGCTGACCTACACTTGGTGTAACTATGCCTTGCTATCTATACAGGGTGCACCTATACCTGGCTACCTACCTATACTAAGGGGGTGTTTTTTTCCACCACGGCTATAGCATGCGGTGCAAATTGTCAGGTGCTGTGCGATCATTCCAAATGAATATATTCCAAATAAATATGACTGTTGGCCCTCGACCTGGTCTAAGTTTTTCATTTCAGCCCTTCATCTATTTGAGTTTGACACCCCTACCTTAGTAGCAATAAAATGGTGGAGAAGGCGGGGTGGCTGCAGGCAGACAGGCATTGCCCCATGTAGCAGGAATTAAAAGACACCTGAACTTAGAAGAATATGGAGGCTGCCATATTTATTGCTTTTTAAACAATGCAAATTGCCTGGCTGTCCTACTGATCCTCTGCCTTTAATACTTTTAGCCACAGACCCTGAACAAGCATGCAGATCAGATGTTTGATTTCCTGCATGCTTGTTTCAGGTGTGTGATTCATACATTGCTGATCCATGAAAGATCTGCAGGGCGCCAAGCAAATGATATT
Organism: Hyperolius riggenbachi; assembly: GCF_040937935.1. Lineage (NCBI taxonomy): Eukaryota > Metazoa > Chordata > Amphibia > Anura > Hyperoliidae > Hyperolius > Hyperolius riggenbachi. Next base: position 287,714,553 of record NC_090646.1, on the reverse strand, counting down.
GTTTAAAATGAAATAAATATGGCATCCTCCATGTCACTTTCACTCCAGGTGTCCTTTACTAGCAGGGACTTTAGTGACTGGCTAATCTGAACAGCTGTACTTGTAGACAGTGATACCATGATGCCACAGGTTATGGGGCTTGATTCACAAAAGAGTGCTAACTGTTAGCACGGCCATTTTTGCACAAATTTTCGCATTGCGCGCGATTGCGAATTTTCTTGCGAAACGACAACGGTTTTCGCGCGCAAACGCGTTTTTTTGCGTGAAAACGATATCGATAACCATGGTGTTTTTAAAGATAAAGCTACTGGTGTACTGTGTACTATGTGTGTGTAAGGCCCGCCCCCTGCACACTGCAACTCCGATTTGCGGTTCCAACTTGCATTTCCAATTTGCGACTCCGATTTTCCCTGAATGCTGTCAAAATAAGAAGAAAAACGTGGAACAATGCAGCATGCAGTACCGATTAAAAATCGCTAATCGGAATCACATGTGAAATCGCATCAAAAACGCAAATCAGAATCGCAAACTTATGTAGTGTGCAAGAGGCCTAAGGCAGCTTCATCTTAGAGATGGCCACAGAAGCCTCACTGAGGTTGTATGGAGAAGGTGGAAGAGGATAGAGCCATAGCTGTACATTTTATAATGATAAGCCCTGCTGCTATAATTATATTCTAAGGGATATTGTTAATCGAGAGGGTTGGGGATCATATAGTTTCAGGGTGCAGAGAGAAATGGGTTTGGTCACAAAATTATATATTTATTAAATCTACAATTTCCCAGTTGTATTGTGGTACTTTTAACCTTGGAACTATTTACAGTGTGCGCCAAGTGATCTCCACCATGAACTAGGAGTTTGCTTTACAATTTTTTCTGACATGCATTCTTGAATCTTACTAGGACTATGCGGATTAATTCAGTTCAATGTGAAACATGCTTGAAAAAATGCATAATCTATAGAATGCCCCAAAATTAAACTTCAGCAAAGAATAGTGCAGTGTAACTGTTCCTTCCTGTATCCTTCATGAACCTATGAAAGGGGTCAGTGTATCAGCAGTATCATGTTGGGAAGAAAGTTAGTAACACCATGGATTATTACAGTGAAAAGTTTTCATATGGGAAATTCTGCGTTAGTACTGTATGTAGAGTTGAGCGTAATGACCTAATTTCGCTTACGCGAAATTTCGCGTAATTACTGCAATAACGATTATGGCCGTAAGTACATAATCGTAATGAAGAAGTATTTCGTGAAATTTCGCGTAACCGTAATTTCGCGTATTTTTCGCATTACAGTGGGTGTCGCGAAATTACGTTTGCGTTGCATGCAACCGTTTGTAAGCGTAGTTACATGACGTAATTTCGCGATACTTCATATTACTGTAAGCGTTAATTTTCGCTTAGTTTTCGCGTTACGGTGGGTATCGCGAAATTACGTTTGCCTTGCATGCAACCGTTTTTAAGCTTAGTAACATAACGTAATTTCGCGATAGTTCTTTTTACTCTCATTGATCACAGTGTAATGTAAGCGTTCGTATGCGAAAATATGTTAGCGTTCGTCTGACTACTGTTGATTCGCTTCTGATTGGCTGATGCGAACAATAACAGGAAGTTGAGCAATCTCATAGGGGAAGAGGCTGCCTGCACGTTCTACAGCAGAATCGAGGACAGGAGAGTGAGCTGAGCAGGGTGTGTCACAGACTGTCTGCAAGATGCCTCCCAGAATGCCTCGAGGAATGAAGGAGATGGTGATTACGGTAATGAATCAAACACATTGTATATCATTTTTTAAACTGTTTTTGTGAATGTCTTTACCATCTAAAAGGCTGACAGGTTTTACAGAGGGTTTGTATTGTAGCATTGTTACCTTCAGGCTAGCTTCACATAAAATATAACATAGCGCTTTCCGCAGGTGCGTTTGTGTTAGGGTAATTTGTTTTTACTGTTTTTTTTGGTGTGTTTGGGTGTTGCGTTTTTTTATATCCAGGTGCCTTTTTCATGCTTACTGCGTGTGTTTGTATGCATTTGCGGTTCGCGTATCTGTTTGCATTTTTTTTTTAGTATATGAAAAATGGTTGGGTAAACAGCAGAAAGTGGAAAAACATCATAGATCTTTAACCGGTTCAGCACCGCAGTGCCGAAAATCTCATGCATTCGAGCAACGTTCACCTCCCATTCATTCGCCTATAACTTTATTGCTACTTATCACAATGAATTGATCTATATCTTGTTTTTTCCGCCACCAATTAGGCTTTCTTTGGGGGGTACATTATGCTAAGAGCCACTTTACTGTAAATGCATTTTAACAGGAAGAATAATAGAAAAACGGAAAAAATTCATTGTTTCTCATTTTTTGGCCATTATAGTTTGAAATTAATATACGCTACCGTAATTAAAACGCATGTATTTTATTTGCCCATCTGTCCCGGTTATTACACCATTTAAACGATGTCCCTATCACAACTTATGGTGCCGATATTTCATTTAGAAATAAAGGTGCATTTTTTCAATTTGTGTCCATCACTATTTATAAGCTTATAACTTTAAATAATATAATAACATATTCTCTTGACATGCATAATTAAAAAGTTCAGACCCTTGGGTAACTATTTATGTTTTTTCTTTTTTTTTTTTTTTAAACGCATAAGCGTTGTTTACATGCATTTTTCCCTGCAAGCGTTTTTTGCCATGTGACGCGGCCTCAGTGGTGTATCAATAGGGGTGCAGAGGTTGCGACTGTCCGATCGCATCGCGGCCCTTGGTCCATATGAGCCCCGAGCGGCCAGTGGCGGCTCCAGCTTCAGATTTTTGGGGGGGCTCAAAGGGGGCACAAGGGCTGGAAGGTGGGGCTTACAGGGGGAATCTGTGCCGCGGCGATAAAATGGGTGTGGTCATGACATCATGTGGGCGGGGATAACTGTAATGAAGTTGTACCAGCTAATGTAGTTACATAAATGCACATGACGACAGACAGCGGTTCACCAGTAAATACACATGACAGACAGCGTTTCACCAGTAAATGCACATAAGAGACAGCGTTTCACCAGTAAATGCACGTAAGAGACAGCTTTTCACCAGTAAATGCACATAAGAGACAGCTTTTCACCAGTAAATGCTCGTAATGAAACACACCGTTTCTCCAGTTAATGCACATAAGATACAGCTTTTCACCAGTAAATGCACATGACAGACAGCATTTCCCCATTAAATGCATGTAATGAGAGACAGCATTTCACCAGTTAATGCACATAATGACAGACAGCCAGTGTCCCCAGGTGTATAGATGTCCCCAGTATATGTAGTCAGGCTAGTGATGGTGGACTGGGGGCCCCAGGGCACCTCAGGCCTGGCTAGTGGTGGGCTGGAGGCCTCAGGTCTGGCTGGTGGTGGTGGGCTGGGACCCCCAGGGCAGCTCAGGCCTAGCTGGTGGTGGGCTGAAGGCCTCAGGCCTTGGTGGTGGTGGTGGTAGGGTGGGGGCCCCAGGGCAGCTAAGGCATGGCTGGTTGTGGGCTGGGGGCCGCAGCACAGCTCAGGCCTGGGTGGTGGGTGTTCTGAGGCCCCCCAGGGGGGTGCTCAGAGTCAGGCCTGGTGGTTGGTGGTGGTGCCTGCTGAGCTGCCCTAGGCCTGGGTGGCTGCCTGGTGCACAGTTGCAAAAAAACAATTTAGCAGTTGGTTGGCTGGAGTAAACAGGACAGGACACCCTGACCCACCACACCCACCTTGTCGGAGTTCCGACTCCTGAGTCCTGCTGGCTGTCTAGCTGACTGACTGGCTCGGCTCCAGAGTTCAGCCTTCAGTCCTGTGCGCTGTCCGTGGGTGCCTGGGTCACTCACTGCCACTGGATGTGACTGAGTGTTACTGACTAGAAGTCAGTGACTCTGCCCCCAGTAGGTGGTAAGGTGCCCCCCCCCCCCAGTACAGGTAGTAGGGTGTCCCCAGGTGGTGGTTGGGTGGGTAGGTAGGTAGCAGTGTGTGGGGTTTAGGTAGGTGTGTAGCAGTGTATTAGGTAGGTAGATAGCACTGTGTGGGTAGGTAGGTAGCAGTGGGTTTTTTTTTAGGTAGGTAGATAGCAATGTGTGGGTTAAAGTAGATAAGTAGGAGCTTGTGGGGTTTTAGGTAGGCAGGTAGGTAAGTGTGCGGATAGGTAGGTAGGTAGGTAGCAGTGTTTGGGTGGGTGGTTATTTGGGTAGCTAGCTAAAGTTTAGGTAGCAGTGGGTGGTTAGGTAGGTTGGTAAGGTTTAGGTAGGTAGGTAGGTAGGCAGGCAGGCAGCAGTGGGTGGTTTCTGGTAGGTAGAGAGGATAGGTAGGTAGCAGTAAGTGGTTATGTAGGTAGGTAGTGTTTCTCTCTCCCCCCTCCTCCTCCCATCAGACCTGCAGATCAGCGCGGCGAGCAGGGGCAGAGACCTCAGATCAGCGTGGGACCCGGCTGACAGAGCGGCACACAGTGAGCAGCCGCGCGAGTCAGTTCATATGCAGGAGGTGACGAGTGACGTCACTTCCGCATATGACGTAGTCGGGTCCCACGCTGTCTGTAGTTCTGCTTGTTCCGCTCGCCGTGCTGATCTGCAGGTCTGATGAGAGGGAGGGGAACATGGGGGCCAGGCGGCAGCCCAACCCGAGCACCCTGCAGGGGTTGAGGCCACAGGCGAGCCAAGCAAAGCGGCAGGGGCAGCAGCGACTGGGGGGGGGCTTTCATGGGGGCTTACAGTTTTTCAGCTGGGGCTTCAGCCCCGGCAAGCCCCAGTGTAGCGCCGCCCCTGCGAGCGGCCCTCCATCAAGCATAATATTAGCTCTTTTTTGGTCCTGTGCTGTTAATTATCACTTCTATAGATCCTTTATAGTAGTAATTATTAACAAACCATCCCCTACTTGCTCCTCTGACACTGCGGTTATCTTTGTTATGTATATAGTGCTTGGGGGGGCCCCCGTATAAAATTTGCCCCGGAGCCCATAGCTCCTTAGGCTTAGCTAAGCCACTGGTTACCTTGATTGATATACAGTTTTGTTAACCACCCTGGCGTTTAATATTGCGTCAATTTTTTATTTTTTAACATTTTTTTGGTTCATTTAGGCATGAGAAAGGCAGTAGCAATTGGAGATGGATTTGGCTTGCCCTGTGATACAGTGGACCCCATACTGGCATCTACTGATGAGAGCAGTGTATGTTTATGCCACCCAGTGTAGGGGTGCAGATGGTTTTTATAGTCACTCATATCTTGTGCATAATCTCTCCCAATAGCCATCAACTCTATTTATAGAAAGCAATAATCGGTTTCTGTTATAGCCATTGGTGGTTCTTAAAATCTGTCCCTATCCAAAGGTAGGCCCCAACATCGTGTTCCCTTATATCTTCTAATACTCATTGTTAATCTCAAATTACTAGCAGCAGTTATAGTTGGCTACCACAATTTTTAAACACGGTAATTATTAATAATATCATATTCTACATGTGTATTTCATCTAGTTGTATGTAAGAAAAACACTAATTAACTATTGTGTAATACATATATTTTGTATTAATACTTTTTTTTAATTTATTTTACAGACCTTCATCCGAGGTCGATATGACCAGGTATGCAGGAGGGACCAGCATGTCCTGATTGAGAGGCTCCAGGGGGTGCTGAGGACACAATACAACCGTGTCCTCAGCCCCCTAAAGATCCAGATCCTCTGGTCCGACATTAAACGGAGGAACAGGGATCTGGTGGCCAGGATGACCGCAGAAATCCGATGTAAGTCATCATAGTATTACTATATGTAGGTCTATTTTGGGTGTTATGCACTGTATCTATTGATCCTATACAAAATGCCATTGGGACTGAGATACGCGCAGGTCATTGGAGGATCGGAGGGGGCGGGCCGGTATGTGCCTGTGGACCAGATTAGAGATGTAAGTCGGGCAGGTCTTATGCACTGATTTACAGGCCAACCACAGGATTTTGAAATTGATCCTAAAGCTGATGTGGAGCCAGTGTACACTGTATTGCTTTACAGAGCGGAGTTGTATAGGCAATGAGACTATGTTTGTTTAGGATGGAGTTCCTCTTAAACTCTAAACCCCCCTCCCCCCCCCAAAAAAAAGTCACTTAACTGGTGCTTCTACCAATCTCTTGAAGACGTCCGGCACTTAATGATCATTTGGTCCACTGCTATGGCTGAGTTTTGTTTTTCGAGCCACCGTGCATCCTTGCTCCCGTTTCTGTCCTGCACAGGCACAGGATGTTTTAAGGAGGCTGGTAAAAGCCCCAGGTATGTGACTCTTTTTTTTGGGGGGGGGGGGGGGGTTCACATTTGAAGAGACTCTGAAGGGAGGAAAAAAATTCACTTTTTCTCATATATAGCAGGGGCATGTGTGCCCCTGCTAAACCGCCGCTGAACGGGGGTCCCTTATCCCCCAACCCCCCCCCCCCCCCCCCTGCAAAACCCACTACTTTATTGGTCGTGGATTTTGCTGCTGCTGGAGGCAGGGCTAATGGCCGCAGAACTGCCTTTCAGCGCGTCTACAAGGCGGCTGATCTCCGCCTCTCCCCGCCCCTCTCAGTGAAGGCACAGTGAGAGGGGTGGGCAGAGGCGGTGGTCAGCGCTGATAGATGCACTGAGAGGCAGGGCTATAGCCGTTAGCCCTGCCTCACCAGGAAGTGATCCCCGGGCAGAACGGAGGGGATTTGGGAGGTAAGCGACCCCTGTTCAGCGGCGGGATAGCGGCGGTTTAGCAAGGGCACACATGCCCCTGCTATTTATAAGACAAAAACTGAGATATTTTTTCTTGCTTCACACTCTGTTTAATGTTCACTTTAAATGAAGTAGAGTCTTTTCTAATCATTTTTTAAAATACTAATAAAAAATATTTGTATTTAGACTAAAAAGTTAATCCTTTGTATCCATTTTATGACATACTGTATATGTTTCACAATATATTATGTATTATTTTCAATTACAGCTGGACATGCTGGCCCCCCTGCACAGCCCCAGCGCCAGCAGCGCAGAAGAGTGGCCAGGCCCAGCTCCTCCCGGGGTTCCTCTCCTGGGCCTTCGCACCACAGCGAGCGGCGGGTTAGACGGACATCAGGCCGTTATGGTAAAAATCTTAAACTTTATAATTAATATCCCATATTAGGTTAACTGAAGTCAGGTCATGTTTCCATTACGTGCGATGCGGCTACATAGCCGCATACCACCGCGGCTGTCCGTAAACCAATGCACGTTAATGGAACAGTTTCCATTGCATGTGGGTTTATGCCGAGCGGCGCATTGATCCAAGAATGTGCAGCATGCTACAGATTCTCACACAACTGCATCCACCTGTACACGTGTCCCCTCTTCTCTATCAGGAGATGCAGAAGTGATGCCAAGGCAAGCAGAAGTGATTTCATAAGACGAGGTAGCTGCATCAGCATCACTACGATAGTGGCAATGGGCACTAAATGTTATTGTGTAAGCTGGGCATTATAGGTTCTTTTTTATTCCCCAAAGAAACCAAACCAAACACATAATATCAATCACATGATTAACTACATTTATTAGTGTAATGGTGGCATTGTTTCATATAAAAAGTATAATCATTGTATACCAACTGGTTACACTATTTTCCCCATTTTTTTCTACAGTTTCTCTTGCCACTCACCTCAAGGTGACCGCAGAGGTGAGGAGGCTCAGGAGGAAAGTCCGGGTGATCCCCATCCTCCAACAGCAGGTCCTGGAGCTGCGGGAAGGCTACGCTCGGCATGAAGAGCTAATTGCGCGGCTGATGGGTGTCGGGGGGAGACCCGATGCATAATTTTTATTTACTTTTTTTTTATTTTTATTGTAAATAGTTTTTTTTTGTTTCAGAAGAATTGAACTTCATCCCAATTAGTAGTTGGTAACCCCTTTTACACAAAAAAAAAAAAAAAAAAAAAGAGCATCAGGGGGTGCTGTATGGCTGATATTGTGGTGATACCCCTCCCACAAAAAAATAAATCTTTTTTGTTTAAAGGTTACTATACTCTTGTGTATCTTTTAGAGCACAATAGGACGATCTCACTTCTCACTATACATTTAACTAAAGGATTATTAGGAGCACCATAGTAATACAGTGTTTGACCCCCTTTCGCCTTCAAAACTGATTTCATTCTACGTGGCATTGATTCAACAAGGTGCTGAAAGCATTCTTTAGAAATGTCGGCCCATATTGATAGGAAAACAAAACCTGTCGCCTGGCAGCCCTGCTGGTCTATTTGGCTGCAGTAGTATCAGAATCAAAACTGAATCAAGCATGCAGCTAATCTTGTAAAAAAAATCTGACACGAATATCAGAAACCCCTGATCTGCTGCATGCTTTTTCAGGGGCTATGGATAAAAGTATTAGAGGCAGAGGATCAACAGGGTTGCCAGGCAACTGGTATTGATTAAAAGGAAATAAATATGGCAGCCTCCATATACCTCTCACTACCGTTGTCCTTTAACCCTCTGTGGATAACACAAGATATTTTTATGATAATTTCAAGGTTTCAAATATATATTACTGTGTAATGTGCAAAGGCTGATAGGTTGAAGGACAAGGAAAACCACAGAATCCGGGGATAAATTGTCAGGAAAGGTCACAAACATGGCCAGGGGCATACACAGTACATCAGGTAATTTAGGTACAGAATCGTAAGACTGGGCCAAACCAATAAGAATTCAGGGTCATACACAGGTGAGGTATTGCAGTACACAAGGGGTCATTCACAGGATAGGTAAAGGAAATTCTGAGATCAATACATGAAGCCTCAAAGGTAGTAAAAGTACAGCCAAGGTTCAGCAACAAGAAAAGATAATGAGACCACACCCAGCAGCACAGCACCAGCTACATACTATAACAGGCACTGAATCACTGAATGACCATGTTTAAATACAATCTATATATATAATAGAGTAAATGCCTCAACCTTCAAACAAGAAGAAGAAGTAGCGTCCTGCCCCCAGGGCCGGTCCAAGCAAGAAGAAGGGGCTGGTCCAAGCAAGAAGAAGTAGTGCCATATCAAACCAAGGGCAAAGAGGGATAATGTGCATGCATATTCAGTAGCCGTGCATTGTGGGTAACCACAAATGTTGACTTATAGCTCAATTATTGCAGATTTGCTTCTGTTTTAAGAAGGAAAATTACACCAAGCTTTTCTTTTTTTAGTATGAGGTTTTTTTGGTCTCTTTTATCCTCCTATATACATTCCGAGTGGTTTGGGTCACCCTAAGCTGCTTGGTTACTCTGTTGTACTGGTCCAAGCCTTATCTCATACAGCCATAGCAATCCTTGCCATGTACAGATGAGGACCAAAAGTCGGAAACAGGCTGTCACATGTTGTTTTGATATGGCTGTGCAAAATTTAAAGCTGTAAGCTTGCTATACACCAGTGGATCTGGATGCTTGCTTGGGTTACTAAGGATGAAAAAGAATAACTGGCGTATTGCATTGTGGGTAACCACAAATGTTCACTTATAGCTGAATTATTGCAGATTTCCTTTTTTTTTAGAAAGGCAAATTACACCAATACAGTGTGCAGCATTGCAGGAAGTTACGACAGTGGAATGCACGCTGGAACACGGAAGAGGTGAGGCATCCCCGCCCACTGCCTCTTACTAATAGTGGCGGCTGCTACTGTGCTTAAGCAGGAGGGGGAGTGCCCATGGGGGTCCCAGGTGAGGGAAGGGGGGGTTCCTACTGAGCTTAAGCTGGAGGGGGAGCACACATGAGGGACCCAGTTGAGGGGGGGTCCAACCCCCTTCCCCGCCGCTGTGCCCAATACCCCCTTCCTGCCCTCTACCCCCTTATGCGGCGTATGCTACGCCGCGGGTCGGCTAGTATTACAAAAACCATGGCTGGCCACACATCATCTCAACCAATAAGCAGCAGTTTTTTGGATAACATTCTTTAAAACACAGCACACTGATGGTGGTGAAATCGATGTGAAGAAATATCGGAGTACAAAATGTACAGCGTGGGCGGCTCTAGGGTCGTGGAGGTTGACCTGGGCAGAGAAATATTTGTTGTCCCCTTCAGCCGTCTACGGCGATATGGTATGTTATACATGATAAATGACTACATACGTTACAGACATTGTATAGACACATTTTTCTCTGGACACAATTGGTAAATTTTGCTGTATTTTGAGACTGCATTTTGCCAGCTTTCGCCGTTTCCACCAGGCACCACGTGGAGGTAGCAGCTATGCCCAGTTTTTTTTTTTTTTTTTTTAATTTATTTATATCTTTTTTTTATAATTTTTTTTTTTTTTTTTTAATAACTTTTTTTTTTGGATTCTATGTGCTTAATAAACAACTTCAAACCGGATATATGGGGGAAAAAAAACAGTCAGAAACAACAGTGGGATGCAGCGGCTCAGCCTACACCATCACCCTCATTCTAATGACATTTCTGGACTCATTTAACAAACTAATTATCTTAGCAAAAAAGGGGAGCAGCGGCTCAGCCTAGACATAGACCATCACCCTCATTCCCAGGACACTTATAGTGTAAGTTAACAGACTATTAATCTGTGACACAAAGAGGGGAGCAGCGGCTCAGCCTAGACATAGACCATCACCCTCATTCCCTGGACACTTATAGTGTAAGTTAACAGACTATTAATCTGTGACACAAAGAGGGGAGCAGCGGCTCAGCCTAGACATAGACCATCACCCTCATTCCCAGGACACTTATAGTGTAAGTTAACAGACTATTAATCTGTGACACAAAGAGGGGAGCAGCGGCTCAGCCTAGACATAGACCATCACCCTCATTCCCAGGACACTTATAGTGTAAGTTAACAGACTATTAATCTGTGACACAAAGAGGGGAGCAGCGGCTCAGCCTAGACATAGACCATCACCCTCATTCCCAGGACATTTCTGTCAAAAGTATGAAAAAAAAAATTAATCTTAGCCATGAGAGGGGAGTAGCAACAAAACACTACTATGAAAGACAGCAGCAGGTTTTTGTATAAAATTGTATTCAGCAGAGCACCCTGATGGTGGTAACACTGAGATGAATGACAGCAACAGGCTATAGTTATGGTTTATGTGGTGGTGGTGGTGGGGGGGCAGTGAATCCTGATGGTGGGAACACCGCTGTGACGAACCAACGCTGCTTTTTGGTATATGTATATGGTGATGACAACACCATTATTAAGATCAACAGTTTTTTGGCAGAATTTTTTTTTTGCCCGAGCTTCCTAATGGTGGGAACACTGCTAAGAATAAAAACAGGACTAGCGATGGAGAGGGAATTTAATGTGCACCCATTCTGTCCCTTGATATGACAGGAGGACCCAAGTAGTCATTGGCAATCCAGGACTGGTTCATTTTTAGAAATGTTAGTCTGTTCACCGAATCCGTGGACAAACGGGATCGCTTATTCGTGACCACACCGCCTGCCGCACTGAATGTCCGCTCTGATATGACACTGGAAGGTGGGCATGAAAGGAGTTCAAGGGCATACTGAGCCAGCTCACGAGATGTATCAAGTCTGGCGGCCCAATACTCCATGGGGTCCTCTGTGCGCATGCTGTCTGGTGCACTGAGTGACCCCATATAGTCAGCAACCATACGATGAAGCCGCTGCTCCTGACTTCCTGGTACTGCTGCTGCTGCAGCAGGCTGATCTGAACCATAAAATTGCCTCATGGCACCAAACAGGTCTCCTGGTCTACTGGCTCTGCTTGGCACAGACACCTGCTGCGTGGGATGAGTGAGGATATCTGTGCTTTGAGGCACTGGAAAAGCCGCTACCAGACGCTGGACGAGGGCCTGCTGTAGCTCACCCATCTTCTCCTCCTGCCGGCTGGAAGGAATGAATTGAACAAGCTTACCCTTGCAGCGCGGGTCTAAGAGGGTGGCCAACCAATACTCTTCCCTATCCTTAATATAGCGTATCCGGGGGTCCCTTTGGAAGCATCTTATCATGTGAACAGCCATTGGGAAGACCAGAGCCTGCTCCTCCACATCTTCCTCCCCACGTGCACTTAAAACTGTTAAATCATCCTGATGTTCATCTTGCATTACAGTTTCACCCCAACCATGAACCAGAGATGGCGCACTACTCTGCTCTCCCTCCTCATCATGCTCAGGCACCTCCAGGAAATCCTCCACAACATCTACATCCTCATCCTCCACCTGTGGCTGAGACTGGCTGCTTTGGAGTGACTGTTGTTGCTCCATCGCAGCAAGGGCATCCTGTCCAGCTGTCAACAGGCTATTGAGTGACTCATCCAGAATGAACACAAGAGGGAGCACATCACTAATACTGACTTGGTCACTGCTCACTATCAGAGTAGCCTGATGGAATGGAGCCAAAATATAGCAGAACTGATGGATCATATGCCACTCTTCCCCAGTGATGTATCTGAGTGTTGCACTTGCACCTGATCTCTGGGTGCTTTGCTCCAGGATATACTCAGTTACTACTTTTTTCTGCTCCCATAACCTCTCCAGCATGTGGAGGGTGGAGTTCCACCTTGTTGGACTATCTACCATTAGCCTGTGGGGGGGCAGGCCATGGCGCCGCTGCAATTGAGTGAACAATGTGTTGGCAACTGAGGAATTTTTGAAATGAAGAGCGATACTCCTTGCAGTCTTTACCAAATCACTCAGGCCTGGGTAGGATCGCAAAAATCGCTGAACCACTAGGTTAAGTACATGTGCAAAACAAGGCACATGAGTGATATTGCCATTTCTAAGGGCAGCCTGCATGTTTGCAGCATTGTCACAAACGACGTGACCAATCTGCAGTCTTCGTGGGGTTAGCCACTTCTGCACCTGTTGCTGTAGCATGGAAAGGATGTTGACTGCAGTAAGTCTGTGTTCCCCAACACTCACAAGCTGGAGCACCGCCTGACAGCGTCGGTGAGACACATTGGTGTAACAGCGTGCTCGCTTAGCGGGGGTGGGGGTTACAGTACCAGTAGAGACATTGGCACAGGGAAATGCACAACTGTTCCCCTTGACACCACGAGGTGGTGAAACCAGATCACTGACAGGCCCAGGACCGGAACCCTCCTCCTGATTATGGAGGGTGACCCAATGCGCAGTGAATGAGAGGTAATGTCCCTGCCCGTGGCTGCTGCTCCATCCATCCATGGTGAAATGTACCCTGTCACCTATTGAATGATCAAGTGACAGAGTAACATTCTCCAGCGTGTGTTGATACAGAGCAGGGACCCCGGTCTTAGAAAAATAATGGCGACTTGGGATCCGCCATTCTGGTATTCCATACTCAAGTAATTGGCGAATAGCGGACCCCTCCTCCACAATAGAGTAGGGCAGCAGCTGCTGGGCCATAGCCTGTGCCAATAGGCCATTTAGCCTACGGATTCTACGATTGGAGGGAAGTGGTGGCCTTGTTGGTCGCATTACCTCGCTGATCAAGGGCTGGGTGCTGCAAGATGATGAGGATCGTGCAATGGAGGAGGATGTGGTCTGCCCTCTGTTACCTGACTGTGTTGCAGAGGGAAACCTAGCTGGAAGAGGCGGGACAATGTCAGACGCTGGAGAAGAAAGGGAAGGCGAATGGGACTGTACAGTATTACTCTCTTTGCTTTGTCTGCCCTCTAGAACTTCTTGGATAAGGTTATACTGCCTCTTGTGGTAGTTTTTTAGGTGGGAGTGTTGTGCACCTGTTCCCACGTTTGACAATTTTTTCCCTCTGCGCATCCTGAGACCGCACCCTGGAATAGTACAAATGACAATCAGAGGATCAACGGTTGAGACGGTAAAATATTTCCAAATTGGTGATTTCTTCTTTGAAGGTTTATTTAATGAGGTTACAGTCCCAGGCCCTCCAGTATGGGAGAGGGTGCCTTCAGATGAAGGCTCTGTCTGCGGCAGCTGCCTACTGTTTGCTGCACCTACACTACCAGAGGAGACCGTGTGGGCACTAGGCTGAGACGCCATAATACGCTGATGCACCCTCTGCCGATTGGATTCATCAGAACTGGCATCACAGTCAGGAGAATAATTTGGATCCAAGACCTCATCATCAATGTCTCCCTCTTCAGAACCCACCCCCTCATCATGAACACCAAAGGCAGGAACTTGTTGTTGTGGGGAGACTTCACACGGCGGGTTGAAATTTTGCTCCCTTGACAGCTGCAATGGATTATTGGGTTTGCACGCTATGCTCTCATTATCACCTGCCACGACTGCATGCGTGATGTCAAGGTTAGCATTCTCCTCAACATCAACCTCCAGTAAACTCTGGCCATCAGGCAGATTTATGTGTGCCTGCTGAAGAGCTTCATCCTCAAGGTTGTGAAAATCGTCATCATATAACATTGGAGACTCCACAGGTTCAGGAGTTTTGGGGCCAGCTTTTTGAGCAGGCATGGGTGTGCTACTCATGGTACTGCAGCTGCTAGGTAAATCGACATCAGGGGACTGGCTACTAGTGTCCCTTGTCACCCAGGCCACAATTTCATCAGCCTGTCTTTCACCAATGCGCTGTGGTGCCTTTGAAGATATAAAGGACCGCATTAGGTTGAAGCCTCTTTTTGGTGATTCATCACAACTGCCTGATGCTGAGTGGCCAGCACCTGCTGCAGCTGAGCCGACTCTACCTGCTGATGATGTAGCCCTGCCTGCTGTGGACTGTCCCCTGGCTCGTGCAGATTGTACCTTGCCTGTATCAGACCCTCCCCTGCCTGTCACTGATTGTCCCACATTTGATGTGGAGTGTCCCCTGCCTGAGGCTGGCTGATCCCTGCCTGACAAATCACCGAACAGAGATCTTTTAGCAGTACTTCCCCTGCTTATGCCACGATCACCACGTCTTCCAGACATGTTACTAAAGTTTTGGGGAGTAGTAACACAGATAGAACTTTATTGTAGGGGATGGGCAACAGTACAATAGAAATTGTTGGAAAAAAATAAAACTAGCAAAATTAAATTAAATAAAACAATTTGAAAAGTACAAAAAACGAAAATGAGAAAAAAAAAAGGAAAATAAATCTAAATAACTTTCACTGGCTCAGTGGAAAAAACAAAACTTACATACAGGGGTTATATGTGTCTGCCTGTTACTGACACTTAAAACAAGTACTTGAAGAAAAAAACAGATATATATATATATATCACTGGCTGTTGATGAACACAGACAGAGCCTCTACCACTGGGTCTCTATCTGTCTGAAATAGCTGATAAACACTGAAACATATCACTGGCTGTTGAACACAGACAGAGCCTCTACCACTGGGTCTCTATCTGTCTGAAATAGCTGATAAACACTGAAACAAAGAAATCCCAGTCTGAATAATGCCCTACTAGTTAAATAAACAAATAAACTTCCTCACAGTCTATAGCAATGACTACAATAAAACAAAATGCTAGAAAAGGCAAAGAAATGGTGTATATGAGTTCTGCAATGTGCTCTCTCTCACTCCTTCTCCTACAGAAACAACAACCCACAAAGTGAAACTAACATGGCTGCCAGATTATATGCTAGGAGGGTGGGTCAAACTACAATTGGTTGTTTAGGATGTATCTCAAAAGAAGCCTGTAATATGATTGGACAATCTCTAATACCCAGACACTTTCCGGTGTCTAGTAATTACTATTATAAGCGAAATTACTTTCATTTTCAAAATTAAAACGTATTTCTGTTTAAAGCTAACAAGTAATTACAAAATTCGCGAAATTACGATGAAATGCGAAATTACGTTATGGTTTAACGCGAAATTACGGTATGTTGTAACGCGAAATTACGTTATGGGTAAACGCGAAATTACGGCATGGGTAAACGCGAAATTACGGCATGGTTTAACGCGAAAGTACGGCATGAACGAAACGCGAAATTTCGCGTTGAAAATTACGCTTACGGTATTTTCAATTACGATTTTAATGGCAATTTCGCTACGCTAATTTCGCATCGTAATCGCAAATTTCGCATGCGTAATTATAGTAATGCGAAATTACGAAAATTTCAGCTCAACTCTAACTGTATGCTCAGTAGTACCAGTGGCGTAGCTAGTCTTTATAGGGCCCCATAGCAACATTATCGTGGGGCCATCATATCTAGGCACTCTTGAGCAAAGCTACCTGCCCCTACCCTATGAATATGAGTTGATTGGTCAATTTTCATTCTCATGCAATGCACGCTGTGTAAAGTCCACAGAGGGCGGAGCAACAAAGCAAAATGAATAGTAAACACATCAAGTACTATCTGGGCCCCCTCTTCTCCAGGGCCCCATAGCAGTTGCTATGGCTGCTATGCAGCGGCGGCTCCAGCTTCAGATTTCTTGGGGGGTTTAAAAGGGGCACAATGGCTGGCAGGTGGGGCTCACAGAAGGGCGGCTTCAAAGTGTGAGGGGTCTGTTACAACCTTTTTTTCCATACTAGCACTAAAAGATTTTGCAAACTGCTGCAGATGATGTCACTGCTCTATAAATACACAATAATAATAATATGTTAGGACATTAGACTATGGTAGGGATTAGATGGTGAGTTCCTCTGAGGACAGTTAGTGACACAGCTATGTACTCTGTAAAGTGCTGTAGAAGATGTCAGTGCTATATAAATAATAATAATATGGTAGGACAGACTATGGTAGGGATTAGATTGTGAGATCCTCTGAGGACAGTCAGTGACATCAAAAGAAGTGTACTGCACGTATGCAGAATGCCCCTGGGGACAGAAGAGCAATCTAGGAGGGGTACAGACATGACCATGCATGTGCAGTAAGCTGCGGCTAAAGCATTAGTCGCAGACGGGGCAACTGCACAAGCAAAGGGACCAGTAAGATGCAGAGGGACCTGACTGACTATGGGGGGCATCAATAAACTCCCGGTAAGTAAAACACAATGTTTGGGGGGCTAATTCAATGAAATCCTAATGTAATATGAACTATGGTGAAGATTCCTCGACCATGCCTCCTATGAACCCAAATCCTCCCCCTTGCTGGAGCTGTTCTCAGTACCATGCTGTCAGTATTCCTGCTGGCACTTCCCCACTACACCTCTAAGCCTTAATATCTCCATGACTATGCCTCCTAAGGATGTCAAATTTGGAGAGTATGGAGAGGACCCCCCCTCCCCGAGCCATCTCTGTGTAAAATTGCAGACCCCAAGCCCTGCTGATTTCCAAGATATGACATATGAATCTTTCTTAAGAACTAGCTTTGGGATCCTTAGGAGGCATGGTCACAGAGATCTTTAAGCTTAGAGGCGCAGAGCTAGGGGAAAGTGGTCAGGAAGAGCCAGCAGGAATAGTGAAACAGCATCTTAGTGAGAGCAGCTCCAGCATGGGGGAGGATCAGATAGCCTGCAGAGCAGTGCTGGAATGGCCCTGTGAAAAGTATAATGAGCTTCAGGAGGGGAAATGTGTAAGCATTGGCAGCATCTTTGTGAATAACTGAGCCTGAGGGGTGAGCGACGGCTGATGAGACAGAAGGCTGGATGTGAAGAGTGGCTGCCTGCCTACCCCGGGAGAGAAGTGCACAGGGTGACCCAGGCTCCCTGGAAAAGTCTCTGCATCCACAAGCAGACTGCTGCTCAGAGTCCAGGCTCAGCTGCTGCCTAAGTTTCTGCTCGGACAGGACAACCACGAGTGAAGCGCATGCTGATGGGCGTGTGGGGGGTGGGCTGGCTCAGCAGCCTCTCCATTTTCATTAATTCAAGATATAGCAGCGCTCAATTGTGAGTAAATGTGACAATATGAACCACGATTCACACACTGGCAAATCAGTGCTATAAGGCTGTTAACACCCACTCCAGGGACGGATCGCTCTAATGAGATGCGTGCAGATCTTCATATATATTAAACAAGTTTGTTAGTAGCGCTCATAACCAGTCCATAAACTTTGGCACTGGTGCATAGGTCCTCTCCCCTTCATAGAGCAACTCACTATATGGTGCGGCCTGAATCGGCCCGATAACGCTTCTGGGGTATAAGGCCACCCCACCCGGCAATCACCAACGGCTCACTGTTGTCTGTAAATATGAGGAGAGGCTTCCATAGCGTAAACGTGCTTATTTATTGTAAAAAATGGTAGGTTTGACACCTTAAAAATGGTCAGCAGACCAATAGACAAAATGAATGACATGCAAAACATGCAGCTTTAAAATAAGAACTATAAAAATAAGAATACAAAGACCTGTCAGTTATTACAGGGGTCACGGCGTGTGGCAGAGCTGTGCTTAGGCTTGAGGGGGTTTGTGTGTAAACACGCTGCAGAGACCGCCACTCACCGCCCGCTTGTCAGCACAAACAGCCACCCCGCGCTCAATAAAGTAACACAGGCTGCGTCCAGCTAGTGTTACGCATGACATCGTCGCTCAGTAGCTCCGCCCTCTCCATTTTCATTGGCAGCAAAAACACCCAAAGCTGTTGCTGATTGGAGGGAGCTGAGGGAAGAAGGGAGGGACAGAGGACGATTCCTGGCCTAGCCACCCGGGTGATCGTCGGCTTGCTAAAGCAAAACTGCACATGTGCATTGAGGATCGCTGGGGAAATTGAACATTTTAAACCAACGCTTGGCAACCCTGCCGGGGGGGCTTTTGGGGGGGGGGGGGCTGACAGCTTGTCAGTTCGGGCTTAAGCCTGGGTAAGCCCCAATGTAGCGCCGCCACTGCTGCTATGGCTATTGCTACTCTCCTGAGTAGTACTATGAAACAATAAATATCCCAAACTAAACATAATTGGACATACTGTAATTGGCAGTTTTGACATGCACTTGATTATTTCTGCAGTGTCAATGAAAATTGGTATGTCTTAACAGTGCGGGCTAAATCTCTTCCAGCAAATGTAAATGCAATAGTAGTTGCACCACTAATGCTGATTCCAAATAGCTAGCAGGAAGGCTCTTGTTGTGATGCGAGAATGAAACCAGAATCCCTCTAGCTGATGGCTATAGAGATTTGCATGCATGATGAGATTTTTTGCTTCATACCGTGAGTTTTTTCAGCAGTGATACAATGTGGGAGACATCATATGCCCACTCCAACTTGAAGAAGTAGTTGTTTGCATTAATTTCTTCAAGATATCTCTTACTTGTGATAATTTGAATAGGTTGCCATATAAGTGTTAAGTCTAAAGAAATTGATTTGTATAGGTCTCATTAATAACTAAATTTCAGATTCACACTCTGTATTTGGGTACATTGAATATTAATAACAATTTGTGTAAGCCCTTCTTCTGCTTTGAAAATATCATTATTCCATTTGCCATCTTATATTTTATTAAATTGGCAACATTACTGGAATACACGTGTACACTTAACCACTTCACCCCTAATGGGTTTTTGCCATCTTATATTTTATTAAATTGGCAACATTACTGGAATACACGTGTACACTTAACCACTTCACCACTAATGGGTTTTCCCCCTTATGAATCAGAGCAATTTTCAGATTTCAACACTCCTCCCTTTCATTCGCCAATAACTTTATCACTACTTATCACAACAAAATGATCTAGAAGTTTTTAATCAGGATGATACCATTTATTGGCTAACTTAAAAGAATAAGTGTAAGCTTTCGGCTGGGCAGCCTTCGACAGACTCAATCCTGTTTGCTTACAAGATGTTGGAACTTGGAACAGACAGCTATATACATGCAACATTAAAAAGAATGCATACATTTTTTTTGCAAACATACAGTGCTGCCCATAATTCTTCATACCGTGGCAAATTTTGACTTCAAGTTACTTTTATTCAACCAGCAAATAATTATTTCATTGGGAAATGACATAGGTGTCTCCCAAAAGATAATAAGACGATGTACAAGAGGCATTATTGTGGGGAAAAAAATATATTTCTCAGCTTTTATTTACATTTGAGCAAAAAGTGTCCAGTCTACAATTATTCATACCCTTTACAAACTGTCACAGTCTGAGAAAATCCAAAGTTCTATACAATTCCAAATAGTCCAAGCTGTTTTAAAGCATCCTAATTACCCTGATAAATTGAGAACAGCTGTTTAAATCAACTCAACAGGTGAAAAAACAGCGGGTCTCTGCTGTTGGTTTGTGGACAGTCATGGCTAAGACAAAGGAGCTCAGTGAGGACCTACGGCTGTGCATTGTGGCTGCTCACAAGTCAGGAAAGGGCTACAAGGCCATTTCTAAATGTTTGCAAGTTCAAGTGGCTACAGTGCAAAGTATTATTAAAAAATACAAGATGTTCCGCACTGTGGAAAATCTCAGAGGCCGGTGCAGGCCAGGAAGATAGTGAGAGAGGTGAAAAAGAATCCAAGGATCACCACCAAGGGCATCCTGGTGAATCTGGGCACTGCTGGTGGCGAAGTTTTAAACGGGCACTATGGCGAAAAATTGTAAAATTTAAAATACGTGCAAACATAGACAAATAAGAAGTACGTTTTCTCCAGAGTAAAATGAGCCATAAATTACTTTTTTCCTATGTTGCTGTCACTTACAGTAGGTAGCAGAAATCTAAATAAATATATCCCTGAGAATCCCCTATAAAGAGATGGACTAGTCCAAAACCTGTCACTTCTGTCAGATTTCTATTACCTACTGTAAGTGACAGCAACATAGGAGAAAAGTAATTTATGATTCATTTTACTGTGGAAAAAATGTACTTCTTGTTTGCACATATTTTACATTTTAAAATGTTTTGCCGTAGTGCCCCTTTAAGGCAGACAATCCAATGGACACTGCACACTGCTGGGTTCCCCAGATGCAGACCTAGGAGGATGCCACTTTTCCAGATAAGGGACACAAAAGCTCGCTTGGCCTTTGCAAATACTCATCTGGACAAAGAAGATGACTTCTGGTCTTCTGTGTTATGGTCAGATGAAACAAAAATTTAATTGTTTGGTCACAATGATGTTTCCTTCATTTGTCGTAAAAAAGGAGAAGCCTTCAACCCAAAGAACACCATCCCCACTGTCAAACGTGGTGGTAGGAACCTAATGCTTTGGGGTTTTTTTTTCAGCCAATGGACCAGGGAACCTAATCAAGGTAAACAGCACCAAAAAAGAGCAATACATGAGGATTCTCAATGACAACATCAGGCAGTCTGCAGAGAAACTTGGCCTTGGGCACCAGAGGACATTTTAGCATGACAATGACCCAGAACACACAGCAAAAGTGGTGGAGAAATGGTTAGCAGACAACAACATTAACCTATTTTGGTTCCTGGACGTAGAAACTACGTCCAGGAACCATGCGCGCTACCGCACGCTCCCGCGGCTGATCGCGCGTGTGTACGCGCACTCCCTGCCGCGGATTCAGTAGCCAGGGAATCAATGTATCGGGCTATGGTGCCCGATCACTGATTCCTCTCCCCCGCTGAAAAAGCGACAGCTTCTCTCGGAAGCTGCGCCTTTTCTGGCCGTTCCCTCCCCGATGCGTCACTCTAAGCGTGTGTTACGCTTAGAGTGACGTCATGTAAACAAACTCATGGCCGTCATCTTGTGGCCAAAAAGTAATACTACCACTGAAAGTAAAAATAAATTAAAATGAACACACATTTACATTATAAATCTATTGTTTACCTCCCACCCTCCCAAAACTACCCAAATAAAATGTTTACTATAAAAAAAAAACCATTACAATAAAAAAAAAAAAAAAAACATCTAAATATTTACCTAAGGGTCTAAACTTTTTAAATATCAATGTAAAGATGAAATATTTCTATATTTTTTTATTTTAAACTTGTTAATAGTGATAGATGCAAAATGGAAAAAATGCACCCTTATTTCCAAATAAAATATTGTCGCCATACATTGTGATAGGGACATCATTTTAATGGTGTAATAACCGGGACATATGGGCAAATACAATACGTGAGTTTTAATTATGGAGGCATGTATTATTTTAAAACTATAATGGCTGAAAACTGAGAAATAATGAATTTTTCCATTTTTTTCTTATTCTTCCTGTTAAAATGCGTTTACAGTAAAGTGGCTCTTAGCAAAATGTACCCCCCAAAGAAAGCCTAATTGGTGGTGGAAAAAACAAGATATAGATCAGTTCATTGTGATAAGTAGTGATAAAGTTATAGGCTAATGAATGGGAGGTGAACATTTCTCACGTGAAAACCACGGAACCTGAATGGGTTAACATTTTTGGTGTCCCGACTTGAATCCAATTGAGAATCTGTGGAGGGAGCTAAAGATCAGGGTGATAGCAAGAAGACCCTCCAACCTGAAATATGTATAGCTCATTGCTAAAGATGGAAACATGCAAAAAGCTGGTCTGCAATTATAGGAAGCGTTTGATTGCTGTAATAGCCAATAAAGGCTTTTCTATTGATTATTGAGAAGGGTATGAATAATTTTGGACTGGACACTTTTTGCTCAAATGTAAAAAAAACTGAGAAATGTTTTTTTTCCCCCCACAATATTTCCTCTTATACATTGTCTTATTATCTATTGGGAGATGAACTGTGGGGTGCACTGATCCTGATGAAGACTGCCAGAAGCCTGTTGAAGCATGTTGATCATTAGATTGTGATCTAGTAGGTGTGCCCAGCAAATCATATAACTCTGCATACACCTGCAATCCAGCTTTGTCTAATACAAACAATAACCTCTGCCCAGGTGGAATGCAAGGAAGAGCGGGCTGTGGAGTGAGACGCATGGAGGAAGCGACGTCTCTGGTTGGTCCTGAAGCCAGACAGAAAGTACACTGCAGGGACGAGCTGGCTGGATACCATAAGCGCCGGCAGTATGAAACGGCAACCTCTGGAATCATCTGTGCATAAGGTCTCAAGCAAGATGGGAGACACTAAACAATAGTGAGTCACACAGAGGTGGCAGTCTGCGGCCCAGGAGCACGGAGGCAACCAGTGGGATGAGCGCACTGTGTATACTTTATCCAATGCTCATTTGACAACAGTGTATTATCCCATAGCTTGCTGCAAGGAAATATCTTTTGGCCGTTTTTTTGTCAATTTTGATTGCCCATTTTTAATCCTAATTTTTTATTCTTCATTTTTTATAAAATGTCTTTTAACAATATATATATATATATATATATATATATATATATATATACACACACGCACATTTTCTATATATATTTTTAGATTTTTTTAAGAGAACCAGTTAGCTCTTGAAGCGTGTGAATGTGTACGTTAGTGTAAATTATACACTTTGCATATCCTGTGCAATCATATTTTTTACCTATACAACAAAGATTTAATTCAACATTACATATGCTGTGTATATATATATATATCCAGTGCACCTTTTTCTCTTACCCTGTAAGGTAGCGGCAGAAAGAAAACTATATAATTAGAACATATACAATATTAGCAGTGCCCCTCACCCCCCTTCTTTTCTTAATCCAGGTGTTTGTCTCTGTCCTCCCTGTCAGAACAAATCTTGTTGCACCTTGTAGCTTGGCTGTAAATTATTGAGTTTTTAATGTGCTTGGGATAGGAACTGTCTTAACAGAGGAATGTGGGACGGTCTGTTAGTACATAGACATTTGTAGGTTGTTTTTCCTGATATATATGGTGGTGTCCAGAAAATTAACCTCAGGGTGAGATTAGGTAAATTTAAATGTGATTGTAGTATGGAAGACATTGAAATTCCTGTGGACTTGGAGAAGATCCACCCCACTTACACACCAGATGATTAAAATATAAATAAAGCTGAAGTAGGCTTTACATTTTATGTGACATGCCCTGCTGTAAATAGAAGTACCATCAAAAGTGAAATAATTATGGGTGAAAATTAATTTCATCAGTATAGCAATAGGCTTTACAGGTATGCCCCTACCCGAAAGATATTTATGACAGGCCCATCATCATGGGGAATGTCCGTGTATTGGGACTCCACGTCCATCGTAGCCAGAATGATTCCCTCAGGTCCTGGGCCAATGGCTGTCAGTTTGTTCAGGAGGTAGGTGGTATCTGGGTCTTTTACAGACCAAAGGTTTTAAGATGTTTTCCAGGCTCCCTGAGATGTTCTCCGTGAGAGTCCCACTCACTGAGATTATGGGCCTGCATGGGTTTCCCTCTTTGTGAATTTTGGGAAGCATGGAAAAGCAGGCTATTCTATATTTTGGGGTTTTTTTTGCCACTGATTAGACTTTCTTTGGGTGATATATTTTGTTATGAAATATTTTATTCTTAATACATTTTAAGGGGAGTAATAAAAATAAGGCAAAAATGCATTATTTTTCAGTTTTCGACCATTATAGTTTTAAAATAAAACATGCTGCTGTGGACAAAAACTCATACATTTTATTTGCCCATTTGCCCTGGTTATAACAATTTTGAAAATTTGTCCCTAGTACAATGTATGACGATAATATTTTATTTGGACATAAAGGAGTATTTTTTCCATTTTGCACCCGTCACTAATTACAAGCCCCTATTTGCAAAAATAACACTAATATACCCTCATGACATATAAAAAAAGTGAGTCCCTAAGGTAACTATTTATGTATTTTTTAGTTTCAATAGATTTTTAGTAAGCATAAAATGGATATAATTGCTACAAAAGAGTTCCCCGCAGGGTTTCATAAGAAATTACCTATAACAGGTAAGAAAACAACATATGATACCAACAAGAAACAACTAAGTAAGGTAGCACAGGTACATGTCAATGGTACTAAAATCAATGAGAAATATTATAAAAAGAGAGGAGTTAGAAACCCACAAATATGTGTATTTTTTTAAATGTCACTTTTATTTTTATTAAATGTGATGTATTAGGATGTATTTGTACTATTTGGCCACTGGATGGCCACTTTATCTTCCTGTGCATACTGTTGGTTAGTATGCTAACAGGAAGTAATGTGTGTTTGTTTTTACTTTCATTTTGTCAATGACCATGGCATCTCAGTGATGCCAGTGATCATTGATCACAGGCCTTTAGATCAGTGAATGGGAACTGGAACAGGAACGGTCCTCCTGCGGGGCATAGATATATTGTCAGCTTTTATATTAGTGGCTAATGGATTGTATCCTGGTGTGCAGCTACAGTGCACTTGCTGGCCCCACCCCCTCCCCTTGATGCCTGGGTTGCCTTTTTGCTCTAGGGCACACTAAAAAAAGTACCTGCTGGAGGGGACGTGATCACAAAAATATATTGGAAATGGTTAAATAAACATATATATTTGTCATTGTGGCAAGGGTAGCTAAACAGAAAAAAAGCAGATTAACTCTAAAGAATATACAAGAACTGAAAATTCTTAATTAATGTATGAAATGCCAAATTATTTGATCACTTTTTAGACTCAGCACAATACTTCCTGTTCTAACTTAATCACAGAACCATATATTTTACGGTATATGTACGGTATATGTTCCACATGTTACTTTTATAAAACAGCATGTTATGCAATGATAAATGGATTTTTCTTGTAACAAAATGTCAAAGGAAATAATAAAATAATGTTCAGAAAAATAATGGCAATTACCCTTCAAGACAAAAATGTTTTTGTACAATTAGAAAAGGCCATGTCATATTTTTTCTGTAATTCATGGAACGATAGAATAACATCAGAATGCTAAATGAAAACTAGCATGTAAAGTACAGCCTAGGTAACAAAGTACTCCTGTTTCTAAATAAAGAGATAATAGTGCTTGTTTTAATGAATGGCAATGGGCAGAGGGTGAATAAATACGTTTCTGACCTGAAGCAAGAGAGATATGGAGGCTGCCATATTTATTTCCTGTTACACAATACCAGTTGCCTGGCAGCTCTGCTGATCTATTTGGCTGCAGAAGTGTCTGAATAACACCAGAAACAAGCATGCAGCTAATCCTGTCAGATCTGACAATAATGTCAGAAACACCTGATCTGCTGCATGCTTGTTCAGGGGCTATGTCTAAAAGTATTAGAGGCAGAGGATCATCTGTATTGTTCAAAAGGAAATAAATATGGCAGCCTCCATGTCCCTCTCACTTCAGGCTCCCTTTAAGATCTTATTATTATTGACCTTGTTACTGACTTGGTAATCTTGAGAGCTGGCAATCCCCCTTTTGTTAGCATAAGCTGAAAGGCAGTGTTCCTTATGAGCCAGATTTTACCCGATAATTATGGCCCAAATCAGGTATCACTGAGAGATCCCGCTCCCAATCAACCCTCCAGCCCCCCATATGCCACGAGGTCCCTCTGTGTCCTCCTGGTCTATTCTGTGGTCCTGGTCCCGACTCCAGTAATCCCCCGACTTCAGCCTGTGCATGCGCAGGACTTCTACCCCAGCCTGCGTCATGCCCCTTTGGGTGGCAGGGGTGTGCAAGGGTGACTTTTACTTTAAACATTTTACATTTTTGGAGTAGAAGTTTGCTGAATCATTTAAGTTATCCCCATTGGAGATCCTATTGGCGATAGTGCTAATTTACCAGTGATTTCTTTATCATATTTGTAGTAGGCAGTCATAGGTTTGCTTGCCTCTTTAGACACTCCATTTACTTCCCAAAGCAAGACTGCTTCAGTCTTATTTATCATAAACTACTAGGCATATACACCCGTACAGAGGCCCATGAACCTCTCAGCATGGTACTTCTTGTACTCACATTAGCAGACCTCTGTTATAATAATAATAATAATTCCTTTTTTTGTATAGCGCTTTTCTCCTGTCGGACTCAAAGCGCTTGTGAGGCAGCCACTAGAGCGCACTCAGTAGGCGGTAGCAGTGTTAGGGAGACTTGCCAAAGAAACTCCTTACTGAATAGGTGCTGGCTTACTGAACAGGCAGAGCCAAGATTCAAACCCAGGTCTCCTGTGTCAGACCATTACACTATCCAGCCACCAATGGATGTTTGCGCAGCGGTCCTGCCCTGTCACTACCCTCTGTGCACAGCCACTTGCACTCATCACTACCTTTATATGATTAAGAGATGTCTTCAGAGGTTTCAAAAAATCGAAAGCTTTTATTTGTTTTCGATCGAGAAACACAATCAGATTTCCAGATCAAAAACAAATAAAAGCTTTTGCTTCTTCGAGGCAACAATCGTATTTATGGAATTGATGTGAATTGGATCTTTTAATTGTATGGTGTGTGGCCACCTTACTTTCCCCACAATTACCACTATACAGTGTGAGGAATTATTTTCTTTCGGAAATCTCATATACTCAATTTAATGGGCGTATAGCATTGAATGCAAATGAATGACCCGAAAATATTTACTCCCGGAAAGCATTATTTCCATACAGGGCCCAGTATGTCTATTGCAGTTAACAGTTAGTTTTTTTTCCATCAACAGGTAGGGACCTGAACTCCGAACATCCTCTCTGCTCTAAAAGATACACAACAGCATAATAACCTTTAAACAAAAAGCATGTCTTTGTTACAGCTGATACAAATCCTAAAATAAATCTGCAAGGCTTCTACTTCATGATTCATGGAAGCAGACATATTGTTAACATCCTGTGCTTTCAAATTAGGTTATCTGCCATCTCTGCCATGACAGTTATGTGACACAGGGGAGAGATATAATTACAACTTGTGATTAGACGCTAATGAGGGGTAATTAACCTATTTTAGTTCCTGGACGTAGAAACTACATCCAGGAACCATGCTCGCTCCCGCGGCCGATGCTCCCGGCCCGCGGTTCGTTATCCAGGTAATCAGTGAAACGGGCTATGGTGCCCGATCACTGATTCCTCTCCCCCGCTGAAAAAGCGACAGCTTCTCTCGGAAGCTTTGCTTTTTCTGGCTGTAGCATCCCCCATGCGTCTCTCTAAGCGTATGTTATGCTTAGAGTGACGTCATGTAAACAAACATGGCCGCCATCTTGTGGCCAAAAAGTAATACTACAACTAAAAGAAAAAAAAGAAAAATCAACACACATTTACATTATAAACCTATTGTTCACATCCCACCCTCCCAAAACTACCCAAATAAAATGTTTAATATAAAAAAAAAAAAACATTACAATAAAAAACAAAATTTTTTTTAAATATTTACCTAAGGGTGTAAACTTTTTAAATATCAATGTAAAGATGAAATATTTCTATATTTTTTTTTATTTTAAACTTCTAAATAGTGATAGATGCAAAACGGAAAACATGCACCTTTATTTCCAAATAAAATATTGTCGCCATACATTGTGATAGGGACATAATTTTAACGGTGTAATAACCGGGACATATGGGCAAATACAACACATGAGTTTTAATTATGGAGGTGTGATGCGTAGCGGAGACAACGCCACCCCGCGGGGCAACATGGCAGCGGTTTCCGCTTCCCAGCCGGCGGGTTCCACCTCACATGCGGAATCGCCGGCACAGGTGCATGGGGACACCGCCGTCGCGGCTGGCGGCATGGCGGCGGTTCCGGCAGGGCAGCTGGCGGACCTCGGTTCGCATTCGTGCGCGGACCCTAGGCCTGACCTCTACAGTGCACAGAGGCAGAGGGTCGCACGTGCGCGCGCAAGGAGGCAGGACTTTTACCTCCTACGTAGGAGGGTCACCTGACTCTCCAGTCAGCTGACCTCAGGAGGGCTTCTGGTTGGTTGGGCAGCTGGGTGGCGCTGCAGATGCGCTCCCAGCATATAAGGAGCCTGTGTTCAGTTGCTCTTTGTCTGCTGTCGTGAATACTTAGGTGTAAACGCTCAGACGATAGCTCAGTTCCCAGGTGTTGATATCAAGGACATCACACCTCAGTTTAGGATTGTATTGCATATTTATCTGTGTCTTGACTTTGGCTATCCCTGACTACTCTCTCCTCTTCTTGATTTTGTACCTTTGCCTATCTGATTCTTAGTTGCCGACCCTGCCTGTTAAACGGACTCTGAATCAGCCTTCTGTTCTTGTACTGCTGCTGTCTCTCTGTTGCCAAACCTTTGCCTGTCTGACCTTTCTCTTTTCCCCAGTGGAACGTCTCCCACTGGTGGGATATCTCTGAGGCTTGCCTCTCCGAGACGCCTGCCCTAGCAGACGATTACTGCCAGGGGCTGAGATCCCAATCTTCACCTGGGCCGAGGATCTCACACTCGGGGTTCCCATTCAGAGGTAACCACACCTCTGAGGAATCACCGTGTGGTGGATATTTCCACAATCTTGTATATTGTACAGTGTTGATTGTCATTTTCTGCTACGGTATCCAGAGGTTAGTTGCACTTGCATTATTGGTGATTCTGCAGATCATCAATAATCGGGTGACATCTGCAATATTAGTGATATTGCAGATCACTAATAATCAGATTCTCTCTGCTTACTGACACCGATAATTATAGGAGGCATGTATTATTTTAAAACTATAATGGCTGAAAACTGAGAAATAATGAATTTTTTCAGTTTTTTTTCTTATTCTTCCTGTTAAATTGCATTTACAGTAAAGTGGCTCTTAGCAAAATGTAGCCCCCAAAGAAAGCCTAATTGGTGGCGGAAAAAACAAGATCTAGATTATTATTTATTAGATTTATATAGCGCCAACATATTACGCAGCACTGTA
Organism: Hyperolius riggenbachi; assembly: GCF_040937935.1. Taxonomy (NCBI): domain Eukaryota; kingdom Metazoa; phylum Chordata; class Amphibia; order Anura; family Hyperoliidae; genus Hyperolius; species Hyperolius riggenbachi. The sequence continues at coordinate 287,685,234 of NC_090646.1, read as the reverse complement.
CAATTAATAGGATTACAGACAATGATAACAGGGGTGACAGAACAATACAGGTAACAGACCATAGATACAACAATACAGGTAATAGCAATAAGATACACAACACAATGCAGATAGGAGTACAATGCCAGATCATAAACTGGAATGGTAGTGGTAAAAAATTACCAGTTCCAAATTCTGGGTACAGTGCACACAGTCAAGTATGATACACAAGAGGAGAGGGCCCTGCCAAAGGCTTACAATCTAGAGGGAGGGGTTGGTGACACAAAAGGAGGGGGTGCATCAAGAAGTTATGGGCAGAAAGGATTAGGGTGGTGTTGAGTTGATGTAGGCCTCCTTAAAGAAGTGAGTTTTGAGTGCTTTTTTGAAGGTGTTGAAGGTGGGAGCGAGCCTGATGGGCAGTGGGAGAGAGTTCCACAGGATAGGGGCAGCTCTAGTGAAGTCCTGCAGTCTGGCATGGGAGTGCGAGATGCGTGGGGTGGTTAAGAGGAGGTCGTTGGAGGAGCAAGGTGGACGGCCAGGTGTATATCTGCTGACCAGGTCAGAGATGTAGGTTGGGCAGGACTTGTGTATGGATTTGTATGCCAAACATAGGATCTTGAAGCTGATTCTGAAGTGAATTGGAAGCCAATGAAGGGATTTGCGTAGGGGAGTCGTGGAGACAAAGCGGTGGGAGGAGTAGATGAGTCTAGCTGCTGCGTTCATGATGGATTTTAGGGGGGCGATGTGGTTTTGAGGAAGGCCTGACAAGAGGGAGTTGCAGTAGTCCAGGCGAGAGATGATGAGGGCATGGACAAGGAGTTTGGTAGTGTCTGGGGTCAGGAAAGGCCGGATCTTGGAGATGTTGCGTAAGTGGAAATAGCAGGCTCTAGCTACGGTTTGGATGTGGGAGGTGAAGGAGAGGGCCGAGTCCAGGGTAACACCCAGGCAGCGGGCTTGTGTGGTTGGATGAATGATTGTGCCATTGACAGTGACATAGAGGTCAGTGGGGGGTGAAGCAGCACGAGGCGGGAAGATTAGGAGTTCAGTCTTATGCAGGTTTAATTTGAGGAACCTGGCAGACATCCAGGATGAAATAGCTGAGAGACCAGAGGATACCTTCTCCATGGTGGTGGTGGAGAGGTCAGTGGTATGGAGGTAAATCTGGGTATCATCTGCATATAGGTGATAGCTGAAACCCAGAGAGGAGAGGAGTTTTCCAATGGAGGCGGTGTAAATGGAGAACAGCAGGGGACCAAGAACAGAGCCTTGGGGGACCCCAACTGAAAGTGGGAAGGAGATTGAGGAGGAACCATTGAAGGAGATCTTGAAGGAGCGATTTGAGAGGTAGGAGGAAAACCATGCTAGGGCAAGGTCTTTGATACCCACAGATTGCAGGGACTGGAGAAGCAGGGAGTGATCAACAGTGTCGAATGCTGATGAGAGGTCTAGGAGGAGAAGGATAGTGTATTTTCCTTCGGCCTTGGCGAGCGTGAGGTCATTAACGACCTTGGTGAGAGCAGTCTCGGCGGAGTGGCCTGGCCGAAATCCTGATTGTAGGGGGTCATACAGGGAGTTGGAGTCAAGGTAATGGGTCATGCGTTGGTTTACTAGACGCTCCAGGAGTTTAGATGCAAAAGGGAGTAAGTAGCTGGATGGAAGTGAGGGGTCTAATGAGGGTTTTTTTAAGTAGGGGAAGTACAGTGGCCTGTTTGAAGTCAGAGGGGAAGGTACCCGTGGAGAGGGAGAGGTTAAACAGAGTGGTGAGGACAGGAGCCAGAACAGGGAAGTGAGGACGGAGGCATTTGGATGGCACAGGGTCTAGGGGGCTGGAGGTGGCAGGAGAAGTGGCTAGGAGACGGCTGACTTCGTCCTCTGTGATAGGAGTAAAGGCAGTGAGTGGTAGGTGGGGTGGGGAATAGGTATTGGTGGGAGAGGAAGAGGTGGTGGAGTGGAGGCATGAGATTTCCCGTCGGATGCTGCCTATTTTGTCGGTAAAGTGGGTGGACAGATCAGTGACTGAGAAGGCGAAGGTGGGGGGAGGAGTGGTGGGGTTAAGGAGGGAGTTGAAGGTGGCGAAGAGGTGCCGAGGGTTGGAGGCTTGGGATCCGATCAAGGCAGCAAAGTATTTTTGCTTAGCATCAGTTAATGCGGAATAGAACAGCTGCAGGTTGACCTTGTACGCCAAGAAGTCGGAGTTGAGGCGGGATTTCCTCCATTTGCGTTCATAGGTGCGTGTCTGTTTTTGGAGGTTGCGAGTGTGTGCATTGTGCCAGGGCTGGGGGTTGATGGGACGGCTGGGGCGGAATGTGGGGGGTGCAGCAATGTCTAGGGCTGCTGAAAGGGCCTGGTTGTATTTGGCCACGGCTTGGTTTGGGCAGGTAACGTTTGGGAGGGTGGATGTGAGGGAGTGGAGGGGGTTGGCTAGTGCAGTTGGGTCTAGGTTATGCAAATCTCTCTGCCAACGACCTGAGGGTGGTGGAGGGTGGGGGGAGCATGATGGGGAGATGGAGAAAGTGAGAAGGCGATGGTCGGAGAGGGGGAAGGGTGTGATGTCCAGGTTGGGGGGGGTGGCGGATTTTGAGAGAATCAGGTCGAGAGTGTGGGCAGCGCGTGGGTGGGGGAATTGGTGTGTTGGCAGAGGCCAAGGGAAGTAGTTGAGAGGCTTCAGGGGAGTAAGGACTATCCATGGGGATGTTGAAGTCCCCAAGTATGATTGTGGGGAGGTCAGAGGAGAGGATGTGTGGGAGCCAAGAGGCCAGGTTGTCCAGGAATTGTTTAACCCTCCTGGCGGTTTAATTATTTCTGCCAGGAGGCAGCGCAGCAGTTTTTTTTTTCTTAAATCATGTAGCGAGCCTAGGGCTCGCTACATGATAGCCGCATCTTCCCGCCCGCTTCGATCAGGAAATCCCGTTTAAAGAAATCCCGTTCCTGGAGGGCTTCCCCGTCGCCATGGCGACGGGGCGGGATGACGTCACCGATGTCAGCGATGTCGTAATGTCATTGGAAGTCCCGGGCCACCCCTCGGCGCTGCCTGGCACTGATTGGCCAGGCAGCGCACGGGGTCTGGGGGGGGGGGGCGTGCGGCGCGACGGATAGCGGCGATCGACGCGGGGCGGCGGTGATCGGTGTGCTAACGCAGCTAGCAAAGTGCTAGTTGCGTCCAGCAACAAAAAAATTAAGTAAATCGGCCTAGAAGGGCCTGAGAAAACCTCCTCCTGCGCGGCTTACCCCGAACGTTACCGCCAGGAAGGTTAATGTAGGTGGATGGGGGGCGGTAAAGGACTGCGATGACTGCTGGAAGGGGATGGTAGAGGCGGATAACATGTGTCTCAAAGGATGTAAAGTTTAAGGAAGGGGGTGGCGTGAGGACACGAAAGTGCAGGACGGGGAGAGGAGCAGACCCACCCCTCCCCCAGACCTGTTTTCTGGTCTGGGGGTGTGACTGAGGTAAAGCCCCCCATAGGAGAGGGCTGCTGCTGCAGCAGAGTCAGAGGGGGTGAGCCATGTCTCTGTGAGGGCAAGGAGGGTGAGGGAGCTGGAGAGGAAAAGGTCATGGATTTCAGTGAGTTTATTACGTACTGATCTAGCATTCCAGAGGGTGCAGGAGAGAGGGGTGGTGTGCTTGTGAGAGGTCTGGATGGGAATGAGGGAGGAGAGGGAGTGAGTGTGGGTGCTGGAAGGAAATGTGAGGGGGGTGGAGACATGTTTAGAGTGGGGTGAGCATGGAGTCAGTGATGGAGTGGTATGGGAGTTGCGTGGGGTTGGAGGGCAGAATGGGAGACTAGAGTTACATAAGGTGACCTTAGTGAGGATTAGGTGGTGAAGGAGCAGGTGGGGGAAGAGCATATTGTGATATGTAGATAGTGGAGGAAGGGGAGGAAGAGGTGTGCAGAAAGGTGGAGGAGTCATGGAGTTTGAGAGTAGGGAGAGATGGTTTGTGTAGGCCGAGAATTTAGGCAGTGTTTAAAGTTGTAAATAATGCAAATACCTTAGTGACTGCTAAATGCTGCTGTATTGCTGGTGAATTCTGGTAAATTCAATTAGTAAGATCCTTAAAGCGATCCTTAAAATGCGAGCCGACAATCGTCAAAGCCGATTACACAGTATCCTTATGTACATCCACACAGCCCTAGTGTTTGAATAAGATTGGTCTAGAGACCATTTGCCTCCACTTCAATCAGCTGTGAGCTGGACAGGAAGTTGACCAGAATGGGGGTGGACTATGCATATACTTAGAGCTGGATGGATGAAGAGGTGTGATCAATTCATTGTGAAAAGTAGTGATAAAGTTATAGGCTAATAAATGGGAGGTGAACATTGCTCAAGTGAAAACAACGGAACGAGAATGGGTTAAACAGGCTAAACTCTCTAAATACATACAGGGTGTATCTATCTATGTTTTTGTTCAGTCCTGTGCAAGGGTTCAAGTCCACTTAAAAAGTCATAAACTGGTAATGTTTCCCAGCTGTTTCTTTGCAAATTAAAGCTATAAGAATATATCAAAAAAGACCTTTTTATATTTTACAGCAGTAATAGCCTGCCTTTCTTCTTTTCTTTTCTTTGTTTTGTTATTGGATTGCTCTTCAGCAAGAAATTGATTACAATTTCTCCATAATAGGTTCAGCCATTAATTCAGCAGTATTGGTCAGCAAGCAGTAGACTTAAAATATCTTTGTCAGGTTTTCCATATTTTCATTGATGATCAAGTCAAGAGCTTGATAATAAAAGCACTTGTAAATTATAGCAAGAATGTCCTCAATATTTGAATAAATAATTACCTGCTATTAATGATATGCTACAGCTACTTAATGACCAGATAAGAAATGACACATTAATAGTTATAGAATACAGCAGAACAACTGAATTGATGGATAAAAGCCAATAAAATCAATCTAAACATATGTTAGGCAATATATGGTTAGAAATTGTTTACAGCATAGAGTTCTTTTAATTGTATGAAAAAGGCAGCTTTTACTTATGGAATAATGTACTCAGTCAATGCAGGCTGGGACGCTTTAACAATATTCTTACATCATTAATTGTTCAGTTTTTACAACCAAGGTGCACCACAAGCCACAAACACCTAATGGACACCTGAACTGAGAGGAATATGTAGGCTTACACATTTACTATCTTTTAAACAATGCACATTGTATGTTACATAGTTATTTGGGTTGAAAAAAGACATACGTCCATGGAGTTCAACCAGTATGAAGTACAACACCAGCCTGCTCCCTCACATATCCCTGTTGATCCAGAGGAAGGCACAAAAAACCCTTACAAGGCATAGTCCAATTAGCCCCTAAAGGGAAAAAATTCCTTCCCGAACCCAGATGGCAATCAGATAACATCCCTGGATCAACATCATTGGGCATTAGCTAGTAATTGTAGCCATGGATGTCTTTCAATGCAAGGAAAGCATATAAGCCCCCTTTAAATGCAGATATAGAATTTATTATAACTACTTCCTGTGGCAATGCATTCCACATCTTAATCACTCTTACTGTAAAGAACCCTTTCCTAAATAAATGACTAAAACGTTTTTCCTCCATGCGCAGATCATGTCCTCTAGTCCTTTGTGAAGGCCTAGGGATGAAAAAGCTCATCCGCCATGCTTTTATATTGCCCTCTGATGTATTTATACATGTTAATTAGATTCCCTCTAAGGCATATTTTCTCTAGACTAAATAAACTCAGTTTATCTAACCTTTCTTGGGAAGTGAGACCTTCCATCCCTCGTATCAATTTAGTTGCCCGTCTCTGTGCCTGCTCTAAAACTGCAATATCTTTCCTGTAATGTGGTGCCCAGAACTGAATTCCATATTCCAGATGTGGCCTTACTAGAGAGTTAACCACTTGAGGACCGCCCCCAGCCGATGGGCGGCGGCAAAGTCCGGGCCCAAACGACCGCAATACGCCCATCGGCGTGGGCGGCTGCGGGAGTGGCTATGCGGCGATCGCGTCATTCGTGACGCGATCAGCCGCCGGGGACTCGCTCCGCCCACCGCTCGTAGTAACCCGCCGGCCGTTCGGAAGCGCCGGCGGGTTACTAGCACCCAGATCGCCGCTGCACATATGTATAATAGGCTTTGTAATGTATACAAGGCCTATTATACTGGCTGCCTCCTGCCCTGGTGGTCCCAGTGTCCGAGGGACCACCAGGGCAGGCTGCAGCCACCCTAGTCTGCACCCAAGCACACTGATTTCCCCCCCCCCTGCCCCCTGATCACCCACAGCACTCCTGAGACCCCCCCCCCTGCCCACCCCCCAGACCACTGTTTGCACCCAGTCACCCCCCTAATCACCCATCAATTACTCCCTGTCACTATCTGTCAACGCTATTTTTTTTTATCCCCCCCCCCTGCCCACTGCCCCCTCCTGATCACCCCCCCACCCCTCAGATTCTCCCCAGACCCCCCCCCCCCCGACCCCCCACCCCCGTGTACTGTATGCATCTATCCCCCCTGATCACCTGTCAATCACCCGTCAATCACCCGTCAATCACCCGTCAATCACCCCCTGTCACTGCTACCCATCAATCAGCCCCTAACCTGCCCCTTGCGGGCAATCTGATCACCCACCCACACCAATAGATCGCCCGCAGATCCGACATCAGATCACCTCCCAAGTGCAGTGTTTACATCTCTTCTCTCCTCTAAACACCCACTAATTACCCATCAATCACCCATCAATCACCCCCTATCACCACCTGTCACTGTTACCCATCAGATTAGACCCTAATCTACCCCTTGCGGGCACCCAATCACCCGCCCACACGCTCAGATTGCCCTCAGACCCCCCCTTATCAATTCGCCAGTGCAATATTTACATCTGTTATTCCCTGTAATAACCCACTGATCACCTGTCAATCACCTATCAATCACCCCCTGTCACTGCCACCCATCAATTACCCCCTGTCACTGCCACCAATCAATCAGCCCCTAACCTGCCCCTTGCGGGCAATCTGATCACCCACCCACACCAATAGATCGCCCGCAGATCCGACATCAGATCACCTCCCAAGTGCAGTGTATACATCTCTTCTCTCCTCTAAACACCCACTAATTACCCATCAATCACCCCCTATCACCACCTGTCACTGTTACCCATCAGATTAGACCCTAATCTGCCCCTTGCGAGCACCCAATCACCCGCCCACATGCTCAGATTGCCCTCAGACCCCCCCTTATCAATTCGCCAGTGCAATATTTACATCTGTTATTCCCTGTAATAACCCACTGATCACCTGTCAATCACCTATCAATCACCCCCTGTCACTGCCACCCATCAATCACCCCCTGTCACTGCCAACCATCAATCAGCCCCTAACCTGCCCCTTGCGGGCAATCTGATCACCCACCCACATCAATAGATCGCCCGCAGATCCGACATCAGATCACCTCCCAAGTGCAGTGTTTACATCTCTTCTCTCCTCTAAACACCCACTAATTACCCATCAATCACCCCCCATCACCACCTGTCACGGTTACCCATCAGATTAGAGCATAATCTGCCCCTTGCGGGCACCCAATCACCCGCCCACACCTCAGAACTTCCTCAGACCCCAGCCCTGATCACCTCGCTAGTGCATTGCTTGCATCTATTTCCCCCCTCTAATCACACCTTGAGACACCCATCAATCACCTCCTGTCACCCCCTAGCACACCTACCCATCAGATCAGGCCCTAATTTGCCCTGTGTGGGCTCCTGATCACTCGGCCAAACCCTCAGATCCCCCACAGACCCCCTTCCGATCACCTCCCCAGTGCATTGATTGCATCTATTTTCCCCTCTAACCGCCCCCTGAGACACCCATCAATCACCTCCTGTCACCCCCCTAGCACTCCTATCCATCAGATCAGGCCCAAAACATCCTGTCATCTAAGAGGCCACCCTGCTTATGACCGGTTCCACAAAATTTGCCCCCTCATAGACCACCTGTCATCAAAATTTGCAGATGCTTATACCCCTGAACAGTCATTTTGAGAAATTTGGTTTCCAGATTACTCACAGTTTAGGGCCCGTAAAATGCCAGGGCAGTATAGGAACCCCACAAGTGACCCCATTTTAGAAAGAAGACACCCCAAGGTATTCTGTTAGGTGTATGATGAGTTCATAGAAGATTTTATCATGTCAAAAGTTAGCGGAAATTGGATTTTTATTGTTTTTTTCACAAAGTGTCATATTTCACTAACTCGTGACAAAAAATAAAATCTTCTATGAACTCACCATACCCCTAACAGAATACCTTGGGGTGTCTTCTTTCTAAAATGGGGTCACTTGTGGGGTTCCTATACTGCCGTGGCATTTTAGGGGCCCTAAACCGTGAGGAGTAGTCTAGAAAACAAATGCCTCAAAATGACCTGTGAATAGGACGTTGGGCCCCTTAGCGCACCTAGGCTGCAAAAAAGTGTCACACATGTGGTATCGCCATACTCAGGAGAAGTAGTATAATGTGTTTTGTGGTGTATTTTTACACGTACCCATGCTGGGTGGGAGAAATCTCTCTGTAAATGGACAATTGTGTGTAAAAAAAATTAAAAATGTATCATTTACAGAGATATTTCTCCCACCCAGAATGGTTATATGTAAAAATACACCACAAAACACATTATACTACTTCTTCTGAGTACGGCGATACCACATGTGTGACACTTTTTTGCAGCCTAACTGTGCTAAGGGGCCCAAAGTCCAATGGGTACCTTTAGGATTTCACAGGTCATTTTGAGACATTTGGGTTCAAGACTACTCCTCACGGTTTAGGGCCCCTAAAATGCCAGGGCAGTATAGGAACCCCACAAGTGACCCCATTTTAGAAAGAAGACACCCCAAGGTATTCTGTTAGGTGTATGATGAGTTCATAGAAGATTTTATTTTTTGTCACAAGTTAGCGGAAATTGATATGTATTGTTTTTTTTTTCACAAAGTGTCATTTTGTGACAAAAAAAAATCTTCTATGAACTCACCATACTCCTAACAGAATACCTTGGGGTGTCTTCTTTCTAAAATGGGGTCACTTGTGGGGTTCCTATACTGCCCTGGCATTTTAGGGGCCCTAAACCGTGAGCAGTAGTCTAGAATCCAAATTCCTCAAAATGACCTGTGAATAGGACGTTAGGCCCCTTAGCGCACCTAGGTTGCAAAAAAGTGTCACACATGTGGTATCGCCGTACTCAGAAGAAGTATTATATTGTGTTTTGGGGTGTATTTTTACACATACCCATGCTGGGTGGGAGAAATCTCTCTGTAAATGGACAATTGTGTGTAAAAAAAATCAAACAATTGTCATTTACAGAGATATTTCTCCCACCCAGCATGGGTATGTGTAAAAATACACCCCAAAACACATTATACTACTTCTCCTGAGTACGGCGGTACCACATGTGTGGCACTTTTTTGCACCCTAAGTGCGCTAAGAGGCCCAAAGTCCAATGAGTACCTTTAGGATTTCACAGGTCATTTTGCGACATTTGGTTTCAAGACTACTCCTCATGGTTTAGGGCCCCTAAAATGCAAGGGCAGTATAGGAACCCCACAAATGACCCCATTTTAGAAAGAAGACACCCCAAGGTATTCCGATAAGAGTATGGTGAGTTCATAGAAGATTTTATTTTTTGTCACAAGTTAGCGGAAAATGACACTTTGTGAAAAAAAACAATTAAAATCAATTTCCGCTAACTTGTGACAAAAAAAAAATCTTCTATGAACTCACCATCCTCCTAACGGAATACCTTGGGGTGTCTTCTTTCTAAAATGGGGTAATTTGTGGGGTTCCTATACTGTCCTGGCATTTTAGGGGCCCTAAACCGTGAGGAGTAGTCTTGAAACGAAATTTCTCATTGAACTTTGGGCCCCTTAGCGCAGTTAGGGTGCAAAAAAGTGCCACACATGTGGTATCGCCGTACTCAGGAGAAGTAGTATAATGTGTTTTGGGGTGTATTTTTCCACATACCCATGCTGAGTGGGAGAAATATCTCTATAAATAGACAATTGTGTGTAAAAAAAATAAAACAATTGTCATTTACGGAGATATTTCTCCCACCCAGCATGGGTATGTGTAAAAATACACCCCAAAACACATTATACTACTTCTCCTGAGTACGGCAATACCACATGTGTGGCACTTTTTTGCAGCCTAACTGCGCTAAGGGGCCAAAAGTCCAATGAGCATCTTTAGGCTTTACAGGGGTGCTTACAATTAGGCACCCCCAAAATGCCAGGACAGTGAACACACCCCACAAATGACCCCATTTTGGAAAGTAGACACTTCAAGGTATTCAGAGAGGAGCATAGTGAGTCCGTGGCAGATTTCATTTTTTTTTTTTGTCGCAAGTTAGAAGAAATGGAAACTTTTTTTTTTCTTTTTTTTGTCAGAAAGTGTCATTTTCCGCTAACTTGTGACAAAAAATAAAATCTTCTATGAACTCACCATGCCTCTCACTGAATACTTTGGGATGTCTTCTTTCCAAAATGGGGTCATTTGGGGGGTATTTGTACTATCCTGGAATTTTAGCCCCTCATGAAACCTGACAGGTGCACAGAAAAGTCAGAGATGCTTGAAAATGGGAAAATTCACTTTTGGCACCATAGTTTGTAAACGCTATAACTTTTACCCAATCCAATAAATATACACTGAATGTTTTTTTTTTATCAAAGACATGTAGCAGAATAACTTTCGCGCTCAAATGTATAGGAAATTTTACTTTATTTGAAAAATGTCAGCACAGCAAGTTAAAAAAGTCATTTTTTTGCCAAAATTCATGTCTTTTTTGATGAATATAATAAAAACTAAAACTCGCAGCAGCAATCAAATAGCAGCAAAACAAAGCTGTATTAGTGACAAGAAAAGGAGGTAAAATTCCTTTAGGTGGTAGGTTGTATGACCGAGCAATAAACCGTGAAAGCTGCAGTGGTCTGAATGGAGAAAAAGGCTCTGGTCCTTTAGGGGCGAAAATACTGTGGTCCTTAAGTGGTTAAACGGGGCAATATTGTGCTAACATGTCGAGTTTTTATTTCCCTTTTAATGCATCCCAAAATGTTGTTAGCTTTAGCTGCAGCGGCTTGGCATTGAATGCGATTATTTAGCTTGTTGTCGATGAGTACACCTAAGTCCTTCTCCAAGTTTGATGTCCCCATCTGTATCCTGTTTATTTTGTAGGGTGCTAGACCACTTACAACCAAAATCGCACTGGACAAACCAAAAACATTTATACGGATAATTCACATTATAATACATTTATATGTAGGGGCACTCTCTCGCCGCTCTGTGCGTGTTTTTTTTTTTCCCTTTCAGCCAGGTCGGCGCCGGCTGTGACAGGCAGCTCAGCCTGTGCCTGGCGCCGCCTACTGGTCCGTCCCTTCCTCTTCTCCTTAGAGCGAGCAGCACGCACATTAGTTTATATGTGCGATGCCGACGCCTACTGGTCCGCCCCCTCTACCCGCCCCTCTCCCTCTCTGTGCAGAGCGTGCAATCGTCACACGCTAGTTTGTTGACAAGTCGGCGCCGCCCCTAACTCTGCCCCCCGCCTGTCACACGTGCTCGCCGCCACTGCAGATAGATCGTCGGTCGGGGGATCTGCGCCCAGGGAGAGGAGTCTTCTGCAGGTGAGTAAATACTTTTCTTTTTACAGGTTTAGTGAAACACTGCCCGCATTAGGATAATTTTCTGGGGAACGCTGGCCACATTACGATTATTTCCTGGGGAACGCTGGCAACATTACGATTATTTCCTGGGGAACGCTGGCCACATACGATTATTTTCTGGGGAACGCTGGCCACATTACGTTTATTTCCTGGGGAACGCTGGCCACATTACGATTATTTCCTGGGGAAGGCTGGCCACATTACGATTATTTCCTGGGGAAGGCTGGCCACATTACGATTATTTCCTGGGGAACGCTGGCCACATTATGATTATTTCCTGGGGAACGCTGGCCACATTACGATTATTTCCTGAGGGACGCTGGCAACATTACGATTATTTCCTGGGGAACGCTGGCCACATTACGATTATTTCCTGGGGAACGCTGGCCACATACGATTGTTTCCTGAGGAACGCTGGCCACATTACGATTATTTCCTGGGGAACGCTGGCCACATACGATTATTTTCTGGGGAACGCTGCCACATTAAGATTATTTCCTGGGGAACGCTGGCAATATTACGATTATTTCCTGGGGAACGCTGGCCACATACGATTATTTTCTGGGGAACGCTGGCCACATTACGATTATTTCCTGGGGAACGCTGGCAACATTACGATTATTTCCTGGTCAACGCTGGCCACATTACGATTATTTTCTGGTGAACGCTGCTGCATTATGATTATTTCCTGGTGAACGCTGGCCACATTATGATTATTTCCTGGGGAACGCTGGCCACATTATGATTTATTTTCTGGTGAACGCTGGCCACATTACGATTATTTCCTGGTGAACGCTGGCCACATTACGATTATTTCCTGGTGAACGCTGGCCACATTACGATAATTTTCTGGTGAACGCTGCCACATTATGATTATTTTCTGGTGAATGCTGGCCACATTACGATTATTTTATGGCGAATCATTGCTGCGTTATGATTATTTTCTGGTGAAAGATTGCCGCATTACGTTTATTTTAAGTGAATCATTGCTGCGTTATGATTATTTTCTGGTGAAAGATTGCCGCATTACGATTATTTTAAGTGAATCATTGCTGTGTTATGATTATTTTCTGGTGAAAGATTGCTGCGGGGGGGGGGGGGGGGGGGAGGCGCCACAGGTTTTCTCGCCTGGAGTGACAAAGTGGCTAGAGACACCCCTGTTTATATGGATAATTTACATTATAATGGAACATATGATACCAATATGACAACAATCTTCTGTATATCCCAAGTAGTGATTAAGATTACTTACTATATGTTTTTAAGGTTATTCATTTTTGGTTTGTCCAGAAATGGTTTTTGGTTTGTGCTTGTCCAGAAATGAGATGTTTCTCTTTATATATAGGCCTAGCATGGTTGCGTGATTAGGCAGACACTAAAATTCAAATTCGCTTATTTTAATCAGCAATGTTTTACTATCTTACATTTTTTAGTAATAAACAGTTACATATGGTTGTGTTTATTTTTACTTGTGTTACAGTTTCTCCTAATCTGTGTTTTGTCTGAGGAAGTGAGCTTGAGACCCGCGAAATGCGTTGCAACTGTCTTTCTTGGAGAATGAATTAAAAATTTGTCTAAAACCATACATAGTGGTTGTGATTTGGTATCTGGGTAGGTAAGTCCACCCTTGCCCCCCTGTTTTTACAGTTTTTAAATTTGACCTAATTTTATTCTGCTGGCGCCTCTGTTTCTACTGCGATTTGCTATCCACCTGGTGGATGGGTGGGATCACCCTCTTTTTCTTCCTACTACAGAGAGCGACTTCTTAGCCTGATTGGGGACAGGCCTAATATCCCAATATGCGCTATTAGTGGTTGCCTGAGTTCGGCAACCCACACTTGTGAGTATATCTGTATTACTGCTATCTTTGAACGTTTTTACCATCGATAATACACTATTGGGGGCTCTCAATTGTTTTTTCTTGTTTTACAGGTACAACCAAAATGCATGACTTTATATTTTTCAATATTGAATTTCATCTGCCATTTATGTGCCCATATAGCCATCCTATCCAGATCGTGTTGCAATATGTCACTATCGTCCTAAAGTGGATGAGCCTGCTGAATTTTGTATTATCTGCAAAAATAGCAACTTTGCTTTCTACTGCATGTTGATCTTTCTACTATCGGTAGTGAATCACAGACCTGAAACAAGTATGCAGCTAATTTAGTCAGAATTCAGTCAAAGCACCTGATCTGCATGCTTGTTTAGGGTCTATGGCCAAAACTATCAGATGTAAATAATCAGTAGGACAGCTGGGAAATGGCATTGTTTAAATCAGAATAAATATGTCAACCTCCATATTCCACTTTAGGTGTGCTTTAACCATGACAGAACAGAATTAGTATGCACTAGCTCTGCTGTATGGTTTATTTTTTATACAATATATAGCCAAACGTTTTGGGACACCCATTTAAAGGGACTCCGAGCTCAGAAAATAATCAAAATTGGTACACTGTAGGTCGGGAGGTCCCACGGCTTCTCTCCCAGTCCTGGCTCCTCTCCCAGTCTCTCCGCACAATTGGCTCCCGGCGACACTGGGCCCGTAAAATGACGTTAGTTGTCATCACACCGGCCGCCTCTCGATTAAACCGCGCATGCGCAGTACAGTCACGCCGGCCGCAGGTAGAGAGGGCCTGACACGCGGGCCCAGTGTCGCCGGGAGCCATTTGGGAGAGGAGCCAGGACGCCGCCGTGGGACCTTCCGACCTACGGTGGGCTGCAGAAAGCCCCAGGTAAGTACCAATTTCGATTATTCTCAGAGATCAGGGTCCCTTTAAGTAAATGAATTCACGTTTTCTAATCATTTCCATGGCTACAGGTATACTGTACAAAGTCAAGCACCTAGGCATACAAAATAATTCTACAAACATTTGTGAAACAAAATGTGCTCCTAGGGGTTCAGTGAAGTCCAGTATGGTTACATAATAAGTTGCCACCTGTGCAATAAGTCCATTCCTGAGATTTACTCACTACTAAATACAGTACTAACAGTACACTAATCTCTCTACGCTCCACAAAGCTCTCCACTAAGCTCTCCCCCTTCCCCCGCGCTGCAAAGTAATGATCGGTTAATAGGAACATGTGTGCCCATTCACCAATCACAGTGCCAGTAGTGAGTGATGAGCTGGCATCTATGAGTGTTTAGTACACAGGATAGCATGGGAACATCTAGTGACCAAAAATGAAAATACACCTAATAAAAAAAATCCCCAGTTTTAACCTCTTATTCCCCCCTCCTATCTATATAATCATAAGTACTTTGTTTAAAAAAAAACTGACAGCATTAAAAAAAATAAAATCATAATCAGTTACCTTGGGGACCCAGCTGTTTTAATATGTATGTCATTCAGGTATATCATTATTACTTTTCCAAATTATGGTTTGTAATTATTGATCTCATATAAAGAAAACAAATGGAAAAAATACACCTTTATTTCCAAATAAAATATTGTCATGATACATTGTACTAGAGACACAATTTAAATGTTGTACTAACTGGGACAAATGGGCAAATAAAATGTGTCATTTTTATCCATATTAGCACATTTTATTTTAAAACTATAATGGCTTAAAACTGAGAAATAATGATTTAGGTTTTTTTTTTCTTATTCCCTTTAAAATGCAGTTAAATAAAATCATTCTTAGCAAAAAAGTACCACCTAAAGCAAGCCTAATTTGTGTCGAAAAAAAAATTGATGTATAGATCATTTTGGTGTCATAAGTGGCAATAAAGTTATTGAATGAATGGAAGAAGCGTGAAATGGGGAAGTGGTTAATACTTTCTCTAAAATACTACAAATAAAGAGACTGAGAAGAATAAAAAAGGGTATAAAGACCAAAATAATTGTCATCTTCAATCACACTAATGTCCATTACTTATTCATGTTTGTATTGATGTATTTAAATAGTAAATAGGAACAAAACACTTGTATCTGTTTGTGCAAACAATTTTGATAACAAGAGACTGTGCTCAAAAGCTAAAAACTTTCTTTTTGCTGGGAAGCGAATGAATCAGATTTGGCATCACACTGGCATGCTGTGCATAATTCAGGCCTGGTGCACACCGAGCGGCTTTTGTAGCATTTTCCAAACCACTTCCGCCTGTGAAAATGCTTGGCTAATGTATTTCAATGGGATGGTGCACACCAGCGGTTTGAGGTTTTTAGCAAACCGCAAACGTGGGTCCTGCAGCACTTTTGCGGTTTGCAGAAGCGTTTCTGCCTCAATGTAAAGTATAGCAAAGCTCAAACCGCTCTGGAAAACTCTAGATCAGAGCGGTTTTCCAGGCGTTTTTGTTACAGAAGCTGTTCAGTAACAGCTTTTACTGTCACAATATTTGTAAACTGCTACACTAAAACGCTCCAAAAAACACTAGGCATGTTTAGAAAAAGTCTCAAAACATGCCTAGAATCGCTCTGAAATCTGCTCCAAAAACCTCTAGCGTTTTGAGGATCTGCTAGCGGTTTTGGTGTACACTGGGCCTTACAGTTAACCTCCTGGGCGATGCAATAATATCACCGGGGGTGGCGCAGCACTTTTTTTTTTTTTTTAATCATGTAGCTAGCCTAGCGCTAGCTACATGATAGCCGCTGTGCTGCGGCATCCCCCCACCCCCTTCGATCGCCTCTGGCGATCAGAGCAAACAGAAAATCCCGTTCAGAACAGGATTTCCTGTTTGGCTTCCCCCGTCGCCATGGCGACAATCAGGATGACGTCAACGACGTTGTGACGTCAGAGGGAGTCCCGATCCACCCCTCAGCGCTGCCTGGCACTGATGGGTCTGGGGGTGGGCGGCGCGGCACGGGATTATCGCCCAGAGGGTTAAAATGTAACTTGTAAGATTGGAAAAAAACTATGTGAAATTCTAGGAAAGTTGTATACACCATGGCTGCTGCACCTACAATTAATAATTTCTTGAGTTTATTTTCAGTTCAGGTTTGTTTTGAGCTTATGTGAAACCATTATTTCTTTGGTTGTGCATTTATTATGCTTGTTTTATTTGCCAGATGATTGCTTTGATATGTATTTATATTTTCTTTTATGACATGCTTTGTCCTATGTCTGTACTTGTTTTTCAGTTCCATCTACTTAACCTGGAATACAATATGTTGTCTTATGAGTCAGTTTTTCTGTTTAGTTTTTTTTAAGCCCTTTACCATGATGTTATTTGTGGAGCAATGACTTCAGCATGTTTGCTGTTTGTTTGCAGTTGTCTATGTTGTTTGCTAAAATGTTACAATATTTTGCCGAGATAAAACAGATGTCCTTCTTACTTTTAATATATTTACTTTGTTTTACTGAATCTAAGCCACTGTGCACTAGAATTTGGGAACGTGTGAATCTGTTGTGATTTTTTTCACAGAATAGATGTTAGGTGTTGCAGAGTCTGCTGAAAATCATACTTCAAGAATTATTATTTCCACGGTCATTGATGTCACAGATACTCAGAGCTATTGGACTAGAAAAGATGATGTTAGGCAGTTTTAATACTTTTATAACAGATCAGTATGGCAAGTAAAGTTCATGTCATTTTTGGAGAGGTTGGATGGGAACTTGTGTTGATGGTTGGCTGGTCAGTTGTATAAAGGCCCATTTCTTGGAGACGCACATGGGCAAAAGTGGAACCCGGCTCTAACAGGACTGGCCGGTAATGACAGCTCTACTAATAAATATACCAAATCAATTCTTTATAAGCTGTATATGCCTCATGAGTGTACATGGTACATATCTCTTTACTGTCAATGGCCTGTTTTATTAATTTGTTTGTTTGAAAATATTAAAAACAGTTTAAAAAAAAAAACAATATACCAAATCAATACATCATTGACTTTTTATGAATATATCTCATATAGTAATCATAATCCTATGCAGTATATTTATTCAGCACAATAAATAGGTAAGTATAAACATCCACATGTGGGTCCTATACAGAATCCCTTGTGGAGGAACCTGGGTTCCCAATGGTGCAGTAGGGCCAAACAATTAATAGAAGCTGTGCAAAAAAACAATTTATATCCCTGATTAGATAATAAATAAATACCATTAATAATGATACAAATTGCATGTAGTGCTATTATGCAAAAATGGGGGACTGTGGTTCAAGACCATGTAGATTGCAAAGCAAAGGGAAGAGGGAAGGGCGTATACGTCACCAATCCTGCAAGGAATACCAAACAATTTGTTTGAGGATTGAATTTAACACACTCCTTTAAGCCTCATCTACACGCGTAGATGACGCTCCGATGTTACTTATCAATCGAGCCGCCGATGCGGCTCGATTGATAACATCCGACAGGGCGGATCTTGCCACCGCCGATTCACTGCTCGTTCCCCACGAGGGGACAATGGCAGGGAATCGAGCGGAAGATAAGTGGCGCCGGGCGGGGACGAGGGCGGATCGAATCCGACGCACGTGCGGCGGGTGGGGACGCGGCGGGTACGCGGAAGAGGCGATCCGGCGGCTAATCGAGCCGCCGGATCGCAGTGTCATCTATGCATGTAGATGAGGCTTTAGGCTAAGTTCGCAGAGAGAGCTGCATTGTGTTATCTGTAAAAACAGGAACGCAATGGAGGGGAAGTCACATTGCACAATATGTGATGTGAAGCATACAGTCAATCAAATGTGTGCTTTACTGCCGCTGTTAATGCACATTATGCAGTAATGCGCTGCATGCACTGCATTTGGACACCGGAGTATGTTGGAATCGCATTGCACCTGATGCACTCTGTACTTCGCATAAACTTAAAATGCTTCTGTATCGCACCACAACACCCTACTGTGAAATTAAAATAAATTATTATTTCGAAGTAGTATACATATAATAAAGTGTCAATGCCTTTTTCTACATTCAGCTTAGTGATGTATCTTTATCTATTAGTTGTAGTTATTAAAAAAAACAAAAGTTTGCTTTCCTAAAACAGAAAGAATTTGCGATAATTCAGGTTGGAGTGAGCTTGAGATGTCTCCCAGTGCAACACTGCTGAATATATGGGGCTTTTAGGACCATTGTAGTCCCTTACACACTCCAATGAGTTCTGGGTCAGCATGAGCTTGCTGGTTAGTCTGTGCCTCTTGTAGTTATTATTAACCATTTCAGCCCGTGGGTATTTTTCACCTTATGCATCCAATGCAATGTTCACCTCCCATTCATTCGCCAATAACTTTATCACTAACTATCACAATGAATTAATCTATACCTTGTTTTTTCCACCACCAATTAGGCTTTCTTTGGGTGGTACATTTGGTAAGAATTATTTTTTTCTAAATGCATTTTCACAGGAATATTAAGAAAAAAATACATTACAGCTTTAAAATAATACATGCTACCATAATTAAAATGTATGTATTTTATTTGCCCATTTGTCCCGGTTATTACACCATTTCAATTATGTCCCTATCATAATGTATGGCGCCAATATTTGATTTGGAAATAAAGGTGCATTTTTTTTCAATTTTGCGTCCAAGCAAGCTTATAATTTAAAAAAATTCATAATACACCCTCTTCACATGCATATTAAAAAAAGTTCAGACCATTAGGTAACAATTTTTTTTTCAATTGTATTTTTTTTCCATAAAAAAATGTATTTGGGTAATTTTTGGTGTGAGAGTTAAACAGTTAATTTTAAATGTAATAATGTGTGTTTATTTCATTAAAAATGTATGTAGATGTAGTTTTACTATTTGGCCACAAGATGGCCACAGTCAAAATGTTTTTTTTAGTCCTGGAATCAAGCACTCTCGCTTCCAGGAAGCATAAGGAGAACGGGAAACTTTTTTTTTATCAGAAAGATGGCGGCTTCTGATAAGAAGCCGTCGGTCTTTCTACCAGGGACTTAGATCAATGAATTATGTTCCCATTCATTGATCTCCGGGCTAACGGGGGGGGGGGCAACACGGGCGTGCGTAGCAGCACAATAGCAGCTGCCTGGACGTGACAATCACGTCCAGGCGGCATAAGTGGTTATTAATAATAATAATACGATTCAGGAGTTCCCATGCAGTATGTAACATCTCATGAATAAAAAATATACAAAAAAAAAACACAAACTATCAGTGATCTCAGTTGGTCTCATGCATGCTCAGAACCCATTTAGTAAACACAATGCTTAATTTGCATCCATTTTCAATCTTGTTAGGACCAGTGCTGCTTGGATACCACTTTTCACTATCTGGATCTAATTCGGATCCGTATACCCCTCTATCCTATCCGGGTCGGATATCCGAGTTCACAACTTGGACAGCACAGACACCTCCAAAAAAATTACACAGCTATTGTGTTCAGAGAATCGCTATGGCACCTAGTGTTGGTACCACGGCACAGGTAAAACATTAAAAAAGGAGAGGTTCCAGGAAGCGGTCGTACTGCTGCAGTTGGGGCTTCCCAACAACTTGGACAGCACAGACACCTCCAAAAAAATTACACAGCTATTGTGTTTAGAGAATCGCTATGGCACCTAGTGTTGGTACCACAGCTGTAAAAAAAATTGAACCTGGCTTAATGAAGATGGAGCCAGGAGGTTGTGGTGGTAAAGGGTGGTGAGGCAGGCATAGTGATTACCACTCAGCCACTTCATTTCCCCCTCTTGCCAACAACAGGGGCTAAGAACTCACCAACCGCCCAAGCCTGGTTCATTTTTAAAAAAGTCAGTCTGTCCACAGACTGGGTGGACAGACAAGAGCGCTTCTCGGTGACCACACCACCGGGCCGCACTGAAGCACCTTTCTGATAGCACGCTGGACGGAGGGCAGGACAGCACTTTAAGGGGCGTACTGTGCCAGCTCGCTCCAGATATCCAGGTGCTTGACCCAGTAATCCAAGTGGTCCACAGGGGTGTTGGTGTCAAGCCCGCTGTAGTACCCCATGTAGTCGGCAACCATCCGGGCCAGGTGCTGGTTCTGGCTTTGAGAGCCGGATGCTGCTGCAGGCACCTCCTCTGTAGGCAGCGGTACTGGCGTGGCGTAGAGCGCCTTTGTCAGAGATAACAAGTTTGTTGGGCACCTGCTGCTGCTGGATTCAGGTACCTGCTGCTGTGCTGGCTGGACTGTGACAGCAGCGGGGTGGGGGTCTGGGGGAAGGCTTCCTCCAAGCGCCTAACCAGAATCCACTGCAAGTCCCTCATTCGGCGCACAGGGTCTCCTCCTACAGGCAGGAACTGAGCCAGCTTCTCCTTCAGCTGTGGGTCCAGCATCAAGGTGATCCAGATGTCCTCCCGAGCACGCATCTGCCATCTCTGCTGACACATACTTGTCTTCTCATGCCCAGTGCTGTCCTCCTCCTCTGACTCCTGAGCCTCATCCTGCTCTCTCCACCCCTGCACCACTGCAGCTGCACTCCACTGTGCCCCCTCCTCTTCAAGGTCAGGGACTTCCAACTCCTCCTCCTGCCGCACTGGGGTGGACTGTGAAGGTTGCTGCTGCTGCTCCTGCTGGATCAAGGCTTCCTCTCCCACTTCCAGCAGAGCATCGAGGACCTTTTACAGCATGCACACCATGGTCACCCACTCACACAGCGACACATGGTCCCGGCTGACCATGTTGGTGGCCTCCAGGAAGGGTGCCAGCACCAAGCACACCAGGTGCATTTTTTCCCACTCAGCAGGGCGGATGATGTCCGAGAGGTGGGTGGTGCCGGTCCCGGACAAGTTGGCCTCCATGGTAGCTTTGGCCAGGTAGCGGTTGACAGCCCTCCTCTGTTCAACCAGACGTTCACACATTCCCAGGGTGGAACGTCTATAATGAGCCGGGGGCCGTGGGATGTTCAGCTCTAGATGCACGGCTTCCAGGGACGCTGTGGCACCACCCAAGCGGCGAAAATGACCCACGGTTTTTCTTGCCGCTCCCAAAAGAGCGTCCATCCCCTGATAGGTGCGCAGGAATTTCTGCACCACCAGGTTCAGGATGTGGGCCAGACAGGGGATGTGAGTGAGATTTCCCCGGTGGATGGCGGCAACCAGGCTTGCCCCATTGTCGGCCACCACCTCTCCGTTTCTGAGGCCTCTGGGGGTCAGCTAACTCCTCTCCTGCTCTCGAAGCTTGGCCAGGACTAGTGTTGGGCGAACAGTGTTCGCCACTGTTCGGGTTCTGCAGAACATCACCCTGTTCGGGTGATGTTCGGGTTCGGCCGAACACCTGATGGTGTTCGGCCAAACTGTTCGGCCATATGGCCGAACTAAGAGCGCATGGCCGAACGTTACCCGAACGTTCGGCTAGCGCTGTGATTGGCCGAACGGGTCACGTGTAGTGTTGGGCGAACATCTAGATGTTCGGGTTCGGGCCGAACATGGCCGAACTCCGAACATAATGGAAGTCAATGGGGACCCGAACTTTCGTGCTTTGTAAAGCCTCCTTATATGCTACATACCCCAAATTTACAGGGTATGTGCACCTTGGGAGTGGGTACAAGAGGAAAAAAATTTTTAGCAAAAAGAGCTTATAGTTTTTGAGAAAATTGATTTTAAAGTTTCAAAGGGAAAACTGTCTTTTAAATGCGGGAAATGTCTGTTTTCTTTGCACAGGTAACATGCTTTTTGTCGGCATGCAGTCATAAATGTAATACATATAAGAGGTTCCAGGAAAAGGGACCGGTAACGCTAACCCAGCAGCAGCACACGTGATGGAACAGGAGGAGGGTGGCGCAGGAGGAGAAGGCCACGCTTTGAGACACAACAACCCAGGCCTTGCATGAGGACAACAAGCGAGCGGATAGCAATTTGCATTTTGTCGCCATGCAGTCATAAATGTAATACAGATGAGAGGTTCAATAAACAGGGACCGGAAACGCTAACCCATCACAGATGTTCATTGTTCATGTTACTTGGTTGGGGTCCGGGAGTGTTGCGTAGTCGTTTCCAATCCAGGATTGATTCATTTTAATTTGAGTCAGATGGTCTGCATTTTCTGTGGAGAGGCGGATACGCCGCCGATCTGTGACGATGCCTCCGGCAGCACTGAAACAGCATTCCGACATAACGCTGGCTGCCGGGCAAGCCAGCACCTCTATTGCGTACATTGCCAGTTTGTGCCAGGTGTCTAGCTTCGATACCCAATAGTTGAAGGGTGCAGATGGATTGTTCAACACAGCTACGCCATCTGACATGTAGTCCTTGACCATCTTCTCCAGGCGATCGGTGTTGGAGGTGGATCTGCACGCTTGCTGTTCTGTGTGCTGCTGCATGGGTGTCAGAGAATTTTCCCACTCCAAGGACACTGCCGATACCATTCCCTTTTGGGCACTAGCTGCGGCTTGTGTTGTTTGCTGCCCTCCTGGTCGTCCTGGGTTTGCGAAAGTCAGACTGTCGGCGTACAACTGGCTAGAGGAGGGGGAGGATGTCAATCTCCT
Source organism: Hyperolius riggenbachi (assembly GCF_040937935.1). Taxonomy (NCBI): domain Eukaryota; kingdom Metazoa; phylum Chordata; class Amphibia; order Anura; family Hyperoliidae; genus Hyperolius; species Hyperolius riggenbachi. The sequence continues at coordinate 287,662,270 of NC_090646.1, read as the reverse complement.
CTCTAAAGTCTCCACAAGGGCCTGCTGGTATTCTTCCATTTTGACCTGTCTGGCTCTTTCTTCAAGCAGTTTTGGAACATTGTGTTTGTACCGTGGATCCAGAAGGGTATAAACCCAGTAATTGGTGTTGTCCAGAATGCGCACAATGCATGGGTCGCGTTCAATGCAGTCCTAGGCCGAAGAGGTCATAGCCTAGGGTCACAAAACCTGTTTATTTGGGCAATTTCAATGGTGGCGAGTCTGACGTACATAAATCGCAGCAATGGCCGTTAGCAACGTCTGAATCTCACGAAATGTCTCATGCAGGTAGAAGACATATTGTTAGACTTGGGCTCCAAAGATGGGTTCCCTACATCTCTGCAAACCAGAGTTACAGGGCTCCAAATTTGGTAAAATCCCCCATAGGCTTTCATTGGGCCTCCTATTTACAGTTCCAAAATCTCACATCTTTTCAAAGGGCAATTACTCAGCAGTGGCAAATTTTCTAGCATTGTAGGGGCCCTTAGGGGGAACATGACTGGTGAGTTTCGGGCCCCTAGGCCAAAGAGGTCATAGCCTAGGGTCACAAAAACCTGTTTATTTGGGCTATTTCAATGGTAGTGATGGTGACGTACATAAATCGCAGCAATGGCCGTTAGCAAAGTCTGAATCTCACGAAATGTCTCATGCAGGTAGAAGACATATTGTTAGACTTGGTGGATTCCAAAGATGGGGTCCCTACATCTCTGCAAACCAGAGTTACAGGGGTCCAAAATTGGTAAAATCCCCAATAGGATTTCATTGCCTCCCTATTTCACTTTCCAAAATCTCACATCTTTTCAAAGGGCAATGGCTCAGCAGTACCAAATTTTCTAGCATTGTAGGGACCCTTAGGGGGAACATGACTGGTGAGTTTCGGGCCCCTAGGCCGAAGAGGTCATAGCCTAGGGTCACAAAAACCTGTTTATTTGGGCTATTTCAATGGTAGTGATGGTGACGTACATAAATCGCAGCAATGGCCGTTAGCAAAGTCTGAATCTCACGAAATGTCTCATGCAGGTAGAAGACATATTGTTAGACTTGGATTCCAAAGATGGGGTCCCTACATCTCTGCAAACCAGAGTTACAGAGGTCCAAAATTGGTAAAATCCCCCTTAGGATTTCATTGCCTCCCTATTTCACTTTCCAAAATCTCACATCTTTTCAAAGGGCAATGGCTCAGCAGTACCAAATTTTCTAGCATTGTAGGGACCCTTAGGGGGAACATGACTGGTGAGTTTCGGGCCCCTAGGCCGAAGAGGTCATAGCCTAGGGTCACAAAAACCTGTTTATTTGGGCTATTTCAATGGTAGTGATGGTGGCGTACATAAATCTCAGCCATGGCCGTTAGCAACGTCTGAATCTCACGAAATGTCTCATGCAGGTAGAAGACATATTGTTAGACTTGGATTCCAAAGATGGGGTCCCTACATCTCTGCAAACCAGAGTTACAGGGGTCCAAAATTGGTAAAATCCCCCATAGGCTTTCATTGGGCCTCCTATTTACCGTTCCAAAATCTCACACCATTTCAAAGGGCAATGGCTCAGCAGTGGCAAAACTCACCAGTCATGATCCCCCTAAGGGTCCCTACAATGCTAGAAAATTTGCCACTGCTGAGTAATTGCCCTTTGAAAAGATGTGAGATTTTGGAACTGTAAATAGGAGGCCCAATGAAAGCCTATGGGGGATTTTACCAAATTTGGAGCCCTGTAACTCTGGTTTGCAGAGATGTAGGGAACCCATCTTTGGAGCCCAAGTCTAACAATATGTCTTCTACCTGCATGAGACATTTCGTGAGATTCAGACGTTGCTAACGGCCATTGCTGCGATTTATGTACGTCAGACTCGCCACCATTGAAATTGCCCAAATAAACAGGTTTTGTGACCCTAGGCTATGACCTCTTCGGCCTAGGACTGCATTGAACGCGACCCACGCATTGTGCGAATTCTGGACAACACCAATTACTGGGTTTATACCCTTCTGGATCCACGGTACAAACACAATGTTCCAAAACTGCTTGAAGAAAGAGCCAGACAGGTCAAAATGGAAGAATACCAGCAGGCCCTTGTGGAGACTTTAGAGAGGAGATTGACATCCTCCCCCTCCTCTAGCCAGTTGTACGCCGACAGACTGACTTCCGCAAACCCAGGACGACCAGGAGGGCAGCAAACAACACAAGCCGCAGCTAGTGCCCAAAAGGGAATGGTATCGGCAGTGTCCTTGGAGTGGGAAAGTTTTCTGACACCCATGCAGCAGCACACAGAACAGCAAGCGTGCAGATCCACCTCCAACACCGATCGCCTGGAGAAGATGGTCAAGGACTACATGTCAGATGGCGTAGCTGTGTTGAACAATCCATCTGCACCCTTCAACTATTGGGTATCGAAGCTAGACACCTGGCACAAACTGGCAATGTACGCAATAGAGGTGCTGGCTTGCCCGGCAGCCAGCGTTATGTCGGAACGCTGTTTCAGTGCTGCCGGAGGCATCGTCACAGATCGGCGGCGAATCCGCCTCTCCACAGAAAATGCAGACCGTCTGACTCAAATTAAAATGAATCAATCCTGGATTGGAAATGACTACGCAACACTCCCGGACCCCAACCAAGTAACATGAACAATGAACATCTGTGATGGGTTAGCGTTTCCGGTCCCTGTTTATTGAACCTCTCATCTGTATTACATTTATGACTGCATGGCGACAAAATGCAAATTGCTATCCGCACGCTTCTTGTCCTCATGCAAGGCCTGGGTTGTTGTGTCTCAAAGCGTGGCCTTCTCCTCCTGCGCCACCCTCCTCCTGTTCCATCACGTGTGCTGCTGCTGGGTTAGCGTTACCGGTCCCTTTTCCTGGAACCTCTTATATGTATTACATTTATGCAGGGGCGTAACTAGAAATCACTGGGCCCCCCTGCGAATATTTGGATGGGGCCCCCCCCATAGGTGCCAAATAATCGTAATGGGGCAGCGTTTCACTGTAAATTAATTGTAAAGTGGGCAGCATTTTACCAGACAATCGTAATGTGGGCCAGAAAATCGTAATGTTGGCAGAGTTCACCAGAAAATCGTAATGTGGGCCTTTAGAAAATCATAATGTGGGCAGAGTTCACCAGAAAATCCTAATGTGGGCACCAGTCACCAGAAAATAGTAACGTGAGCAGCAGTCACCAGAAAATTGTAACGTGGGCAGCATTCACCAGACAATCGTAATGTGGGCAGCGTTCACCAGAATATCGTAATGTGGGACAGAAAATCGTAATGTGGGCAGAGTTCACCAGAAAATTGTAACATGGACAGCATTCACCAGACAATCGTAACTTGGGCAGTGTTCGCCAGAAAATCGTAATGTGGGCCAGAAAATCGTAATGTGGGCAGCGTTCACCAGAAAATCGTAACGTGGACAGCATTCACCAGACAATCGTAACGTGGGCAGTGTTCACCAGAAAATCGTAATGTGGGCCAGAAAATCGTAATGTGGGCAGAGTTCACCAGAAAATCGCAATGTGGGCAGCAGTCACCAGAAAATCGCCATGTGGGCAGCAGTCACCAGAAAATTGCAATGTGGGCATCAGTCACCAGAAAATCCTAATGTGGGCAGCAGTCACCAGAATATCGTAATGTGGGCAGCAGTCACCAGAAAATCCTAATGTGGGCAGCAGTCAGTCACCAGAATGTCGTAATGTGGGCAGCAGACACCAGAAAATCCTAATGTGGGCAGCAGTCACCAGAAAATCCTTATGTGGGCAGCAGTCACCAGAAAAATCGCAATGTGGGCAGCAGTCACCAGAAAAATCGCAATGTGGGCAGCAGTCACCAGAAAATCCTAATGTGGGCAGCATACACCAGAAAATCGTAATGTGGGCAGCAGACACCAGAAAATCGCAATGTGGGCAGCAGACACCTGAAAATCGCAATGTGGGCAGCAGACACCTGAAAATCGTAATGTGGGCAGCAGACACCTGAAAATCGTAATGTGGGCAGCAGACACCTGAAAATCGTAATGAGGGCAGCAGACACCTGAAAATCGCAATGTGGGCAGCAGTGACCAGAAAATCGCAATGTGGGCAGCAGTGACCAGAAAATCGTAATGTGGGCAGCAGACACCTGAAAATCACAATGTGGGCAGCAGACACCTGAAAATCGTAATGTGGGCAGCAGACACCAGAAAATCGCAATGTGGGCAGCAGACACCAGAAAATCGCAATGTGGGCAGCAGTGACTAGAAAATCGTAATGTGGGCAGCAGACACCAGAAAATCATAATGTGGGCAGCAGACACCAGAAAATCGCAATGTGGGCAGCAGACACCTGAAAATCACAATGTGGGCAGCAGTGACCAGAAAATCATAATGTGGGCAGCAGACACCTGAAAATCACAATGTGGGCAGCAGTGACCAGAAAATCATAATGTGGGCAGCAGACACCTGAAAATCGCAATGTGGGCAGCAGACACCTGAAAATCGTAATGTGGGCAGCAGACACCTGAAAATCGTAATGTGGGCAGCAGACACCTGAAAATCGTAATGTGGGCAGCAGACACCTGAAAATCGTAATGTGGGCAGCAGACACCTGAAAATCGCAATGTGGGCAGCAGTGACTAGAAAATCGTAATGTGGGCAGCAGACACCAGAAAATCATAATGTGGGCAGCAGACACCAGAAAATCGCAATGTGGGCAGCAGACACCTGAAAATCGCAATGTGGGCAGCAGTGACCAGAAAATCGCAATGTGGGCAGCAGTGACCAGAAAATCGTAATGTGGGCAGCAGACACCTGAAAATCACAATGTGGGCAGCAGACACCTGAAAATCGTAATGTGGGCAGCAGACACCAGAAAATCGCAATGTGGGCAGCAGACACCTGAAAATCACAATGTGGGCAGCAGACACCTGAAAATCGTAATGTGGGCAGCAGACACCAGAAAATCGCAATGTGGGCAGCAGTGACCAGAAAATCACAATGTGGGCAGCAGACACCTGAAAATCGCAATGTGGGCAGCAGACACCTGAAAATCGTAATGTGGGCAGCAGACACCTGAAAATCGTAATGTGGGCAGCAGACACCTGAAAATCGTAATGTGGGCAGCAGACACCTGAAAATCGCAATGTGGGCAGCAGTCACCAGAAAATCGTAATGTGGGCAGCAGTCACCAGAAAATCGTAATGTGGGCAGCAGTGACCTGAAAATCGTAATGTGGGCAGCAGTCACCAGAAAATCGTAATGTGGGCAGCAGACACCTGAAAATCACAATGTGGGCAGCAGACACCTGAAAATCACAATGTGGGCAGGAGACACTAGAAAAAAAAATGCACCTGTGAAAAAAAAACAATTCACTTACCTGACAGAAGTCTTCTCCTCTCCCGGCATCTGGCTCGCAGCTCCCCGAGTCCTCCTGCAGCACATCTCCCGCGCTGACAGGCAGAGTGCAGGGCTATGGCAAGATGGCTGCCGAAACCCTGTACTAGAGACACAAATAGTCTCCAGTGTAGGGCTTCTTCGGCGGCCATCTTGCCGTAGCCCTGCTCTGCCTGCCGGAGACTATGCAGGCTGCTGGTGGAGCGGGGCTGCGGGGAATGAACTGGCAGACGCTGCGGCCAGTTGAGCACCTTGCTGGGGGGTCCAGAGCAGCGCTCCCCCCACGCACAGTGAGCGGGCCCCAGAGCAGCCCCGGGCGGCCGGCCCCCCTGCGGCTGAGAGAGTCGCATCCCCGGTAGGTACGCCGGTGGTGACAGCCTTTCCTCCTCCGGGCCCCTGACTTGCTAGGGGCCCCCCTGCAACTGCAGGGGCTGCAGGGTCTATTCCTACGCCCCTGCATTTATGACTGCATGCCGACAAAAAGCATGTTACCTGTGCAAAGAAAACAGACATTTCCCGCATTTAAAAGACAGTTTTCCCTTTGAAACTTTAAAATCGATTTTCTCAAAAACTATAAGCTCTTTTTGCTAAAAAAATTTTTCCTCTTGTACCCACTCCCAAGGTGCACATACCCTGTAAATTTGGGGTATGTAGCATGTAAGGAGGCTTTACAAAGCACAAAAGTTCGGGTCCCCATTGACTTCCATTATGTTCGGAGTTCGGGTCGAACACCCGAACATCGCGGCCATGTTCGGCCTGTTCGGCCCGAACCCGAACATCTAGATGTTCGCCCAACACTAGCCAGGACGTGGTCTGCCGTAAGCTTGTTCTTCTTTTATACCTTTAAAAAGGACTATAAAAGCTGATGGAATCCCAAGAAGGCAAAAAAAGTCTCTGAAAGAACTTTATTGACACGTATAAACAACATCAAAAAACAGGGATCTTCAATATCACAGTGGTAGGTCTTCAAAATACATTGAATTGGTTTAAATCGACAAATGGTTGTAGCTTTACGGGTATTGAACTTCAAGGCAACGTCACATGTTCGTTTCGGGCTTTTATAAAAAATTGTATGTGCCCTTCATCAGGCCGTGATACCCAATTCTATAAATAAAAACAATACATAACAACACATTAAAATCACAAAATGTAGTTCATCAAACACGACAAAAAAGATTGTCGCAGCAGAAGGACCCAACACCAAATAGGGTTCATGGCATGTACACCATGTTCAATCCAAGAACCTACATGCCTAGATAGCCCCAAAGATAGAATAAGTGATAGGTAAACAAGCATCAAGCCAAGAGCTATAATAGCTAAATATAATAATGTTTATGTGTAAAAATGCTGGGTTTATCACTCAGATAATGTACTTGCTTTAGCCAAACACACTGGAGTTGCCTCTCAGTGGCAGTCACAAAGCAAGGACGAGATTCTCATCATGGCCCCCTCCTTATATACAGGAGGGACTGGCCAAGGTTCTCCTCTGTGATTGGTTGCTTGGGCTTAGGCTGGGAGCCCTCTGATTAGGCTGAATGACGTCATGAATGTCATCTCCATGGTAACAGTACCCGGATCCGGATAGCCACATTATATCCGCAGGTATCCGGGTATGCGACCAAATATCCGCGGGTTGCTATCCGGATTTTGGCCCAGGTATCCGGAATCCGAATCCGGTCGGATAGCTGAAAAATTTCGGATTATCCGGGTTACCCGGATATCCGGAATCCTGATGAGCAGCACTGGTTAGGACCAGTGCACACCAAAACCGCTAGTGTATCTGCAAACGCTAGCGGTTTTTGAAGCCGTTTTTCAGAGCGATTCTAGACATGTTTGGAGTGATTTTCTAAACATGCATAGCGGTTTTTGGAGCATTTTTGAGTAGCGTTTTTTATATTTTGTTACAGTACAGCTGTAACTGAACAGTTACTGCAACAAAAACGCTTGGAAACCCACTCTGATCTAGATTTGATCTAGATTTTCAGAGCGGTTTTCCACTTTCCTATACTTAACTGTGAGGCAGAATCGCCTCAGAAATCAGCACAAATGCTAAGTTTGAATATGCAGTGCTTTACTCTCTGAACTACCATTATTCACAGTGTAATAGGAAATGCTTTATAAATGCATGAAGATAAATTTAGAGAAAATGCATAATGAAGTTTTCTGTAGCACCAATCAATCTTAAATGTTCAGCAAAATAATTTCAGTGCATAATGATTTGCATTGGTTTGGCTTCCTTATGTTCCCAAAAATCATTTTATAATTAAATTTAATGTATTGATTGAAAAAGCTTTCTTGTCTTGGAAGAATATTCACATTCATACAGCATACATAGTATGTGTCCTTCACATTTTATTCTACAAGAACCCTTTACTGGATGGAATATAGAAGCTGTTCTTGCTAATGCCTTATTTGAGAATGCTGCTTGCCTAGCCATCAAGCTGATCTTTAAGGCTCATACACACATCAGACTATAGTCTTTTGAAAATGAAAGATCACAGACCAATCTTACCACCCTTCATGTAGTATGAGAGCCATACCTACACAGTCCTTTCTATGGAGCTGAACACCCCATCAGAAAAAAATCTTTGCAAGATGCTGCACACACAGATGCTGTACAGACACAAAAGATCATTATCTGCAAAAGATCTGTTCCTGCCAAAAATCCATTCCTGCAAATTGCAATGATAGTCTATGAGACCTGCAGATCATCATACACACATGATTTAACTGACATTCCTCTGCAGATCAAGCAATCATCTGCAGATCTGAAAATCCATCCTGGTGGATCTGATCTGCAGATGAATGTCAGTTAAATCATGTGTGTATGATGATCTGCAGATCTCATAGACTATCATTGCAATTTGCAGGAATGGATTTTTGGCAGAAACAGATCTTTTGCAGATACTGATCTTTTGTGTCTGTACAGCATCTGTGTGTGCAGCATCTTGCAAAGATTTTTTTCTGATGTGGAGTTCAGCTCCATAGAAAAGACTGTGTCGAGTATGGCTCTCATACTACATGAAGGGTGGTAAGATTGGTCTGTGATCTTTCATTTTCAAAAGACTATGGTCTGATGTGTGTATGTGGCCTTAGACTTCAGTGCTTTCCTAGTCACTGACCTGGAACAAGCATGCTATCAGTGAGCTATTTCCCTTCTAGCTTTGTAGCTCATAATTTAAGGTAAGAGAATCAGTCTGACAAGCACAAAACTAATGTTTCTAAAAGAGACCAGTACTGACAGCCTCCATGTTTTGCTCAGTACATGATTTCTCTATGTTATTACTAACTTGTCTAAAGCCTATTTTTATGACATAGTTTATAAACTGTCATACAAGTACATGCACAACTGTCATAACTAGCATGCGGGGCCACTTATCACACTAAGGGCCTATTTCCACTACACACGGATTCTGGATGCAGAAAACTGACTCCAATGAATGCCTATGAGAAATCTGCAGCAGAAAAATTGCGTTTAGTGAAAACAGGCCCATAGGCATTCATTGGAGTAAATTTTTCTGCATTCAGAATCTGCGTGTAGTGGAAACAGGCCCTAAGTTAGGGAAACAAAACTTAGTAGAGCAAAGAGGTGAAAGCATGGCAGTCCATACACAATGTATGTGTTCCCCACGCGGCTAACCTTTCCCCCCCATCCAGCCACATCTCTGGACGGGAAAAGTTAGCATTACGGCGGTCAGCCCGGGAGACAACACGGGCTCAAGCCTGTTCACAAACAACCTGCAGGCCTGTGTCACTTGTCAACAAATTGTGAGTGTGATTGTAAAATAAAACATTGCTTTTATATACTGCACTGCACAATGAGATCATTTGCTTAATGTTGAGATTGAATGTTTCTGAAGCTCTGTATTTGAGAACTGCTGGGAGATCACAGTGAAAACTTTAACTATGCATCTGTCTGTGGCTACTTGTGCATGTTGAGGAGTTCCAGGTGAGGCCTGGTGAGCCTACATAATACCCCTTCTGATTGGGCTGATTACTGTAATGGTAGCCCAGCCAAATAGATTTTTAATTTCCCCTCCTTGTAAAGAAGAAATTTGAGTTTCAGACATTTAAAGGTGGCCATACATTAGAAGGATGAATTACCCGCCCACACACTGCACAATGATTTAGAATTTTAGCATGAAATCTATTGGAAATCTACAGAGTGCCCTCGCTTCTGCCTGCTGCCTCCCCCATGTAATGTGTCCCCCTTAGACCTGTGGTAAGTGTGTAAGTAGTTCACCTATCTGCTGCCCTCCTCTTCTAGTGTCTTATCTGACTTGCCGGGGGCACCTGTACACTGTGCCCGTCTCATGTATGTGATGTCACTACATGAGACAGGGTCATTGGATACAGACACCCCAGGCAGCAAGGAGGGAAGAATGGACCTTTGCTAGCCAGGGCCATTTTAAGCCACACGGGGGCTCTGGGGCAAAAGTAACTTGGGGCCCCCCTACATTCTCCACCCCCCCCCCCCCAGCGAAGTCAGCCCCCGAACCGACTGCTGCCCCTCGTGGTCTCGGATAGACTTCTCCCATGGCCCCCGCACATTGTGTAGCTCAGCTGCCTTGTAATAACTCACCTGTATCAGCTGTAATAGGACTCCTGTCCCTGCTGGTCTTTCACACAAGTCAGAAAGCAGCCCTCCAGGAGTCTAGGGACTGTCAAAAACTTTTCAACTTGTATAACACCTTATCCACACATGCAGTCATTATAACATTGGGAAGAGACCAGAGAGATTTTTGCCCACGGACCCTCCAGGCAAGCTCTGCATCATGCTGCGTATATTTATCAGCTTGCCTGTCCTCTAATTACACTTTTATCAGCTAGCCTAGTGTTTCACATTGACTTACAACAACATACCTGAATACACCAGACAGGCCCTAAATCACTTAATGAAAGACGGCCTGGGGGATTGCCCCCCTTACCCCCTGGCCAGTGTGGGCCTGCCTGCCACTGCAGCTGAGCTGAACATGCAGGCATATGGGATCAGTCAAAAAGACCACCTGGGGGCTCAGCAGAGGTCAGAGCGCCCCGGGGCAATTGCCCCCTTTGCCTCTATGGTAGTGCCAGCTCTGTTGCTAGCCTTTATACAGCTCTGTGGTAAGTGTAAGTAGCTCACCTATCTGCTGCCCTCCTCCTCTAGTGTCTTCTCTGACTCACCGGGGGCACCTGTACCCTGTGCCCCTGTCTCATGTATGTGATGTTAGTACATGAAATAGGGTCATTGGATACAGACACCCCCCCGGCAGCAATGGAGAGAAGAATAGACCTTTGCTAGCATTTACACAGCTCTGTGGTAAGTGTGTAAGTAGCTCACCTATCTGCTGCCCTCCTCCTCTAGTGTCTTCTCTGACTCACCGGGGGCACCTGTACCCTGTGCCCCTGTCTCATGTATGTGATGTTAGTACATGAGACAGGGTCATTGGATACAGACACTCCCGGCAGCAATGGAGAGAAGAATGGACCTTTGCTAGCATTTACACAGATCACGCTGCTGCGTATGGATATATATTTTAGCTCTCTGGTGGGATTAGTTTGAACCACTATCGTCCCAAGAGAGGATGTTAGGATATGTGCTCTTAATCTTTTGATAAATTCTCTTCTCACAAATTGCGTAATGTGCTTTATACATGCACCACTTACGTTGCATGTTGCTCATGCAATGTAAGTGGTGCACATACATATCGCGTTACACAATTTGTGTAAATCGCTACGTAAATTGCTTAAATGCCAGTAATCCTAACATGCACTGTCAGCATATGTTACGATTAACATTGTTTAGTAAATCAGCCCCAATATGCCTTATTCAACCTTTTCTTCTAAGTTTTCTCCTAGGTGATATTTTTCAGGCTAGATTCACAGTGGGACGTTGCGGTTTTTTATTTGACGTTAAAGTCGCACCGCAAACTTACAACGCAACGCGCCCAAAAAGTCACAACGCAGCGTCACCGTCGCATACAGCAAACAGTCCAACGCAGCTAATAACGTGTATAACGCACAGCATGCAGTACTTTTACTTACCGTGCAGCGTTAGACACCAACGCAACGTGTGCACTGTGAGCGGGGTATTGATTTTTCATTGCAGTGAGTTATTCTGCGTTAAATTCTGTTTTAACGTGCGACTTTAACGTCCCACTGTGAACTTAGCCTAAACCTTATCAATTTCTGTCAGTCAACAATTGAATGTGCGCATGCGCAGAAGACCACGACTGACGCGACTGAGGCCCCGTTTACTCTTAATCAGTTGGTGTGCGTTAGTATGCATTAGTACGCGTTAGTGCGCGTTTTTTCCATAGCAGTGCATTGGGAAAAAGATTTCAGTTAAAACGTTTTAAGTGTGAACGGTGCCATAGGAAAACATGGGCATTACTTTGAAAAATCAGTTTTCTTTCCATTATAACTGAGAGCAACTGTTTAAGCGTAAAAGGACCCCGAGCCTGTTCCCGGGGCTGATTGCGGCTGAGTACAGCAAGGAACACACACACGTGCTTAAAGGGAACCAGAGACGAATGGTCTTTAAAAAATTAAAAAAGATGTTATACATACCTGGGGCTTCCACCAGCCCCATAATCCTGGATCGCTCCCACGCATCCTCCGCTCCCTCTATCGCCGGTACAGAGTCCCGTCACTTCCGGCGGACGCTGCCAATTGTACGCAAGCGCAGGGACTCCCTCCATATCTTTACACATGCAGTACGGAGGGAGCGCACTGCGCTTGCGTCGACTGGCTCGACTGGCCGAAATGACGGGACCCGGTACCGGCGGATAGAGGCAGCAGAGGACAGCGGCGTGGGAGCGATCCAGGCTGATGGGCTGGAGGAAGCCCCAGGTATGTATAACATCTTTTTTCTGTCATCTCTGATTCTCTTTAAGGGGCTGGAGGAAGCCCCGGGTAGGTATCTGTTCTTCCTATTTTGTCAGCTTTGGCACACTTTAAACCACCAGCTACAAGAAAATACTCAATAATTCTGACAGTACTTTTCAAATACTTCATCAATTGCGGGAAAAGGTAAAAAATAAGTTTGTGGGAAAAAAACGAAGGGCAAAATGTGGATTGAATAAGGGCCAATAACGTTGTGGGGAATGCACCCTACAATACCTGTTCATGTTAAGAAGCCACATTTGAAAGACCCAGGATACTTAAGCTAGGAGGGTATATAGTTAAAGCTACCGTATTTGCAGTAAAAAGCCTAGGAGACAATTCATTAGCTAAGGGAGGTACCATTCTACTGACAAAGCATCCTTTCCCTAAGACTTTGCCTAATTCTGGATCACCTTAGATATTGTGACAATAAATTGTTCAGCCTCACTCCTTTCTAAATAGGAGCTCTATTGGTGGTAGGTCCCCTCCCACCAATGATGGCCACTACAGTTGCTTCCTCATTTAGGAGCCATTGCGCTCCATTCACTAAGTCTTACCGCATTTGGTAATGCCAAAAACAGCTGAATTTAGCAAACATCTTGCCAAATGCTAGTTCAATAAGCCCATTAATGGCCTAAAAAATACAATTACTGACTAGTGAAATAAATTACTGACTAGTGCAGTAAATACTACAATAAATTCAATTCACAAATATTAAAGCATTCTGTAAAGCAAGTAATTTTTTTTATTTTAAAACCTGCCAATAACCAGTAATCTTCATTAAGAAAAATGTATAAACAAGGGAGACAGCCAATAGGAACAGCCACCTGCTATTCTCCCTATTTGATCCGATGTACTGACAGGTGGGACATCAGAAAAAATACAAGAGTGCAGGAGAAGGAAATATTCAACAAAGTTTTTCTGTGTCCCTTTAGATGTGCAGAACTATATACTGATACACTGAGAGAGCCCTCTAGTGGCATGTATGCACATCTAAATGGATGCCGAGGATGTACAGGACAGAAAAAAGAATGGCTTATGCAGATCACTTGAAGGAGAAGACTCTCATTTGTGTTGCAGAATAATTCTGCATGTCAACTCACTGCCCATATAATACTATGGGCCTGTTCACAGCACTGTGTTGTAACTGATTGTGTTATTCTAACTCACACATGCATAATGCACCTGGTCACTGTAAATCCAGCCTCATGCATTCGATAGTTCTGTTTTCATAACATCTGTTTTGATATAGAAACCACTGATTTCACCTATCTCTACAATGCATGATACATCTTCAAGTAATAATCTGTGTATGCAGATAAGACTGCCTGCTATGGTATTGAATCAATAAAGAATAAATCCTCAGATGAACATACATTAGTTATAGTTAGAGATGGCCTGAACGGTTCGCCGGCGAACGGGAACCAGCGAAGTTCGATTCGCCTCCATAGTGCATCATTAGGGTCAACTTTGACCCTCTACATCACAGTCAGCAGGCACATTGTAGCCAATCAGGCTACACTCCCTCCTGGAGCCCCCCCCCCCCCTTATAAAAGGCAGGCAGCGTCAGGCATTGGATTCACTCGTGTGCCTACAGTAATTAGAGAAGGGAGAGCTGCTGCAGACTCACATAGGGAAAGCTTAGTTAGGCTCTTGTAGGCTTGTTAGCTTGCTCCCTGCTGATTCTTATTGCTAAAAAAAGCACCCCTCAACAGCTCTTTTGAGAGCTAATCTTGTTCTTGTGGCCTTTGGCCCCTTGGAGGCAATTCCTACTGTGCCAGCACTTTTGAGTGACTACCTGTGTGTGTGACAGGCAGCTGCACATTTGTAATCCCAATCACTGCACCTGTTCACTGTTCAGTGCACCTACCTACCTACGTGAGCGCACACATTGTTAATACCACCAGTCATTGCATTTGTTCATGGTACCTGTGTGTGTGTGCGACAGGCAGCTGCACATTTGTAATCCCAATCACTGCACCTGTTCACTGTTCAGTGCACCTACCTATCTATATCTACGTGAGCGCAAGCATAGTTAATACCACCAGTCATTGCACCTGTTCACGGTACCTGTGTGTGTGTGACAGGCAGCTGCACATTTGTAATCCCAATCACTGCACCTGTTCACTGTTCAGTGCACCTACCTACCTATATCTACGTGAGCGCACGCATTGTTAATACCACCCATCATTGCACCTGTTCACGGTACCTATGTGTGTGTGTGTGTGTGTGTGTGTGACAGGCAGCTGCACATTTGTAATCCCAATCACTGCAGTGCATACCTGTAACCTGTTCAATGCACCTGTGTGACCGCACGCTGTTTAGTATACCAGTCCGTGCATACCTGTTAACTGCACCTGTGTGACAGCTGGACATTGTATTGTAATACCAGTTACTGCATACCTTTCACTGCACCTGTGTGACTGCACATTGTATTAGTAAAGTCAGTGCATACCTTTCACTTCATCCCCCCGATGGGGACAAAACAACAGGAAGAGGCAGAGGCAGAGCCAGTGGCAGACCCAGAGGCAGGCCTCCCGGCAGGTCTGTTCGAGGTTTTGCTGACATGATTTCGTGTGGCCCTGGCCCAAAGTACAGTGCTCAGAAGAAGGCACGTCCCATCAACTCCCAAGATTGCCAGGACGTGGTTGACTATTTAACCACCTGGGCGGTATGGACGAGCTCAGCTCGTCCATCACCGCCGGAGGCTGCCGCTCAGGCCCTGCTGGGCCGATTTGCGCCAAATAAAGTGCAGCACACGCAGCCGGCACTTTGCCAGCCACGTGTGCTGCCCGATCGCCGCCGCTCTGCGGCGATTCGCCGCGAGCAGCGGCGAAAGAGGGTCCCCCCAGCCGCCTGAGCCCTGCGCAGCCGGAACAAAAAGTTCCGGCCAGCGCTAAGGGCTGGATCGGAGGCGTCTGACGTCAGGACGTCGGCTGACGTCCATGACGTCACTCCGCTCGTCGCTATGGCGACGGTGTAAGCAAAACAAGGAAGGCCGCTCATTGCGGCCTTCCTTGTTTATTCTGGGCGCCGGAGGCGATCGGAAGAACGCCTCCGGAGCGCCCTCTAGTGGGCTTTCATGCAGCCAACTTTCAGTTGGCTGCATGAAATAGTTTTTTTTTTATTTAAAAAAAACCCTCCCGCAGCCTCCCTGGCGATCTTATCAGAACGCCAGGGTGGTTAACACAGAACACCTCATCTTCCGCAGCCACCAGCGCTACTACAAGTACCACATCTGCTACATTTTACACTTCGCAGGAGTTATTTGGTGGTGAAATCACTGATTCACAGCCATTATTGTTACAACAAGATGAAGGCGCTAAGCAAGTTACACCACCTCATATGTCTGAGTTAGGCGACACTATGGATGTAACGTGTGAGGAGAAGAATGATGAAGTACCTGCTGTTGGTGCAGTTTTGGAGGTGTTTGGTACATGCAAAGCTGGGGAGGATGATTATGACGATTATGATGATACGGATGCCACGTGGGTTCCCAATAGAGATGAATAGGGGGACAGTTCAGAAGGGGAATCAGAGAGGAGTAGGAGGAGACGAGCTGCTGAAAGAGGCAGGGGGAGCTCGTCACCAGAAACTGCTGGTGGCAGTGTCCGCCGCCATCAGTGTCCGGCGCCATGTATCGCCACCTATGGACAACCAGCCAACATGCCCTTCAACGTCAGCTGCTGATGCCACCATAGTGCCCACACCCCAGGGTGGCTCAGCGGTGTGGAAAATTTTTAGTGTGTATGCCAAAGATCAGAGCAATGCCATCTGTACTCTCTGCCACCAAAAATTGAGCCGTGGAAAGGCCAACACCCATGTAGGGACAACTGCCTTATGAAGACACATGCAGAAAAGGCACAAACTGCAATGGGAAGACCACCTGAGCAAAAGCAACACACAAAAGCAAAGCCACCCTCCTTCTCCTCTTCCTCCTTCAGGTGCATCATCTGCTTCAGCCGATTTCTCCCTTGCACCTTCACAATCACAGCCAACCTCCTCCACTCCGCCTCTCACCTTAAGCGGCTCCTGCTCCTCTGCCCACAGCAGTGCCCAGGTGTCCGTGAGGGAAATCTTTGAGCGGAAGAAGCCAATGTCTGCCAGTTACCCCCTTGCCCGGCGTCTGACAGTTGGCTTGGTGGAACTGTTATCCTACCAGCTGTTACCATACCAGCTGGTGGACTCTGAGGCCTTCCGAAAATTTGTGGCCATTGGGACACCGCAGTGGAAGATACCAGGCCGCAATTATTTCTCAAAAAAGGTGATACCCAAACTGTACCGGGAAGTAGAAAGGCAAGTGGTGTCATCTCTGGCACACAGCATTGGGTCAAGGGTCCAGCTGACCACGGATGCCTGGTCTGCCAAGCATGGTCAGGGCAGGTACATTACCTACACAGCCCATTGGGTCAACCTGGTGACCGATGGCAAGCAGGGAGTACGTGGCTGTGCAGCGGACCAACTTGTGACACCTCCACAGCTTGCAGGCAGACCTGCTGCCACCTCCTCTCCTTCTCCTACTCATCTTGCTACATCCTCTTCACTGTCATCCTCCTCATTGGCTGAGTGGCAGCGCAACTCTACTGGTGCTGCGATCTCCTCTCCAGCTACACAGCACCAGCTCTCCAGGGCCTATGCTGCATGCCAGGTACAACGGTGTCACGCCATCTTATACATGTCTTGCCTCAAAGCGGGGAGTCACACTGGAGCAGCTCTCCTGGCTGTTCTGAACAAACAGGTGGATCAGTGGCTGACCCCGCACCAACGTGTGATTGGCAAAGTGGTTTGTGACAATGGCAGCAATCTAATTTCAGCTTTGAATTTGGGAAAGTTGACACATGTACCCTGCATGGCACATGTGCTCAATCTCATAATCCAGAGATTTGTGTCTAAGTACCAAGGCTTACAGGGCGTCCTAAAGCAGGCCAGGAAGTTGCGTGTGCATTTCAGGCGGTCTTGCACGGCCATGGCACGCTTTGCCGATATTCAGCGGAGAAACAACTTGCCGGTGAGGTGTTTGATTTGCGATAGCCCAACTCGCTGGAATTCGACCCTCCTGATGTTCAACCGCGTGCTACAGCAGGAGAAAGCTGTCAAACAGTATCTCTACAACTACAGTCAAAGACACAGTCTGGGGAGATGGGGATGTTCTGGCCAAAGTACTGGACACTCATGTGAAATGCCTGCAGGCTCATGCAGCCGTTTGAGGAGGTGACAAACCTGGTGAGTCACAGTCACAGTGAAGGCGCTATCAGCGACTTGATCCCGTATGCCTTCTTCTTGGAGCGTGCCATGCGTAGAGTGGTGGATCAAGCTGTGGATGAGCGTGAACAGGAACAGTTAGAGGAGGAAGCATTGTGGGATCGATTCTCATCAGAACCAGATGTTTCCTCAACACCTGCGGCAGCACAAAGGGGGAGGAGGAGGAGGAGGAGGAGGAGGAAGAGTCGTGTGGGGAAGAGGAGTCAGATGATGAGGAAGGTGTGTTTTTTTTTAGGAGGAGGAGGCAGCAGAAGAACAACTGCAGCAGGCGTCGCAGGGGGCTTGTGCTGCTCAATGCTCCCGTGGTATTGTTAGTTGGCTTGGGGGAGGAGGAGAACTTACCTGACATCACTGAGGTAGAGCAAGAGGAGTTGGATAGTACGTCTGGATCCCACTTTGTGCAGATGGCGTCTTTCATGCTGCCCAGCCTGTTGAGGGACCCCCCATATAAAAAAACTCAAGGGGAATGAGCTGTACTGGGTGGCCACTCTACTAGACCCTCGGTATAGGCACAAAGTGGTGAACATGTTACTAACTCACCTAAATGCAGAAAGGATGCAGCACATGCAGAACAAGCTGGCAACTATGCTTTACAGTGCGTTTAAGGGTAATGTCACAGCACAATGGAATAAAGGTGCCACTGCCAGTAATCCTCCTCCTCCCATGTCCACACAGGCAAGGACAGGACGCTCTAGCGATCTCATGGTGATGTTGGACATGCGGACATTCTTTAGTCCAATGCCTCGCCTTAGCGCTTCCGGATCCACCCTCCACCAACGCCTCGACCAGCAGGTAGCTGACTACCTGGCCTTAAGTGTGTATGTAGACACTGTAAGCAGCGATGACCCTTGGACTACTGGGTGCGCAGTCTTGACCTGTGGCCAGAGCTGTCCCAATTTGCCATCCAACTTCTGTCTTGCCCTGCCTCAAGCATCCTGTCAGAAAGGACCTTCAGCGCAGCTGGAGGCATTGTCACTGAGAAGAGAAGTCACCTAGGTCACAAAAGTGTTCAATACATCACCTTTATCAAAATGAATGAGGCATGGATCCCAGAGGGTTACTGCCCGCCCGAAGACTAAGTCAGTCCCCACACACAGCATCTCTGCCTGCACACCATGTGACTGGCTGCATGCCCCAAGACTAAGTCGGTCCCCACACAGCATCTCTGCCTGCAGGCCGCTTGACTGCCTTCTCCACCACCACCAACAGGGTCCAGGACTCCAAGAGGATTCCTGAATTTTGAAGGCCGCTGTTAGCAGCGGCCACTATAATAATTTTTCTGGTGCGTGTACATGCCTGCCTATTTTTTCTGGCTGCACTGCAGCTGCAACAATAAAACAAACCAGCATCTTTTCTACAATAAAACAAAAGGCATGTACAAGTGTCAATTCCCCTTCATGATCATTACCTTGTCACGGTGAAGGGGCTTGCATATCACAATGAAGCAATGACCAATGGCTATATGAGTGTGTTGGGGTTAGGGGGCACACCTGACCCAAGAAAATAGATAATAAGGTCGTTGCTTCATTGTGGACAGACCAAATTCGATCAGCCGGACACTCAGTCACTGTTGTTCTGTCATTCAGCTACCTCAGCCCGACCATATGGGCTTGAAAACCACTATTGCCTGCACTCTGGCCATGGTGCGCACCAGTCCAGCACGGCCGTCACTACACAAACAGCTGTTTGCGGTGCATTACACAGTGAGTTTGGTCTGTCAGTGTGAAGCAGTACACTAATTACACTCCCTGATTGATGTATACACATGCAAGATGTTTTAAAGCACTTTAGGGCTCCAATTTAGCAATAAAATTTTATTTCTGTCCTTAAAACGCTGCTGTGCGTCAAATCCTGATTTTTCCCGGGGAGTTTTGGCGTGTATCCCACTCCGTCATGCCCCCCTCCATGTGTTAGACCCCTTGAAACATCTTTTCCATCACTTTTGTGGCCAGCATAAATGTTTCTAGTTTTCAAGGTTCGCCTCCCCATGGAAGTCTATTGCGGTTTGCGAAAGTTTGCATGTTCGCGAACGTTTGCGGAAGTTCGCGAACCGAAAATCAGAGGTTCGGGCCATCTCTAGTTATAGTCTTTCTTTATAACGCAGGCCTTCCACCACCTTATAATGTACCACATTCCCAGCAATAATCAGTTCCACTTAGAAAGCCTGCAACTGTGAAAGCTTCAGGTTGTATTTTGTAAACTGGCTCCCTCTATTGACAATAACGTGCACGTTGTTACATGCCTGGACATGTCAGCATGCACTGCATTCCATTCATACCTGTCTCACGAAAGCTACCTGCGTCCAAAGAGCTCTGATTTGCTGTGGCCAAGATCCAGCCGATTGCAAGGGTTGACGGCATACTCACCTGATTAAAGAATGTAATGACTGTCACGACCAAGCTTTAAAAGCAGGCATCTGGTAAAGAATTCCGAAGGCTGAACTTTGGAGTGTTTAGATGTCACATTACGACTTGCCATAGTAATTATTAACAGACCCAAGTTTCACTTCCAACATACTTTTCATTTCCAATAACACTCTATTTTACATAGAAATTAAGCAATCTATTAATTCTAACCCATGTTCATGTCATGCTAATGCTGAACAAATAAATAAAAAGCAAAACCTGTAAAATTATGTAAAGGTTAACCAAGACTATGTGATTTTCAATTTACCGTTAATTACTTTTAACAAAACATGCTGATAGTTATATACAGACAGCAGAAAACAAAGTCCAGGGGGGGCGGTGTGCGCCACAGCGATTAACCATTCAATTGTACAGTATTGGGTCAGGGATGCGCAGCCTTTTACCTATATTTTGATAGTTATATACAGTTAAACAGCATGTTCTATATCCATTCCAGAGCAATTCCAATCCCATACAGGCTCAAAAGTAAAATATAAAATGAGTAAAGAGCTGAGCAGCGCTACTTAAAATGAAACCAAGGTCTAATATAGAATAAAACATGACACATTTCAGCACCAAAACCAACATACCTTCTAACAACTTAACCGCAAATGGTCCTGCAGAGTATCTCCTGCAGTTCTAATGAGTGAAGGAGAATCCTAAGTATTTTGTACAGATACTTTAATGACCTAAAAGTCTCCCTAAGGGCCCTTTTCCATTAGCAGTCGCTAGCGTTCGCGCTGAACGCTAGCGATTGCTGAATCGCAAAATGTAAAAAATGACCGGCGATTTCCCGACGTTTGCGGCCGCGATTTTGCTATGCTAAGCACTGCATAGCAAAATCGCGGCAATAATCGCTCCGCCGCGCGATCGCGATCAGGTCAAAAACGAATCGCGGTAGTGGAAATGACCTACCGCGATTCCTATGTTAAAAGCAAACTGTAGCGATTTGTAAAATCACTAGCGGTTTGCGGTTTTGCGATTCAGCCATCGCAAACGCCGTAGTGGAAAAGGGCCCTAAGGGCTTGTTCACACTGCAGGCGTTTTCGGCTTTTTTTCGCCCCATATTTTTAAAAATGCCCCCCCCCCCGACCGCGTGGTATTTCATATCAGCTAGTGCAGCTAGCAAAGCGATGTGTGTACCATTTTTAAGGCGATTACGCCTCAATGGAAAGTACGGGAGAAATGCAAAACGCTCACAAAATTGCTTTGTGTAGCGATTGCGTTTGCATTTTTAAAAATAAATACATTGTATTTATTATTTTCCGGGTCAAAGAGTTCACTTCCTGACTTGCGTTAGGGAGTGAATTACAAAAATGCTTAGAAAACTGCTAAGCACAAAAACGAATCGCCCACCCAAGCGTTGGGAATTGGAAAAAAAGATGCCTCAAAAACAGCCCAACGCGGAGGGACACGCGAGCCAAACGTAATGTGAACAAGGCCTTATTGGCACTATTCTGCAGATGCTTTTCAGTGCCTGGCTAAAGGTGTGTACTGTTCTCAAATGTCTAGGCAATATTGAGAAGAAATGTTTCAAAGAAAAGAATACAGATTGTAGCCACCTTAGGAAGCTCTTACAACTGTACATCAATAGGGAAACATACTAAAGGTGGTTCACTAAGGGCCTTTTTACATTGGCGCAGTGCATTGTGGCAATTTACCACACTGCTACCGCAGGGCAATCAAAGTCTATGGGTGCTTTCATATTACTTGCGGTGCGATGCGCCAGAAGTGCTCAGTCTGCCGCGCTTCCAAAACTACGTTAGCGCGCGTATCTGCATTCTGTAAGTCTATGGCGATGCAGGGATTTGAAAAATTTTGGCAACAGTGGTTCAGTGATGTTGCGGTGCACATCTTCGGAAGCTTATTTTTACAATGCGCTTCTGTGCATGTCCGTATTTCCGTAACAGGAAGTGGTGGCCTCAAGACAAGACAAGACAAGAGACAAGACAAATAACATTTATATTGCGCTTTTCTCCTTGCGGACTCAAAGCGCCAGAGCAGAGCAGCAGCCACTAGGGCGCGCTCTATTGGCAGTAGCAGTGTAAGGGAGACTTGCCAAAGGTCTCCTACTGAATTAGTGCTGGCTTACTGAACAGGCAGAGCCGAGATTCGAACCCTGGTCTCCTGTATCATAGGCAGAGCCCTTAACCATTACACCATCAGCCTCATGGTAAATAAAGTGTGAAAAACAATCATAATTAGGACTTATGCATTTATAAAGCAAAAAACAGGCCATGAGAATGCAGGTTGTGTAGCCTGCAATTGCTTATTTTATTTATTTGTATTTATTTAAGTATTTATATAGCACCAACATATTACGCAGCGCTGTACAGAGTATATTGTCTTGTCACTAACTGTCCCTCAGAGGGGCTCACAATCTAATCCCTACCATAGTCATATGTCTATGTCTGTATGGGAATTTGCTAACTGAATCTATTCTAGATAGCAACTAAGGCTACTGGGTGGATGTATTTACAGAGTGCCGGGATGGATTATAAACATGTTTATCAAACATTACTATTCGTTTTTGGGAGGTGCTTTCTGTAACTGTTATACTGTTATACAGTGTGTGTATTCTGTCACTGTTATACAGTGGCTTGCAAAAGTATTCAACCCCCTTGAAGTTTTCCACATTTTGTCACATTACTCTCACAAACATGAATCAATCTAGATCTAGAGTGTGTCTGTGTGACTCCTGTCCTGCCTGCCCCTCCTTATGACTTGAAAAGAAGAGGAGGATGCACTAGCATTGTAACCGGGTGCGTGGAGTGCGACCCCCACCAGGGTGTTCCCATGTTGCCATTAGAGGGGGTGACAGCAGATGCCACTTCAACAGAGCTGAATTTTAACACCCAAAAATGTGCTATTTTAGCTTTAAACATTCATTCACTGAGGCTGGGAGAGGAACAGCCTCCCCTCTTTAGCTGGATCTGCAGCTGCTGGCTCATGGATCCGATCTTTGTTTACACACCCCCCTGTAGACTGGGCTGTATTTGGCTGTGCTGCCAGAGCATGTGACTGAGGCTATGGAGCGTCTGCGTTGCTATGAACTGAACCTAGCCTGTGCTTGCGTTATCTCTGCTCCTGTCAAAACCCTGATTGATGGAGCGAGGGGGAAGCTGGAGCTGAGATCTGAGTGAGCCATGCACCACTGGAGGGGATGGAGAAGAGAGAGAGCAGGATATATGGATTGGATATGAAGCCTGTGTAAGCATCCAGTCCCCCTGCCATGCTGTCACAGCCTCTCTCTCAGCACACACACACACTGCACATATGCCAACCTACCCCCTCTCCCATATCAGGCTGGCTGGAAGCTTTTACAGGCTGGAGGAAGTGCTCTTGTAATGAAGTTACTATTCTCTGCACAGCATTTACAACAAACATGCATGCTTTCCTGTATCTTGTCTCACTTTCTACTTGTCCCCCGCCCCCTCCTTGTGTTTCCTCTGTCACTCTTCCTGCTCCCTAGTTCAATGGCAGGCAATCTATGTACAGCTTTCCCCCTTCCAATTGATCTGCTATCAACTATTCGTGCATTGCATGATGTGTACCGGCCTTTCTCCATCCCTCTCTTCCTTGCTTACATTCTCCCTCCTTTTCTATTTCTCATTCGCTTTCTTTTTCTTTCTTTCTTTCTTTCTTTCTTTCTTTCTTTCTTTCTTTCTTTCTTTCTTTCTTTCTTTGGAATCGTGTATGATTTTCGTTCCACTTCTCACGTGTACACCACTTTGTATTGGTCTTTCACGTGAAATTCCAATAAAATTGATTCATGTTTGTGGCAGTAATGTGACAAAAGGTGGAAAACTTCAAGGGGGCCGAATACTTTTGCAAGCCACTGTATTACTTTCCTTTCTTTTCTTTTCTTTTCTTTTTTTTTTTTTTTTACTAAAGAGCACAATGCCCCCTACCCTATTAACATCTTGGCTCCAACCAGGTGTAAATTCCATAATATGGGGCTCTACCCCTGAGCAATTCTAATCCACATAGCCCTTAACCTTGAGAAGCAACTGCAAAAAAACAGCCAGAAATCCCCCTTTCCTTTACAAACCACTCATGTCCAAGACACAACGGCCTCATCCACACCTTAAAGGGACTCCGAGCAGTGCAGAAACTATGGAAAGATGCATATCATTTTAAAGCTCTATTTCTCCTCTTTCCAATGATATATAAACCGCTACCCTACGCCTTTTAGTTTTTGCTATTTTCGCGATTGAAATTGCCGCGGCCGCGATTTCGATCGCGAAAATAGAGAAAACTAAAAGGCGTAGGGCAACGATTTGGGTGTCGTCAGAAAGAGGAGAAAGAGAGCTTTAAAATGATATCCATCAAGCCATAGTTATATTGTATTACACAGGACGACACTTTCTCCAGTGTCAGCAGCTCCATTCTGCTGAATGCAGCTGCTGACTTTGACAAAAAGTCGGCCTGTGTAATACAATATAACTATGGAAAGATGGATATCATTTTAAAGCTCTCTTTCTCCTCTTTCTGACGACACCTAAATCGTTGCCCTACGCCTTTTAGTTTTCTCTATTTTCGCGATCGAAATCGCGGCCGCGGCAATTTCAATCGCGAAAATAGCGAAAACTAAAAGGCGTAGGGTGGCGGTTTATATATCATTGGAAAGAGGAGAAAGAGAGCTTTAAAATGATGTGCATCTTTCCATAGTTTCTGCACTGCTCGGAGTCCCTTTAATGCAAAGTGACAGTACGCCTTTTGGGGGACTTAAGGTGCAAATTGGGAGCCTCCTTAAAGGAATACTATCAATGTATGCATTTATTTTTAAATGCTGTATGTTGTAGCACACATTAGGACAAGTACTAGGAGCAATTTGATTCCTCACACAGCTGTTCCTCTCAGCTGTAAAATCCTCCGTCAGTTTTGGCGTCAGTTTTAGATACAAAATGTATCTAATACTGAGCTCCCAGAGAGCTAGACCATATCTCTGCACAGGGGAGTTGCTATCAACTCCTCAGTTTATAGTTTAATTATCACCTTGCTGAAAGAATCTTATTGATATGGTGGTAAGGGGTTAAAGATTCTAGCAATGTGTGTTTATTTTCTTTGCTTCTCTTGACTGATAAAGATACTAATAATGCTAATTGTAAACAGTGGTCTGCCCCTCTCAGCAGCTTGTAAAGTGGATGCAGCCTGGAGTGAATCACCACAAGCAGACAGCCAAGCAAGCAGCCTGAGTGTAAACACAGACTAGTGTTATATCTAGTTATATTCCAGCAATATTACAGCTCATTTAGTTACCTGTTACCACCTCAGATCAGCCTATTTCTCCTCATGTCTCCTACATGCTGTGAGTGACACAGTGAAATATATTTGTGAGCTGTGTGACAGAGTAACCAAGCAGCTCAGGGTGACCCAAACTACTATAAACTGTGTGAGAAATGAATTTTTAAGCAGGGATAGAGAGAGAGAGACCTGGGTGAATAAATAAAGTGCCCCTAGCACTAGTGGTAATGTGTACACCAATATAGAGTATTAAAAAAAAAAGTTGTTTCAATCGATAGTATTCCTTTAAATAATAATCAAGGGGAGTATTTCTTTTACCCCATACCTATTAATACAAAATAGTAATTTTTAAATTGAAATAAATACACTAATTAATATTTTATTTAAAAATAGTCATTAGTGTAGGGAAAACAGTAGGACAGGAACTTCCCTTATGAGCAGCCTGTTTTAAGGGTCATAGGACCTTCTGTCAATATAGATAACAGCTTGAGTAGTTTTTCTACTGCCAACAATGATCCTTGTGAGCCAAGTTTTGCTGGTAACAATAGCATCTCTAAGGCCAAGTATTTGAGACCTGTATCCTGAATACTTGGCAGTGGTGCCCTGGATCCTTCCATGGAAAAAATAGTCCCAGATCAGGATTCCATATATGTGTATACAGACTGGACACAGTATAGCAGCAGATCAATCCTCTGCATGCCAATACTGTCTATAGTAATGTGCAGTGGTATGAGCTCCTGCCGTATCACCCAATACTTTCTTGTAGTGTAAACCAGCAAAAGATTTGCTGGAAATGGGGAGGCTGCAGGATGCATGTGACCAGTAAGGTGAGCAACATTCCATGCCAGCTATTTGTGGGCACCCTGCCTAATTAAGTTACCATGGACAAGGTGACTAAGCCTCCTAATTATGGGTTATAATTCTTTCTTTGGACTTCATGCAAAAGAAGCAGAGCCAGAGAAAAGTGGGGTGGGGAGCTGTAGCTGGAATATTTACCACCAGTTGCATCCAACTAACATGACCAGTAATGTCCTGTGCACATGACTCACATGGGCAGTCTCATCCTGCTCACATAACCAGCTTCATATACCCACATTATAGGGTGCTCACACTGCTGAGATACTTCCATGTCCTGAGGTCAAAGGTTAATGCAATTATTTTGAATGAATCATTCAATGATTGGGAGGGAGTACTAGGTCATGAGTACCAGCCCTTATGCTGGGCATACACGGTTCGTTTGTGCACTGGTATCGAGCCAGCTGTTCGATGCCGGTGCGTCACTGCTCGTCCGCGCGTGGATCGATTCCCACTCGGCCCCGCGGGCGCTTCCTAATCAGCGCTTCGTTTTTTCTATTGTTCTGCCCGCCGGTATCGAGCGCGGAATTGATCCGGCGGGCAATCGGACCTGTCGGAAATTATCAATCGAGCCATCAGCGGCTCGATTGATAAGACGTATTGAGCCGTGTGTGCCCAGTATAAGACGTAATTTCACTTAACTCTAACTTACAATGTACAGTTTCTTTTCTAACAGATTTTTAGGACGTATTACTCCTTTTCCTGTTTATTACTGACTTCTAACTTTTCTCTCAGGAAGTGTATTCTGTTCATTGGTAATCCCCAAAATAGTAATGTGTATAAATCCATGTATTCAACAAGTGGACATCACAACTGTGCATGCATGTCATTGTTTTCCCTGTTCACTGCAATAAGTACCTCTGTCTTATTGCTATCTATATGACATATTATACTTAATTTACTTACTGTAACTAGGATATGGAATAATCCTTCTGCTTCACAGAAAAAATAAATCAGCCATATTCATGACAACTTGTGATCATGCTGTCAGCTTTCCAGGTGTCTGGTCCATCAGCTTTGACTACGTGGCTATCCTATTTGTAAGTGTAGTTGGCAGATCAAGGATTCCTGCAAACTTTTTTTCTTACCAATATTTTGATACTGCTCAAGACTGTCCATTGCATCTGCCACACCAATAGATTGAGATTTTTTTTTTGTATTTATTTCAGGTGGTGAGAATTACCAAGAGAATAAAAAGATGGTCTCCAGGAATAGCCAGTGATAAGAGAATTCAGCTGCAAGCAAGCTCAGGCCAGAATCACGGGTCTTCTCCTCTTGTTAGCTCAGATAACATGCTCAACCTAAAAAATTACATTAAAAATAAAAGTAAAGAAAATCAAAGTTCATATATAAACATATATCCATGTTGCAGAAGTCTTTTTTTTTTTTTTTTAGTTTGCTATTGGAAATTAACTTTCCTTTTCTTTGTACAGCCAGTTAAGAATTTCCAAAACTGACAGTAAACACAACTCTCACATATTTGCAATCATGTATTCTTCAAAATCAGCCTGATTCCCACTTGATGATCACCAGATAGTGCATGCCACTTTGAAAATGGCAAATACCAGAGGCTACAGTGGATGTGTGTTTCAAACATCCTGTTCATCAGTTTGCTGCACATTACCTAAGTAGTAACATGTGACCACATAGCAACAATAATATTTAGGTCAGCACCAACAGGATCATTTTGTACAAAGGAAGTGTAGCCAACCTGCAAACATGTCTATTCAGTACCTGTACAAAGTATATTCTCTGTGTAATCATATCTGGGATTTGTGGTTCTATTAACTACTTGCCGAATGCTCCACTCCAATTGGCGTGAGCAGTGCGGCAGCCCCAGGACCGCTCCACGCCGATTGGCGTGAACGGCCTTCTATGGGGCTAGCAGGAGATCGCGCGCACGCTGCGCACGCATCTCCTGCTTGGGGGCGGAGCTCCGCCCTACCTTCAGTCTCAGAGCGGCGATCGCTGCTCGGGAGACTTAGACGGCGAAACCGCTGTCTAATAGGGTAGTACAGCGCTGCGATCAGCAGCAGCGCTGTACTGGGGACAGCCGTGTGACACGGCTGTCAGCCTGGGTGACACAGAAGCGATCGGCGGTGATCGGCTGAAGCCTGCGGCGATCCGCAGAGATTGACTGTGGAGGAGGCAGAGCTACAGCCTAAAGCACTGCCTCATTGAGGAAGCGCAGCCCTGCAAGCCCAGGAACTTTGCAGGGCAATCCTCAGCAATAAATCTGTCATCTGCCACGGGGATGCGGCGATTTCACTTAGGCATTAACTCTTAACTGCACTATATGAGAAAATAAGGGGAAAAAAGAGACTTCAGAGTCTCTTTAACGACATCCTGGAATCTGTGGTACTTGTCCTTGAAACGTTGCACAATGCGATTTAATACATGTGCCATGCATCCGCAACAAAGCTTGACACCATCATACCTACATAGTGGAACAGACACTGGGGAGCTTGGAGGGGCACAGTGGAAGGGGAAGGCGCAATGGAAGAGGAGGACTCAGCAAAGGAAGAGACAGTAGAGGAAGGAAAAGAGGGTGGCCTGCATGCAATGCAAGCCACGGCAGTTTCATTGACTTCCCTTTACAGCCACGCAGTCCTTCTCTCCCCACTGTCACCACCATGTTTACCCAGTGGGCAGTGAAGGTTATGTACAGTACCTTCACTACCCGCATTTTGAAGACCAGATGTCTTTGGTCAGATGGACCTTAGCCCAAACACTTTGCGCCAGAGAGAGAGAAAATACCTTCTTCTAGGTGGTGGCAGGAAATTTAGGCGCATGAGGCAAGTGGACAAAAAGGGCGCCACCATTCACTCCCATAATAAATATCGTTTGATGGCCGCCAAACAGGAAAAAAGGGCACCCGGAGATTATTAACATTTTCAAACGGCGCCCAGAGATTATTAATGTTTTCAAACTGCACTTGTGATAATTTAAGTTTACAAAATGCGCCCATGACGAATTAACGTTTAGAAAAATACTAAACATATTTATCGTATTTAACTAAAACGTTATTTGAAATTGTATCCCTTACTGTTTGTAAAACATTATTATTCAAATAATAAAGTGATCAGTACGTAAATTGTAATATATTTATTACAGTCACTATTTGTAAAACATTATTATCCACACAATAAAGCGATCACTAAGGGAGGTTTTAGGGTTAGGCACCACCAGGCGGGATTTAGGGTTAGGCACCACTAGGGGGTTTTAGGGTTAGGCAGTAGGCACCACCAGGGGAGATTTAGGGTTAGGCACCACCAGGGGGGGTCTTAGGGTTAGGCACCACCACGGAGGTCTTAGGGTTAGGCACCACAAGGGAGGTCTTGGGGTTAGGCACCACCAGGGGGGTCTTAGGGTTAGGCACCACCAGGGAGGTCTTAGGGTTAGGCACCACCAGGGGCGTCTTAGGGTTAAGCACCACCAGGGGGGTCTTAGGGTTAGGCACCACCAGGGGAGATTTAGGGTTAGACACCACCAGGGGGGTCTTAGGGTTAGGCACCACCAGGGGGGGTCTTAGGGTTAGGCGCCACCAGGGGAGATTTAGGGTTAGGCACCACCAGGGGGGACTTAGGGTTAGGCACCATCAGGGGGGATTTAGGGTTAGGCACCACCAGGGGAGTCTTAGGGTTAGGCACCACCACGGGGGTCTTAGGGTTAGGCACCACCAGGAGGGTCTAAGGGTTAGGTATAGGTACAGGGAGGGTTCTGTGTGAGAGTAGGGTTAGGTTTAGTTGTAGTAAAATGTTAGTAATATTTACTAATGTTTTACAACAGTTATTACGAAAATACTTTTTTTTTTTTCATCGTTTCAAACAATATTTTCAGATTTTATTACATGAAGAAACAATAAATGAAGGTTATTCACAATATTATACAATTATATAATTATTATCATTTTTTTTACAAACGTAATTATAAGTTTCACTTTTAAAACAGGGAAGATTATCGTTTTTACAATTTGCGATTTCATAGACAGTATTGAATGTTTTCTAATATGTAAAGCCGCATCTACACGAGTAGATGTGGCCGCGATGCTCCTTATCAATCGAGCCGCTGATGCGGCTTGATTGATAAGATCCGACAGGACGGATCTCCGCACCGCCGATTCCCTGCTCGCTCCCCGCGAGGGGACAATGGCAGGGAATCGAGCGGAAGATTAGCGGCGCCGGCGGGGACGAGCGGGCACGAGCGGGGAATCGAATGCGGCGCACGCGCGGCGAGCGGGGACGCGGCAGGCACGCGGAAGAGGCGATCCGGCGGCTAATCGAGCCGCCGGATCGCTGCAATGTCCCATAGTGTAGATGGGGCTTAAAACATTATTGTAAACGAAATACAACACAATATTTTTATAAACGCTATTACCGGTTATCGTTTACACCATGAGCCCTTTTTTCCCGACGCCCTTTTTGCATGTACGCCTTCCAGGTACCTTCCACTGTGATGCTGCAATGTGTACATATTTCTTGAAGGTTTCAGATTCAACTAGCTGGTATGGTAAAAGCTGGTAGGCTAGCAGTTCTGACAAGCCAGCTGACAGTCGTTGGGCAAGGGGGTTGGCTGGCGACATCATTTTTTTCCCCTCAAACATCTGAGGGGATCAAACAATGACTCTGTGGCGATAGCCATAAAGCAGACAGGGTGGAGGGTGGAGGACAACTGGGAACTAGGGAGAGGAGGAGTAGAGGAGGTAGAAGGTGAAACACAAGGAAGCTGGCTTGCGCTTTGACAGCTTCTTTCTTTAAGGGCCTGCTGCCACAGGGCTTTATGATGGGACTTGTATTTAACGTACAGTATCATGATATCATGATATGCAGATTACAGTTGAGCAGAGGCGCCAGAAGAATAAAAATGACTAAAAAGTTTAAAATGAAGGATGTAGTGGTGGACTTACCCCCTCAAAATAGACACAAGATGCTGTTGATTATTATTCAACAAAAATAGTTTATTTACATACTCCAGATAGATGCAATGTGTTTCGTAGGTGTATCCCACTTCCTCAGGTTATAGAAGGAGCATATAACTCATGCAGGTCTAATACAAAGCTTAGCGCCTCTGTGCTAAGCTTTTTATGTGCTATTTATGATATGCAAATTGTTCTCTAACCCTGTCTCTTCCTCTTTTTGATTTAAAATGTTTTAAGTGTCCCATACATATTTATAATAAAGGACTATTGCTACGTTATATCTTGGTGTGGCTTTTTTTGTCTTTCTTCCTTTGTACAAAAAATGTGACCACATAACATGTCAATATGTCATTACCACTACTTTTTCTGCCATTTGATCTGTCACTTTAGTCATGTGATTAGTACTTCAGATCTCCACTGGGATAATTATGGTATGGTAATGCAAGCATTGATGATCACCATCATACACATTCTGCCCCTTTAGAAATAAAGCACAATGAAAGGTGTTCACAAAAGACAACAAAGATGTGGTAATCTGTTTTCAGATCAACATCCCAACAAAAGTGGATTTGCCCTTTAATATTGGTTTGTGGGTGGTCTACCAGCACTCTGATTTGAGCAGTACCAAGTGTAGTCAGAAGCGTACTATGTTCAGGTAATGTGTAAAAGCTCATGGATGTAC
Organism: Hyperolius riggenbachi; assembly: GCF_040937935.1. Lineage (NCBI taxonomy): Eukaryota > Metazoa > Chordata > Amphibia > Anura > Hyperoliidae > Hyperolius > Hyperolius riggenbachi. Next base: position 287,630,665 of record NC_090646.1, on the reverse strand, counting down.
TCATAACTCAAATCAGTTTACCCTGACCAGGTATTTCCTGTTCTAATCCTATATAATAATATCCAAGTTTCTCTGTGTCCCATGTCCCTGTGTCAGTGCTTTTGCGCTACTGCGCATGTCCTGCACTGACAGCCGTTGGGACAGGATGCAGGATGGGCCAGGGAACTGGCCGGGCGGGCGTGTCTGTGCGCGCGCGTGGTGGGCATGTAATGCTACAGTGGTGGCGGTGACAGACCTAGAGCCCATTCTTAAGTGGGCTTAGGTCGTCTAGTCCTATATAATAATATCCAAATGTCTCTGTGTCCCATGTCCCTGTGTCAGTGCTTTTGCGCTACTGTGCATGTCCTGCACTGACAGCCATTGGGACAGGATGCAGGACGGGCCAGGGGGCTGGCCATCCTGGTGGGCGGGTGTGTCTGTGCGTGCGCGCGGTGGGCATGTAATGCTGCAGTGACGGCGGTGACAGACCTAGAGCCCATTCTTAAATGAGCTTAGGTCGCCTAGTTTATCATAATTACTGAATTACCAAAGTCATATCTGCCAGATCTGATAGCCAGTTAGGAGTAAATCACAAATATGGTGAAGTCATTGGGAATGTTTTGTTCTGTCTTTAGAATAATATTGCCACACCCCATTCCCCCTCCCATCCTCCTACACACACACAAACCATCCAAAATCCATAGTATTTATTACTTAAAGTGGACCTCTGGAGTAAAAATAAATCCCACACTATCAGCACAGACAGCATACCAGAGTAGCAGAAAAACTTGTAAAAAAACTGACCACTTTTGCCATAAAAGCCAGATGTTGTTGGTTAGCTACACCCCCTTTCTGAGGTACTCTGCTTCTAACTGTTTCACTGAGCCAGTCTATCTCAGAGATGTGAAGACAGAAGAAATAAAGTACCAGCCACAGCATGTTACATTCCAGAGCTGCCACAGTGCTTCCCTGCTGCTTAAATGGGCACTATGGCAAAAAATTATAAAATGTAAAATATGTGCACACATAAACAAATAAGAAGTATGTTTTTTCTAGAGTAAAATGAGCCATAAATTACTTTTCTCCTATGTTGCTGTCACTTACAGTAGGTAGTAGAAATCTGACAGAAGCGACAAGTTTTGGACTAGTCCATCTCTTCACGGGGGTATTCTCAGAGATTTATTTATTTTCAAAAGCAGTTAGTGAATGGCAGTTTCTCTGTCCAACTTCCAAAAACTGTGTAGCATGCAGGGAAGCTGGCCAGCGCAGGGCTGGCCCGCCCATGAGGCGGGGTGAAACTTTTGCCTCAGGCAGCGCTTCTGGGGGGGCGGCACCCGCCCGTCCATGGGTGGCCGCCCGAGCTGGAGGGGATAGCGGGCAGGAAGGGGGTATTGGGCCTAGCGGCGGGGAGGGGGGTCGGACCCCCCTCCCTCGCCTGGGTCCCCCTGTCCTCCGCTCCCCTCCAGCTTTAAAAAGTTACGTTGCTGCAGCTAGCTATTGTAAGAGGCAACGGGCGGGGATCACTCACCTCTTCCTCGTTCCAGCGTGCGCTCTACTGACGTCACTTCCTGCTACTCTGTGGGCGGCGTAGCAGGAAGTGACGTCAGTGGAGCGCACGCGGGAACGAGAAAGAGGTCAGTGATCCCCGCCCATTGCCTCTTACAATAGCTAGCTGCAGCAACGTAACTTTTTAAAGCTAGAGGGGAGCGGAGGACAGGGGGACCCAGGCAAGGGAGGGGGGTCCGACCCCCCTCCCCGCCGCTAGGCCCAATACCCCCTTCCTGCCCGCTATCTCCTCCAGCTCGGGCGGCCCCCCACACCCATGGCTTGGGGGGGCGGCGATTTCTTTAAAGATTGCCTCAGGCGGTAAAAAGTCTAGGGCCGGGCCTGGGCTAGCGTTATTGTTTTTAGGGAATATCTTTATAAAGAATAAAAGCCTTGCTGAGAATCCCCTATGAAGAGATGGACTAGTCCAAAATCTGTAGCTTCTGTCAGATTTGTACTACCAACTGTAAGTGACAGCAACATAGGAGAAAAGTAATTTATGGCTCATTTTACTCTATGTTTGCACATATTTTAAATTTTACAATTTTTCGCCATAGTGCACCTTTAATGAAGTACTTAGCCAGTAATGCATTTGAGTAAAAAAAGAGGGCGTACAGTACTAAGAAGTGTTATTCTGGCTCTTTTTCACTTTCTAATTTACAACGGAGGCCCACTTTAATGTTATTTGCAGTTGTTGATTATAAAAGGGGCAAAGAACTTGTTGCTGTAATTATTTTTTAAGTATGTTACTACGTAGTGAGAGAGTCTACTGCAGCCTTCAGTAGCTGTGTTTGTCATTGCGAAGTTCATTGTTTGCTTCAGTTTCCATTGTGACGTTTGGTGTATAATAAAGACGACAATAAATAAAACAATATATTCTAGATTGTTAAAAGTATTACATTTCATGGAATTGTTCAGTGACCTATGTGAACACACTCAGCCGGCAACCTTACACATTTACAATCATGGAACTCTAACAAAAATGTGAACAGATACATAATTTATGAGTTACTTTAAGTAACTGAGGGCTTTAATCCAATAAGATCTTTAAAAGGTTTCTATAATAATCAGTAGTGTCACAATCTTTAATTTGCTTTGTTTTGCATTGTGTTATACAATTGTTAATATAGAAATATTCTTACTGATATGTAAGAGTATCCTATGTTTGGGAATTGGTACAGACCATACCTTCCATATACAGTGAGTAACTAACAAAAGTCGAGAGCCAAAAGCATGTCAGCTATAAAAATGTAAATGGTACAACAGTGACACCTTGTGGTGACCTAGTCTAAAACGAGTTATTGGGTTAAGGAAATTCAATTTCAAAAGGAAAAAAAATTCATAGACCAGTCCAGAAATGAAACACATTTTATTCCACTTCTGGAAACCTGCTTGATTTTGAAATCATCTATACATCTTTATAAGGTAGCAGAAGAGTGACTGTGGTTAAGCCAGAAATGATGTACGGAGAAATGCTTACTTTACTAAGACAATACAGTAGATATTATTATACCTTGAACATAATCCAAAGCCTCACTAATACACTAGGCAAGACTCAAGTGGTGGTATGTACATACAGCCATCCCTCACCTTCCCCCACATCATTTTAAAGAGACTCTGTAACAACATTTTCAGCCTTATTTCTTCTATCCCATAAGTTCCTATACATGTTCTAATGTGGTCTGTCTTACTGCAGCCTTTCCTAGTTGCACAGTGTCTGTATTATCTCTGTTATATAATCTAATCTTATTTCCTCTGATGGCTTTGTCGGGCTCAGGCACTCAGGCAAGAATGTGCTGCTCTTCTTGTGATAGGATAGAAGCTATACACACTCTCTCCACGCCCCCTGCAGGCTCTGTGTGAGTTACAGACTGAGCTCCTCTCAGCCTATTACAAGTTGTTTAGAAGCCATGTGTTTTGTTTGTAAACACTGCCTATAACAAGCCAGGATTTCAGCAGGGAGTGGCAGAAACAGCACAAAGGGGCCCAGGAGAACATAATGAATAGAATGGTATGCTTTTTATTGTAAGAATTTTATAGTACAGATTCTCTTTAAGGTTTTCCAAGCACATATTTCCTCTTCTTACTGTGTTCACAGAGCTGTCAACCATCCTCCCATCTCTATAGAAACAATACAGGTCACTCAGCTATAACCGAGCAACTTAGCAACCTAAGGTGCCTTATACTGTCATCCTTGGGTTTTCAAAGCGAACCATATACCAGAGTTTGTGGCGTAGCTGGAGATCATGGGGCCCCATTGCAGAACGTTCATGTGGCCCTCAGATGTAGGCACTCTTAAACAATGCTACCTGCCCCTACCCTATGGATATAAGTTAATTGGTCAATGTACATTCTCATACAATCTACACTGCGCATAGTTCATGGGCACTGAGACAAAGTCAGAGGGTGGAGAAACACAAGAAAGTTAATGGTGAACACATTAAGTACCCACTGGGCCCCCTATGCTACAGGGCCCCATAGCAGCTGCTATGGCTATTGCTACGCCCCTGATAAGAGTTATGAAGTATGTAAAACATCTTTGGCACAAACATTACTTTAATCAAATTGATTCTGCCTACCAGGAACAAAAAATACTGTTTGTTTTTTGTAAATGTTCCTTCAGTATCAGGATTCAGTTCAATTCCACAACTCTGCAGTAGCCAGATTCCCAAGTGTCATGACAGGACTTACATATCAGATTGTAAGGGACTCGCCTGTCATTGCTACCAGCGTTGGCTGGGGCGGCTCGCGCGGCAGTGTTCAACCACGAGCTTCCCCTTCCGATTCTTCCATCATATGTAAAACACCATAAGTTGACAATTGCCTCGGGGCTACGCAGGGTCCCCTTCTTCAGAACAGTGCAGACAAAAAAAAAGTCTGCACTGTTCTGAAGAAGGGGACCCTACGTGGCCCTGAAACAATTGTCAACTTATGGTGTTTGACACATGATGGAAGAATGCATTTACATTTTGCTCTTTGAGAAGCTGGTGTGCTAACCAATCCTTTTAACCACTTGATGGACACAGGGTGTTGCTTTGCATCCTTGGTTATGCACCCAAAATTGATATGGTAAGGTGTGCCGCTCCTCATCCTCTCACTTTTACATATCAGATATGGCTGATATGAAGAAACAAGATTCTGTATCGCAGACATTTCGTAAGCCTCTTCTCTTGATGACCCCTGACTGACGCCCAACCCACAAGCGATCCACCGGATGGATAGACCCAACTTCAATGACGCCGGTCCCCGCCACCAATCCCATTGTTTGCACCACTGCCCTGGCTGCTCATGGTCCCTCCATCGGTCCCCGCGTACCAACACAGCACGTCATCAGCTACACAGCTGACACTCCTGAGTGCAGCAGGGCTCAGTGATGTTGCTCAAAGGGATTAGCTCCTGAACCCCAATGGGTGACATGCGTAGGTCATGTGTACAATCCCTTAAAGGCAGCTAGCCAGATCAGACGCAATCTGACCAGAGAGAGCCTCAAAAGAATATTCTAGCCAAGTTTATAACCCTAGCATAAACACACAAGTTTAACATTAGTATTTTGCAGTCCTATCAGCATAAGAAAAAACCTTGGGGAGTTAGGATTAATCCTATAATGACTTGAGACTAACATGCTAAAACCCTGAATGGGCAAAAACACTATACAAATTCATATCTTCTGGATTATGATAGCTATAACTGAGCATGGCCCATAGTTTGCAGGTCTCTCTTGAGAAAGAGACCTAAAATCATAACTATACAGGGTGGCACATGAAAGACCGGCATGGTTGGGCCTCGTGCACCTCTTACTCTATCCCTAAAGTGTCTTCTCTGGCCTAATGGCCCATACTCACGAGGGACTTTTGTCGCCTCAACACGCGGCGCGCGCGTGTTGCGGCGACAGGTCGCCCGTGAGTATGGGCCGTCGCACGCGCGCGCGCCCCCGAACTGTCGCCCGTCGCTATGTCGCCATGCGATTGAAACTTTCAATCGCATGGCGACAGTCGCCGCTGCCCCCCCGCCGCAACTGTCGCTAGTCCGCGTGAGTACGCGGACTAGCGACAGCAACCTCCATTTAGGTTCACAGACCTTCCGGTGAGCTTCCGGCGGGGGGAGGAGGAACGTCAGCGACAGCTTCCGCCTTGCCGCTGGTCCCTCTTCCGCATGTGTACGCGGAGGGACCTGGCGAGAAGCTGTCGCCGGCCTGTCGCCCACACGCTCACGTGTGCTGGCGACAGGCGAGTTTTGCAGCCCGTGAGTACGGGCCATAATTGAAGCCTATATACTTATGCCTGGGGTAGATAGCTGGGCTGGTCTTTTTTGTGTGCCACCCTGTAAACATTTTTAAGAGGAATATACAATATAAGGCCATACTAGAAACCACTTTAAAGTAAACCTAAGATGAAAGGTAAAAAAAGGATTTTTACTTACCCAAGGCCTTGTCCAGCTCCCTGTAGTCTGTCACTCAGCTTTCTCTGTCCTTCCAGTTTCATCTGCTGTGTTCCTGTGAAGTGCACAATTCAACTGGGTTGCGGGCCAGTGCACTTGAGCCATTCTGAGGTGCGTGCCTCCTCCATCGCACTTCCATGCGTGTAAATTACACAGTTACAGTCATAACAAACTGTGTGTGCACAGAACGCTCCAGGCCATGGGAGAACAATCAGAGGGTGCTTATGCAGTAGTCCACAACTGAGCCAAATGATTTGCATCACATTGGAAGTATTGTCTCGCACTCACTAATGGATCAAACCCATAGTCTTTAAGGCAACAGCTGAAAAGAGGGATGACGCCCTCTATGCAGTATTCAACAAGGAGGAAAGCTGGCACATCCAAAATCAATCTTTATTAGTTCCATGTAAAAATATGGCCAACATTTCGGAGCACCACTACTGCTGCCCCCAGACAGATACATATCGCTGATGGCGAGTGTTTTAGAGGAATAAGACTCCCGAATTCCTATGTAGAATTTTGTGCAGCAGCAAACAGATCTTTGCCTCAGAGCAAATATTGCCTTGACAAAGGGGCCTTACGTGGCTCCGAAATGTTGGCCATATTTTTACATGGAACTAATAAAGATTGATTTTGGATGTGCCAGCTTTCCTCCTTGTTGAACACAACTGAGCCAAGTCGCAGACTTTACAGGACTGACAGTGGCATAACCGAGGGGATTGGTTCAACAGTTCATCCCAGCCTAACCATTATTTACTTTTACCCATGTATCATATTTAATAAAAAAATAAAAAATGACTGTGAATATTGACAAAGTGTGCACAGCAGCAAAACCGTAATCCAGAAAACTTGACCCTTCCGGGACAGACTAAACGGTTTTGTTATTGGCCGAAGGACTAGAACACTCCTTGGGCTTTATTCATTAAAGGTCGGTAAATGTACCACACACACACTCAGTGCAAGTTAATATTAGCGCCTGCAATCTACTAGCACGAACACTAGCACGTTAATTAACATAGTAGTGGCCACGCTAATGGATTACCACGGCTGCACTGCAAGCACACTGCGCGGCAATTAGGAGCAGTGTGTGTAAGTTAAGAGCGCATAATACGCTGAGACGACCGCATGTAGCGTGCACATGCTAATATTAACCCATGCTGTCTCTGTGCGATACATTTACCGACCTTTAACCTCTTGAGGACTGCAATGCTAAACCCCCCTAGTGACCAGGCCATTTTTAATAAAATAGGCCACTGCAGCTTTAAGGCTAAGCTGCAGGGCCGCACAACACAGCACACAAGTGATTCCCCCCCCCCCTTTTCTCCCCACCAACAGAGCTCTCTGTTGGTGGGGTCTGACCGCTCCCCCATGTTTATTTTTTGAAATAAATATTATTGTTGGCTTTTTTTTTTTTTTTTTTTTAAACCCTGTTTCTTTAAATACCCTCCCCACAGCCAGCCAATTATGGCGATCGGCTGTCATAGGCTTCTGCCTATGAGAGCCGATCGCTCTCTTGTCCCCCAGGGGGACAGCCGTGTCGCACGGCTGTCCCCAGTGCAGCACTGCACCATGTAAATAGACGTCTAACAGTCTCCCGAGTGACAATAGCCGCTCGGAGACTGAAGGTGGGGCGGAGCTCCGCCCCCAAGCAGGAGATCCGCGCGCAGCCTGCGCGCAATCTCCTGCAAAACAGAGCCCCAGGACTTTATGCCAATCGGCGTTAGGCGGTCCTGGGGCTGCCGCCGCGGCCATGTCCATTGGCGTGACGCGGTCGGCAAGAGGTTAATGAATCAAGCTGCTTGACTTGCTGGCACCTCAAAATTCCAGAACAGCAGAAATATGCTTGTGGTCTCATCTTGTTTGTAATAGCTACTGTCAGTTTTTCACAGAATTGATAGTTGCCACCTAGGGATTCTAATTAAAATTATGTTAGGAATTATTAGTGGAAGTACCGTAAGGCAGTGGTCCCCAACCGTTTTTGACCCAAGGACCACTTCAGCATCAGGCAATTTTTCCAAGGACCGGGCGTATGCAAGCGTATGCAGGGGAGGGGGTGTTATTGCAAGGGGCAGTGTTGCCAACTCATACCTTTAATTACTGACACATCTAAGTTATACAGGTTCTGGGGCTACTTACGCATAATCAGTGCCTTAACTGCATCTACCTAGCCATGAAACCTGTATAATTCATATGTGTCAGTAATTAATGGGATGAGTTGGCAACACTGCAAGGGGGGGAGGGGGGTGCTGGCTTGTTCTACAGGCAGGGACATTACATAAAGAAGTCCTGGGAACACCAGCCTACCTAACCACTATCTTCATCACCCTCAGCACTTTGGAAAAGATGTATTTGCACTGCACTGGGGCTGCTGCATAAGCTGATGCACAAGGTACATTTGGTGTAACAGGTGGTGTGAAAGGGGGTACTGCCTGGGCTACCTTATCTACTGGCACAGTCATTTCCTCCCCTCACTTTTATCCTTCCCTCCTCCCCACAGCCCCTTTAGCCTCCTCCACACACTCAGTTCACCATTTCCTGCTCCCTACACCCACTTTACACTTCCCTCCTCCCCACCCACACTTCCCTCCTCCCCACACTCACTTCACTTCTCTCACATTTACCCTTACAGTCTTCTTACCACACTAGCTTCCAGCATCAGCTGCTCACCTCTGTGCAGACTGAACTCTGTGGCTGGCAAGAGACCAGAGTGTCACAGTCATCCTCACTCCTGCCATTTGGTGTCTGTACAGACAGAAAGCATGCTGCATTACAAATAACAGATACTAGGCGGCAGCAGTAACAATGGCTGCAAACTTCAGTGACACTTTTCTCTGCACTGTGATGACAGATGGCTCGGCCCAGCTCAGAACAGCCTGCGGCTGGCAGTGGGCCGCGGCCCGGGGGTTGGGGACCCCTGCTGTAATGTACTATAAGTACTATAAGGAAGTACTTTACCTTCATCCTAAATTGAAAGGGGTTTTTTTTTGAGTATCTAATTCAAGTACCGCTTTATAGAGTTAAGAATAATCTTATTATTGTATAGGGAGGATGGATTTAAAATAAAGCTGGTTTACAGAGGAGAGGTTACCGCCAATTACTGGATTTAGACAATTTGCTATTATTTTTTCTATTATTTTAACATTCAATAAAGAAATTGTTAATCATAACTCTTTTGGTCTTTTCAGGCTTAACAAGAGAGAAACAATTGCTTCATGCACCGAGTTCAGTACAGCACTCTGCTCAAATGAATGATTTAAGACCGTTAATAGCTGTGGAAGTAGAGCATCTTCATATGTTATGTATGTTTCCATAGGGAGGCCATCCGTCCCTGGGACAGCTTGTTGGGGAAGGATGCAACAGCTTTTCTAATGTGAAGATTCTATCCAATTGCCATGTGTATTCATCAATTGGAGTGATCAACGAGATGTAAATAATTTCTCTTATGTTTTATATGGTCTCTGTTTTTACACCCTCATGATGCTTTGTTACCACCTCCCCTAGGTGTGATCTAGAGATATATAACTGTGTTGTTTCTGGGCTATGATTAAGGAACAGTGTGGCCTGAATTATGTTAGTTGTTTTTGATTTGTCACTGTTTTTTCTAAGAATTTAACCACTTGAGGACCGCGGGCTTTACCCCCTTAAAGAGAAACTCCAACCTAGAATTGAACTTTATCCCAATCAGTAGCTGATACCCCCTTTTACATGAGAAATATAATGATTTTCACAAACAGACCATCAGGGGGCGCTGTATGACTGATTTTGTGCTGAAACCCCTCCCACAAGAAGCTCTGAGTACCGTGGTACTCTGGGCAAACTGCCACAGTGTAACAATGTTCACAGACAGGAATTAGCTGTTTACAGCTCTCTCTAACAGCCAAAACAGCTAGGAGCAGCTACATAACCTGCCCACAGTAAAAATGTCACCATGTAATAAATGTCAAATGTAAATCGGGAGACTACAGATTTTACAATGAGCAAACACTGACTAAATCATTTATACATAATTATGGTAAAAAAATGAAGCACTTTTTTTTACTACATTATTTTCACTGGAGTTCCTCTTTAAAGAGTAACTGTCAGGCTGCAGAAGCTAATTTAAACCTCTATTCTCCTGTGTTAAACAGTTTAGACAGAAGCCAAAAAGACATTACTAAAGATAAAGATCTCTCTTACATTTAATGTGTGCTTATCAGCACATCTAAGCTCCTAAGGAGGACGCAAGCCGCATTCCATACTGCAAAGCATTCTGGGGCCCTCCCCTCGGCTGCTAAGGAGAAGACGGGATCAAGTTTCAGCAGCTTCTAACGCAGTCCAGCCACAGCACAGATAAATCTCCGGGAAGATTACTCTGCAGGAGTCCGCTATTGTTCCTAGCCACATGGCTCATTAATATTCACTGCACACTGTGTTATTCTGTACTAGCTCCTCTGTGATCAGAAGCAGGCAGGACATGACGACACATTTGGCTTCACAAACATGGAACCTGCCATGGGCTGTCAGGAGCATCATTCTCTGCATATACTATATACAAATTCTGTGAAATCCAAACGTGGACAGTGAAATGCATATGTAATGTAAGTACAGCCAATCTTTAGCTACTGATATATGTGTTTATTTTCTCTGAGACCTTATACCTAACAGCTCCTCTTTAAGGACCAGACCCTTTTTTTCGATTCAGACCACTGCAGCTTTCACGGTTTATTGCTCGCTCATACAACCTACCACCTAAATGAATTTTGGCTCCTTTTCTTGTCACTAAGGGCTGGTGCACACCGAGCGGCTTTTTGGGCGTTTTCAGATCCGCTTGCGGCTGCGGATCTGCTTGGTCAATGTATCTCAATGGGGTGGTGCACACCAGAGCGGCAGGCGTTTTGCAGAAACGAAAAATGCCTGGGTGAGGCATTTTTTGGATTTCGGATGCGTTTCTGCCTCCAATGTTAAGTATAGGAAAAACGCAAAACGCCTGTAAAACCGCTTGATCAAGCGGATTTTGATGCGGATGCGGATGCGTTTTTTTCAAGAATGCGCACTTCCAGGTCAAAGTGTGCTTCCTGTGTGGCAGATTTGCATGAGAGATTTTAGACTGCGCAGGAGGAAGATGGCAGCAAAGTGGTTTACCACAGAAAACCTGATAATTAAGATTGAAAACAGCCCAGAACTTTATGACAAGTCTTTGCCTGGATATAAAGACCACCAAAGGGCTCATGAAATCTGGAGCAACATTGCAAAAGATTTTCTTGGAGAAAAATGGAATACTTTGAGCCAAAAGGGCAAGGATTCTAAGAGTAAGTATATGTGTACAGAATTGTTGTATTTTATTGATTTCATGCAGCACTTTGCAGACAATATATCATCACCCCTCCACTAAATGAGTAATTAAACAATTAGAAATTTCATTATCACAGGTCTCTGGCAAAGCTGTTCTCTCTATAGCCATCTCTCCTTATAAACAGCAGGTACATGTGTGTGTATGTACTCACATGTATTATTAGGGCGCTATTTGCCACTTTAGAGTGTCATGAATGATATAGACATACACCACGGTTTCAAGAATGTTTATTTGCACAATAATACTGATCTCGTCATGTAAGTAAATAGCAGCCTGCAGGTTTTTTAGTTCTTACAGTTATGGCACAAAATAATCAGCTAATTTGTCTCTGTTGTGAATGGCAGAAATGGGACCACGTAAAGTAGCTGGTGGTAAAGTGACAAGAGCACTGTTTGAAAGATCCCCCTCTTCCTCCTCTATGGTCATGCTATCTAGTGTTCTCACATAATTATGCAAAATACATGTTGCCTTCACCACTATTATAGCATACTTTGGTTGCATTTTTATAGCAGTGTGATAAATGCGCCATTTGTTTGCCAGAATTCCAAAAGCACATTCTACTACTTGTCTGGCTTTGGTCAGGCGGTTATTAAAGACTACTTTCTTATGAGTCATATCTCTCTGTGCATACGGTCTCATAACATGCTCAGACAGTGCAAAGGCCTCATCAGCCACAAACACACAGGGGTAAGGTGGTTCTACAGTGTCAGGCCAGGGGCGTGGTGGTGGTAAAGTCATCTGGCCTGTGCGAAGCTTCACGCCAAATCGACTGTGCTGGAAGACTGAGGAATCATGGGAACTTCCGTAAGCCCCAACATCCACATAGATAAATTTCAAATTAGGATCCACAACAGCCATGAGCACTAGTGAAAAGAATTTTTTATAATTGTAATAGAGACTGCCAGTGAATGCAGGCATAACCAGTCTGACATGTTTCCCATCCACTGCTCCAAGGCAGTTAGGGAAATCATGTTTCTCCCAAAAAAGCTGCATGTTAGCCTCCCACATAGGTACGTCAGGAGTTGGCAAAAATTCCGGTTGAAGTACTTTCCAGATCAATTTGCAGGTGTCCAAAACTAAGTATCGGATTGTACTTCTTCCCATGAGGAATTGGTAGTGAAGTGCTGCATATGAATGCCCTGTTGCCAGAAATCTGCAAAAGAAAAGAAATAACATGTATGTTTATTTTTATTCCTAGTTGCCCTCCTGCGGACAAGATGGAAGTCGGTCAGAGACAGTTACAAAAAGGAGATTGAAAAGCAATACCATGAATCCAAAAGTGGGTCTGGAAGTTCGCAGCGAACAAAATATAAATATTGTGGCATATTAGAATTTCTAAGAAAACATCATGAACCGGCTGAGTAAGTATGGCGTAAATGTTAACCTATTGCAATGTTTGTCAACTTCGCCAATAGAACAGTGAAGGAAGGAGTAGGCCCACAATGCAATTCAGTAGTGTGGAACGCATAATCTGCCATCACTCTACCAAATATATTGGGGGACGTAGCTTAATGTAAGGATGGCATAGGTCCAGTTTAAAATGATTATTACATGACAGGAATGTGGACTGTTCGTTACCCAACATAACAGTTGCCTGACAGTGCTGGTTATATGTTTGGCTGCAGTAGTGTCTGCATCACACATCTGTAACACACATCTACCAAAATCAGTGCTAGTTTACTCAGGCCAGTTTTGCTCTATGCTTGCTCAGGGGCTGTGCCTAAAAGCTATGTACACAAATAATGGGAAAAATAGACAGGCTACTGCTATTGTTTTGCAATGAAAGATGCATCGCATTGTGCCCATATATTTGCTGTGACATCCATGGTCACTATTCCATGAACTAAAGTTGTGCTTTCCCCTTTCCAAAGGACTGAAGATAGCCTACCACCAGATCCTGAGGATGATGATGTAGAGGTGCCACCTACCACCACCAGTGATGTGGAAGTTGAAGAAGACACTACACAGGATGTTGACACTGCTACACTGATAGACAGTGACTCTACTACCCCAGATCACACACCACACAGCCCAGCGAGTAGTCGGACACGCACAACTGTCAGGTCTAGTAGAGGTGTGAGGGTAGCTACACAAGGCAGGAGAATAGGAAGAGGTATGAGCAGGGCTGAATACGACCAGAAGCTGATTAGTTCAATAGAAAAGGCTGTTGATCATATGGAGAAGCGAGAGGATGAAATGAAACAACTTAAAGAGCCATGCACACAGTATCTTTTAAGTTTGGTGCCACTATTACAAAAAGTGCCTCCTGATAAGCAATGGGCAGCCAGACATGCCATCTCTGAGACCCTGGGGAGATTCTTACTACCAGAGAGCCGTGCAGATGACAATGTGCACAACTACTTGCAGCAACCACACCTGCCTGCTTCCAGCCAACAATATAATGCACACCCACAACTCTCTTACCATATGCAACGCATTTATGACCCACCCCACTACCCACCAATGCATATGCATAACATGCCATATGGTCAACAGCCTCATTACTCTATGCCTCCACCTCAGCGCCCTGATCAAGGTATGCGATTTCAAACATCATCTATGCACAGTGACTCTACAGTGTACACTGATTTAACATCGCACAGCCAGCCTCATACAAATGCTGAATCAGGTACACATGCTTACAATCAGGGCCCTGGTAGTATGTGTGATTTGCTATCACAACATGACTAGTTTTACATTTTATTTTATTGTTCAATGCTCAGATTTGGATCTTAGTTTACATTACCTCAATGTTATGAGGAGTGGCTCAGTTGGTGTGATTGCTAGGCGAAAGTTAGTGTCTTGTCGGCGAAGGGCATCCTTCAGTTTGGCTAAAAGGCCATCAAAACTAGGAAAAAAGAGCATGCTTATCTTTAGATCTACTGTTGTTTGTTGCAGAAACATTTTTCATTTGTGACATATTACTTTTGCTGCTGAAAGCAAAGTATGGACAACACATGTCCAAAATATTCTTTGCACAGAAGAACAAAACATTAAAACGAAAGATTTTGTTCAAACATTGCTTCATTACTGTGTCCCATATGCTGATTGTTGCCATATACTTAATGAAGTATGCACCAGGAGTATGTAAGGTCATAATATGCTCCAAATGTTATGGGTAAACTATGGATATATAATATAGTAGTTACTCCTATAGAAAAATTAGATGGAGGCCTTAGGCATTGAATGCATTACACACCAGGATCAAGTATCACAGTTATTTGGTTAGCTTATGTATACACCGGATTTATTATTGTGTTGTTTTTCTGTTTACAGTCAAACACAGTTAACTAAGGGCCAAAAAGTGCTTCCAATTTCATTCCTCCCCAAAATACTTAGCCCCATGATAAAAATAAGTGACAAGTATTCTTACCTGGACACAGACATGCGGGTGTAGCCAAAAAACTTTTCTGGATGGTGCCTCAAATCTCTATATAGGGTCCTAAATTGAGCCTTCCGGCGCCGCTCTTGTAGCATGGGATGCACCCAGTATCTCCTTGTCCTTGGCCTACGTCTCATATATGCTGCTACACAGAGCAATAACAGCACATCAGGAAACATTTTCAAAAACAAGTCACTCTTCTCTCCAAACCACAGTGTCACCTCTCCTGAACTAACCCACAATGTTGTTAAGGACCCCACCCTTTTTATATTGGGTTTTTTACTTCAATTGCTCAATGTGCTTCACATGTGTCATCAATATATCGCACTTTAACCCTTTGTTTAAGGTCTTTCTACCTCTTTTCCTGAAAAACGCAAAACGCTTCCAAAAACGCTTGCAAAAATGCACGCAAAAAACGCCCCCAAAACGCCCCAAAACCGCGCTATCAAAATGACACTAAGCGGTTCAAAAAACGCTAGCGTTTTGCGGATCTGCTTGCGGTTTTTGGTGTGCACCAGCCCTAAGGCCTGGAACACACCAGAGGAGTTTTTCTGAGCGTTTTGAGTTTTTAAATCTGCTGCTAATGTTATCCTATGTGTCTGTGCACACTGAAGCAATGAGGTTTTGTAAAAAAAAACCATAGCATTACATTGGGAAGAGCTTTTGAAACCTCTAAAAGCTCTTCCCAATGTAATGCTATGGGTTTTTTTTTACAAAACCTCATTGCTCCAGTGTGCACAGACACATAGGATAACAGCAGCAGATTTAAAAACTCAAAACGCTCAGAAAAACTCCTCTGGTGTGTTCCAGGCCTAATACAGCTTTCTTTTTTTTTTTTTTTGTAACTCAATTTTTATTAAGAGGTTCAATATATAAACAGGTTTTACAGATATTCACAGGATATATCTTCTAGGAAAATGTAGCAGATAGATAAACATACCAAAAGTGACAAATTATTCCATAAAACCCAAGAAAGAGAGTAAAGAAGAGAGAACCTCTTTTCTTTCTTTTTTTTCCTTGTCTAGTATAGAGTCATAGAAGAAGCATATAATAATTAAGGTAAGAATTAATACAGTAACCCTTCACATGACTAATATAGTGGTATGTCATATCCTAGCATTAATTTCAACAGGATAAATCAGGATTAAGGGGCAAAGATAATATTCAGAGAGAGGGGGGAGAGATGGATGGAGAGGTTAAGATTCAGAGGCTAGATCGAAGTTAATATCCCAAAAGTCCCAGGTTTTACCAAATTGTCCTGCGGAATCGTTGACCAGTGATGACAAATATTCCATTATCCTAATCCTGCGTATGCGGAGGACAACCTCCTCTAGGGTAGGGGGATGATTGTTTTTCCAATTGGCCGAAATTTGCAGTCGTGCGGCAGTGAGGATATGATTTACCATTTTCCGAGTATGAGAGCGGAGCCCTGGTGGAGATTTACCCAAAACATAAACCCATGGGTTCAACTGAATCTTTTTCCTAATAACTTTAAAGATCAGGTCAGCTATAGACTGCCAGAATGCCAAAATTTTAGGGCAGAACCAGAATATATGGGCCAGAGTCCCTCTATTACCACATCCCCTCCAACACTGGTCTGAGGCAGTTGGGAATAGCCTGCGTAAAAGTACAGGGGTATAATACCATTTGAACATTCATTTATATATGTTTTCCTTTACGGTAGTGCATATGGAAGATTTTCTGGCATTGTCCCATTTACTTTCACAATCAGTATAGTCTAAGAATTCGTTGAATTCCTCTTCCCAGTATGTCATATAATTATGGCTTGCGGGTTGTTGGGAGCCCTTCTGAGAGAGGATACCATACAATTTAGAAATAGTTTGAGACGGCCTCTGGGTTTCTAAAGTCATTTTCTCAAACTCAGTAAGAGGGGGTAAGTTATTACTAGATATCCTGGAGGCAGTGCAGGAACGGAGTTGTAAATATGGAAGGAATGAAAAAAGTGGGAGTTGGAATTGTGACTGGAACACTGAAATTGGGAGAAAGGAACCTGTTGAGGGATCATATAAATCTTTGAGGTAAAATATATCAGGGTCTTCTGAATGGCGTGAGATAAAGTCAAGTGCTTCCGCAGGACAACCGGGAACCTCTCTAATTCTTTCCAGTGATTTGACCACCCCTCTTAGGCCAAATTTTAATCTAGTGGAATACCAAATTGTTTTAGTAAATACAGCTTTCTTTTGGTGCTATTTGATTGCTGCTGCGATTTTTACTTTTTATTATATTCATCAAAAAAGACATGAATTTTGTCAAAAAAATGATTTTTTTAACTTTTTGTGCTGACATTTTTCAAATAAAGTAAAATTTCTGTATACATGCAGCACGAAAAATGTGGACAAACATGTTTTTGATTTTAAAAAAACCCATTCAGCCTATATTTATTGGTTTGAGTAAAAGTTATAGCGTTTACAAACTATGGTGCAAAAAGTGAATTTTCCCATTTTCAAGCATCTCTGACTTTTCTGACCCCCTGTCATGTTTCATGAGGGGCTAGAATTCCAGGATAGTATAAATACCCCCCAAATGACCCCATTTTGGAAAGAAGACATCCAAAATTATTCACTTAGAGGCATAGTGAGTTCATAGAAGATATTATTTTTTGTCACAAGGTAGCGGAAAATGACAGTTTGTGACAAGAAAAAAAAAAAAAGTTTCCATTTCTGCTAACTTGTGACAAAAAAAATGAAATCTGCCACGGACTCACCATGCCCCTCTCTGAATACCTTGAAGTGTCTACTTTTCAAAATGGGGTCATTTGTGGGGTGTGTTTACTGTCCTCGCATTTTGGGGGTGCTAATTTGTAAGCACCCCTGTAAAGCCTAAAGGTGCTCATTGGACTTTGGGCCCCTTAGCGCAGTTAGGGTGCAAAAAAGTGCCACACATGTGGTATCACCGTACTCAGGAGAAGTAGTATAATGTGTTTTGGGTTGTATTTTTACACATACCCATGCTGAGTGGGAGAAATATCTCTGTAAATGGACAATTGTGTGTAAAAAAAAATCAAACAATTGTCATTTACAGAGATATTTCTCCCACCCAGCATGGGTATGTGTAAAAATACACCCCAAAACACATTATACTACTTCTCCTGAGTACGGCGATACCACATGTGTGACACTTTTTTGCAGCCTAGGTGCGCTAAGGTGCCCAAAGTCCTATTCACAGGTCATTTTGAGGCATTTGTTTTCTAGACTACTCCTCACGGTTTAGGGCCCCTAAAATGCCAGGGCAGTATAGGAACCCCACAAGTGACCCCATTTTAGAAAGAAGACACCCCAAGGTATTCCGTTAGGTGTATGGCGAGTTCATAGAAGATTTTATTTTTTGTCACAAGTTAGTGAAAAATGACACTTTGTGAAAAAAAAACAATAAAAATCTATTTCCGCTAACTTTTGACAAAAAGTAAAATCTTCTATGAACTCGTCATACACCTAACAGAATACCTTGGGGTGTCTTTTTTCTAAAATGGGGTCACTTGTGGGGTTCCTATACCGCCCTAGCATTTTACGGGCCCAAAACCGCGAGTAGTCTGGAAACCAAATGTCTCAAAATGACTGTTCAGGGGTATAAGCATCTGCAAATTTTGATGACAGGTGGTCTATGAGGGGGCGAATTTTGTGGAACCGGTCATAAGCAGGGTGGCCTTTTAGATGACAGGTTGTATTTGGCCTGATCTGATGGATAGGAATGCTAGGGGGGTGACAGGAGGTGATTGATGCGTGTCTCAGGGGGTGGTTAGAGGGGAAAATAGATGCAATCAATGCATTGGGGAGGTGATCGGAAGTGGGTCTGAGGGGGATCTGATGGTTTGGCCGAGTGATCAGGAGCCCACACGGGGCAAATTAGGGCCTGATCTGATGGGTAGGTGTGCTAGGGGGTGATAGGAGGTGATTGATGGGTGTCTCAAGGTGTGATTAGAGGGGGGAATAGATGCAAACAATGCACTGGCGAGGTGATGAGGGCTGGGGTCTGAGGGCGTTCTGAGGGTGTGGGCGGGTGATTGAGTGCCCTAGGGGCAGATAGGGGTCTAATCTGATGGGTAGCAGTGACAGGGGGTGATTGATGGGTAATTAGTGGGTGTTTAGGGTAGAGAACAGATGTAAACAATGCACTTGGGAGGTTATCTGACGTCGGATCTGCGGGCGATCTATTGGTGTGGGTGGGTGATCAGATTGCCCGCAAGGGGGCAGGTTAGGGGCTAATTGATGGGTGGCAGTGACAGGGGGTGATTGATGGGTGGCAGTGACAGGGGGTGATTGATGGGTGATTGACAGGTGATTGACAGGTGATCAGTGGGTTATTACAGGGAAGAACAGATGTAAATAATGCACTGGCAAATTGATAAGGGGGGGTCTGAGGGCAATCTGAGCGTGTAGGCGGGTGATTGGGTGCCCGCAAGGGGCAGATTAGGGTCTGATCTGATGGGTAACAGTGACAGGTGGTGATAGGGGGTGATTGATGGGTGATTGATGGGTAATTAGTGGGTGTTTAGGGTAGAGAACAAATGTAAACACTGCACTTGGGAGGTGATCTGACGTCGGATCTGCGGGCGATCTATTGGTGTGGGTGGGTGATCAGATTGCCCGCAAGGGGCAGTTTAGGGGCTGATTGATGGGTGGCAGTGACAGGGGGTGATTGATGGGTGGCAGTGACAGGGGGTGATTGATGGGTGATTGACAGGTGATCAGTGGGTTATTACAGGGAAGAACAGATGTAAATAATGCACTGGCAAATTGATAAGGGGGGTCTGAGGGCAATCTGAGCGTGTAGGCGGGTGATTGGGTGCCCGCAAGGGGCAGATTAGGGTCTGATCTGATGGGTAACAGTGACAGGTGGTGATAGGGGGTGATTGATGGGTGATTGATGGGTAATTAGTGGGTGTTTAGGGTAGAGAACAAATGTAAACACTGCACTTGGGAGGTGATCTGACGTCGGATCTGCGGGCGATCTATTGGTGTGGGTGGGTGATCAGATTGCCCGCAAGGGGCAGTTTAGGGGCTGATTGATGGGTGGCAGTGACAGGGGGTGATTGATGGGTGGCAGTGACAGGGGGTGATTGATGGGTGATTGACAGGTGATCAGTGGGTTATTACAGGGAAGAACAGATGTAAATAATGCACTGGCAAATTGATAAGGGGGGGTCTGAGGGCAATCTGAGCGTGTAGGCGGGTGATTGGGTGCCCGCAAGGGGCAGATTAGGGTCTGATCTGATGGGTAACAGTGACAGGTGGTGATAGGGGGTGATTGATGGGTGATTGATGGGTAATTAGTGGGTGTTTAGGGTAGAGAACAAATGTAAACACTGCACTTGGGAGGTGATCTGACGTCGGATCTGCGGGCGATCTATTGGTGTGGGTGGGTGATCCGATTGCCCGCAAGGGGCAGGTTAGGGGCTGATTGATGGGTGGCAGTGACAGGAGGTGATTGATGGGTGGCAGTGACAGGGGGTGATTGATGGGTGATTGACAGGTGATTGACAGGTGATCAGTGGGTTATTACAGGGAAGAACCGATGTAAATAATGCACTGGCGAATTGATAAGGGGGGGGGTCCGAGGGCAATCTGAGCATGTAGGCGGGTGATTGAGTGCCCGCAAGGGGAAGATTAGGGTCTGATCTGATGGGTAACAGTGACAGGTGGTGATAGGGGGTGATTGATGGGTGATTGATGGGTAATTAGTGGGTGTTTAGGGTAGAGAACAGATGTAAATACTGCACTTGGGAGGTGATCTGACGTCGGATCTGTGGGCGATCTATTGACAGGTGATTGACAGGTGATCAGGGGGATAGATGCATACAGTACACGGGGGGGGGGGGGGGGTCTGGTGGGGGGGGGGGGGGTCTGGGGAGAATCTGAGGGGTGGGGGGGGTTGATCAGGAGGGAGCAGGGGGCAGTTTAGGGCATAAAAAAAATAGCGTTTACAGATAGTGACAGGGAGTGATTGATGGGTGATTAGGGGGGGTGATTGGGTGCAAACAGTGGTCTGGGGGGTGGGCAGGGGGGGTCTGAGGGGTGCTGTGGGCGATCAGGGGGCAGGGGGGGGCGGGAAATCAGTGTGCTTGGGTGCAGACTAGGGTGGCTGCAGCCTGCCCTGGTGGTCCCTCGGACACTGGGACCACCAGGGCAGGAGGCAGCCTGTATAATACACTTTGTATACATTACAAAGTGTAAGTTTACACTTTGTATGTGGCGATCTGGGTGCTAGTAACCTGCCGGCGCTTCCGAACGGCCGGCGGGTTACAGCACGAGGGGGGCGGAGCCAGTCGCTGGTGGCCCGTACAAGGACCGCCGCCAATTGTACATGCGGCGGTCCTTGCAGGATCCACTTTCCGGCCGCCCCTGTGCAGTGGGCGGTCGGGAAGTGTTTAATAAAAGGTGCATTTTTCTGTATTCTCTGTGATTTATACAGGCTAGCCTGCCTGACAACCAGTGCTGCCTTATAAATGGTTAAGCAGTATTTTTTTCTCTTATGTCTGTCCATGTCCTGTCAGCCAGTCAGTCCTGTCACCCTGACTTGTGTGCCAGGCAGTCCAGCCTGCAACCTACCTATTGTGCGAATCGACTTAAAGGCCCAGTGCACACCAAAAACCTCTAGCAGATCGGCAAAATGCTAGAGGTTTTTAAAGCAGATTTTCAGAGCGATTCTAGGCATGTTTAGAGAGATTCTCTAAACATGCCTAGCGTTTTTGGGAGCATTTTTGTGTAGTAGATTTCATATATTGTTACAGTAAAGCTGAACAGCTACTGTAACAAAAATGCCTGGAAAACCGCTCTGATCTTGCGTTTTTCAGAGCTGTTTGAGCTTTTCCTATACTTTACAGACAGAAACGCATCTGCAAACCGGAAAAATGCTGCAGGAGCCACGTTTGCAGTTTGCTAAAAACCTCAAACCGCTGGTGTGCACCATCCCATTGAGATACATTAGCCAAGCGTTTTCACAAGCGGCAGCGGTTTTGAAAACGCTACCAAAAACGCTTGGTGTGCTCCAGCCCAAAGTAAGTAAAAAATCAGTGAAGAAAAAATAATAGCACTGCATAGTAGTACTGGTGTGATTCATCCTAGCAACCCTCCCCTCCCCCCCCCGCACACACCTCAACTATCGCACCCTACTAAAACACTGCGCTACAGCACACCACTTTGAGCACCAAAAAAAAAAACCTAGGCACAGGACCAGTCCTGCAGTCACTCCTAAAACCAACCACACACATAGCCACACTCATACTGCAGCTAGCAATGTTGGACAAGTGGATGATGTAGGATATACAAGGTCCAGGGACATGTGAGATGTAAATAGCAGCAGCTTGGATATCCATCACCCAGCAACAACTTGGCAAAAGTTTCTTACAAGGCTTCCCAACAAGTGGAAATGACCACTTCTGGTAATGTGGGAACAATCTGTCCAGTCAATTATGACACCATATGCAATTAACTTTTTCACCTAGGCGTTATTTTCATAACTTGTCAATAAAATGTCTTTTAAACCACCATTAAGCATTAATTATTTAATATATTTTGGGTGCTGCCAACTTTTAGCCCTGCAAGTTTTGAAAGTAATTATCTAAAGATAGGTTACCCTTATGTATATTCAACTATGTCATGCTCTATCGACTCAATTTCCTAATGGTCTACCCTACACCAGAGTTTCTCTGATTATGGAAGAATTAAAAGATGGCCCTTGTAAACATCATATAGATACTTTGTACCGGACCCTACTAGATCCTCATGTCCTACCTGTAACTGAAAAAGCCATGTCAAAATCTTCTACTCTTGGAGTGCAACTGGATGAGGAGGAATGGGATGACTGCATATCATCTCCTAAACGTGTCTCCCATTGCTTGAAAGACAGGCTTACACAACTCTATACTCTTCATCAGAGTTACCTGACCCCAGCTCGTATTACTAGGTATTCCCCTTCTGCCTCTAAAATTTGTCCTAAATGTCTTGACCGTAATCCATCTTTTTTACATCTTATTTGGCAATGCCCCTCAGTGGCTGATTTTTGGAAACAGGTACCCGATTTCCTACACGACCTGATGGGTTCTTCTGTCTCCCTCGATATAAAATCCTGCTTATTGAATCTTCTAGATGAAGACACTCCCAAATTTGATAAAGTCTTCTTATCTGAAACACTTTTTATAGCCAAACAAATGTGTTACTCATTCATCCTGCTCTAGAAACCTGGAAAACAAATCGCTTCCTTATAAAAATCTAATATATGCTCACAGAAACTGTCCGGGCAAATTCAAAGTCTGGGATCGCTGGATAAACAACTGTATGTCCTAACATTGCTATTATGATATTTACCCATTCTCCATCCTTCACTCTTTCTACTGCAATGTTTTACCTGCTAATCAGATATTGTAAGCCAATGTCAGAATATTTAGTGTATATTACTGTAACCTTTCTTAAAGGAGTTGTCAGGGAAATTTGAATAAAATAAATGCTACTTACCGGGGGCTTCCTCCAGCTCTGCCCGCAGCCATTTGCCGGAGCTCCGACCCGGTCCCCGGCGATGACGTCAGAACTACTGCACCTGCGCAGTCCGCTCCGGCCCACGTGGCGGTGATTGACAGCGCCAATCGCGCAGGCACAGTACAGAACGGCCTCCAGGTCGCTCTGACGTCATCGCCGGGGACCGGGTCGGAGCTCCGGCAAACTGCTGCGGGCAGAGCTGCGGCGAGGGAGGTCCTGGGAGCCTGGGGCTCCCTGACGACTCTAAAGTCTCCCTATAATGAGGTTTTTAGTTAAAAAACCTCATTAACATTATAGTCCGACCTAAAATGTCACAGGACCGCGGCTGAAAACCCCCTCGATCACCCCAAACTCACGGGGGTACACGTAGGCAATTTCCGCATAGAGGCAGCGCAGCTCCTCCTCTATGCCCATCAATCAGCGCCGATCGCCGGAGAGGCGGAGATACGCGCTGATTGACACTCCAGCAAAATCTACAACCAAGAAAATCGTGGATTTTGCCTGCCCTGTACCCCCATGAGTTTGGGGTGATCTAGGGGGTTTTCAGCCGCGGTTCTGCGGCATTTTAGGTCAGACTATAATGTTAATGAGGTTTTTAAAATAAAAACCTAATTTTAGGGAGACTTCAGAGTCTCTTTAAGTGCCTTTTATTGTACTTTGACAAATGTTTTAATAAACACTTTTGATTGACAAAAAAGACAGGTTACCCATTTACTGTATGTGCATAAGGTATCATCACCATCTCTGCACGTGTCTGTTTTACTTGGACTAGAATAAATGAAAAAATACAGATAAGTTAATCTATACACTTATATTGTTGAATATTTTCTGAAGCTTGGTGTAAACATACAAACATCTTGCTCCATTATTGCATGGATTTCCTCTCTCCAACTGTCGGCGAGTGCACAGGATTTTATGAAGAATAGCTGGTCTACTTTCTTTGACTTCCTGAAATGCAAGTTGACAGAGAGACAGAAATATGTAATGCCAGCAGGGAACATTTCCAGAAAACATGATGCTCAACTCATCTGTTGTTCAGTCTGTCATGTTTAATAGAAAAGTACAGCATTCTGATAGCTATTGCATCGATGCAACTGGGAACCCATTCGATTTTCTTAAGAGATAAGTATGGTTCAACTGGCTTTTATTTACTTCAAAGTATATGTATTTTCTAGTGAATGTCTTTCTTTACACAAGTATTAGTTTCATTATTATTATATGAAAACTGTATGAAAATGTGAAGTTAATAAAATATACTGGATTGTCTTCCTTACTCGACATCATAGACTCTCAGCCTGTGGAACAAGCATCCTGGGAGTTGTTTAGGAGATTACAGAGAATTGATAATAAAAAAGGAATCCATCCAGTTCCAATCTATACATTACAAGGATTTTGACAAATAGTCTTGAAATGTATTATTTGTAAGCAGAGGTAGAAATAGCCAAACCACAACCAATCCTGAAACAATTATGCTTAGTGGGTGTGTTAGATGATTACTGCAGGTGAATCTTTCAGAATTGCAATGTTTTCTGCTAATGCAGTAGACAAAGGCAAGACAAATAACATTTATAGCTCGCTTTTCTCCTAGCGGACTTAAAGCACCAGAGCTGCAGCCACCAGGGCTTGCTCAGTAGGTGGTAGCCTTTTTTGCTTTCTCTGCCTGAAAGAGTTAAATATCAGGTATATAAGTGGCTGACTCAGTCCTGACTCAGACAGGAAGTGACTACAGTGTGACCCTCACTGATAAGTCATTCCAACTATAAAACATTTTCCTAGCAGAAAATGACTTCTGAGAGCAGGAAAGAGATAAAAAGGGTCACTGGTTCATAGATTTTAGCTCTGGCATACTTCAATAAATGTGTCATTGAGCAAAAACAATAAAACAGTTAAAACTTAAAAAGTAGATTTAAACATAAAATAAAACTGTGGAATATCTTAAAAAGTCATTTTTAGTAGAAGGAAGATAGATACAATCGTTTATTTCATTAGTTTATTTTCGTTTCGGGTGTCCATTAACCATTACATTATCCAGCCACTGTAGATTACTCATGCATGGACCTTGAGAATCATGGTGGATTTACTAGGCAAGTAAGAAAACCAAAAATGAAAATGTAATTATAATATGATGTGAGCCTGAAGATTCCCTGTGTTCCCACTTGGAGCAGATGCAAAATGGCATGGCTGCACTTTGTTGTATTTTTACACCCTGTGTTTTACATTGGCTCCATCAATCCGTCTTCTCCGTTCGTATTGAATGCTGAGTTCGCTCGCCGATACTCACGTGTCCACCGGTTCTGCTGAAATGGCTCCTCCACTCATTCCTGAAGATCATAGAATGTGGGTTGACAGGAGCATAGGGCTCCCCACTGGATTACAATTTGTCCTTAGCAACAGGGAGAATTTTCATTGGCCAAACCAATGAGTATCCTCCTTGTTGCTGAAGATTCCCAATCATGCTTCTGCCAGGCACTGATCTGTTTACCGACTTTAGGACTGAGCGGAGGAGTCTGCAGCGGTGGAACTGGGGGACACATGAGTATCGGCAGTCGAACACGGTGATCAAAGAGGATGGAGCCGGCCGGGTGCGGGCGGCGAGCCGGGCAAGGGCCGAGGATGTTGGCGATTGCTGGGTCGTCTTGTCGCGAACCGCGGTTTGGGTTTTAAACCGAAAAACTGTGCAGCCCTATCTAATGCTTATGTCACAATGGTGTTAATTACAAAGGAGAAGAGAAGGGAAAAAGAAAGGGGAAAGGAGGTACTCACAGTGCAGCATTGATATTTTAGAGTTGTTGTAGTAGCGGCTGCAGTGTGGGGTTCCCTGCACACTGCAGATCCGGTTTCCGATTCTGATTCCGATTTATGGTTCCGATTTTCCCTGCAACTATTGTGAGATACTATAAGTGGTGTAATGCATCAATCTTTCAGGGATTCACACTCAGCGGCTGGATTTGCACCCATTCCTAGTAGCTTTTCCTCTCATATACCTATAAGACCGGTGAGGGCATTTCTTTTCTTTTTTTTTTTTTTTGGCGGCTGTTTTTTTTTTTTTTTATTTTATTTTTTTTTTATTCTATTCTATTATATTATTTTTACTCGTGTGATTTTTCTTCTTTTTGTTGTTGTTGTTGTTGCTGTTGTGTTATGTCTATATAATTGGATTCAGACTATGATGTGAAGATGCGCCCAGGGACACAGGAGCACGGCTGTGAAGTCATGTTGATGGAAGTCCGGGCAAGATAATAAGCTGAGTCTGAAAAAAAAAAAAAAAGAGGATGGAGCAGACCTGGTGACCTGCCTAGAGACAACGGACACTGTCCGTTCTCATAGGCTTTAACCACTCTGCAACCGCCTAACTCCGATGGGTGGCTGCAGAGTGGTTCTCCTGGGACCACCTAACGGCAATTGGCGTCAAGAGCGGTAGGTGGGGAATAGCAGGGAATGAACCCCTCTCTCATGCACCCGTTCCCTGCAAGTAAACAGAGCGGGGATCCCTTAGCAGCCTGCCAGCTGTGATCGGAGCTGGCAGGCTGCAATGAAACAAAAAAGACACAATCATTTGTACAGCTCTGCAATCTAGCATAACACAGTACAGGGTACAGCACTGTCACTTAGCTGTTCCTCTGATTGGCTCACAATCGAATCCCTCTCATAGGCTGATGCCTATGAGAGGGTTGTATAGTGTACGGAGCGCAGTTTAGGGTCAATATAGGGGGGAGGGAGAGGAAGAAAATATGAATTTTTATAAAAATAAAAACCTATAAAAATTAATTTTAAAAAAAATCGCAGCAGCAATCAGAGACCACCAAAAAATTCCTGTTAGTGGCAAGAAAATGAGGTAAAATTCCTCAGGGTGGTAAGTTGCATAGCTGAGGAAAAAATTGTTAAAGCTGCGCAGTGCGGAATTGTAAAAAAATCACCTGGTCACTGGGGGGCGTATAAACTTGTGGTCCTCAAGGGGTTAATAGCATCTGTGCACCTGGGGTTTTGCATTTTATTTTGGAAAAATGGGGCAGATCCGGACTATGCAGTGCACTGCAGCAAATGGTTCAGTTTTCTGTTTGTTTTTTTTTGTTTTACTAGTGGAAGAAGATCCTACTGTATATTTAACAATAGAATCTGCCTACCGTGTTGAACGGAGGTGCAAAAAAACCTTACCAAACAGATATGTTTTCTGCACAAGTGGTAACCGAGCCTGAGTTTCAGATTTTCAGTTACATGCCAACTTTGACTGTCAATCTTTTTTTGCTGATTATGTCTGTCACCTGCACCAGGCCTGTCCTTGTGAATGATTCTGACTGTGATTCTGGAGATTTCTCAGTTTTATGCTTGCTGTCAGCTATCATTCAAGGACACACTACACAAAACAAGACATAGAACATTTATTTGGCGCTTTTCTCATAGCGCCAGAGCTTCAGCCAGTAGGACGCACTCTATAGGCGATAGCAGTGTTAGGGAGTCTTGCCCAAGGTCTCCTCACTGAATACGTGCTGGTTTACTGAACAGGAAGAGATGAGATTTTAACCCTGGTCCCACCTCGGACCAATGGCTCTGGCCAATCAGTCACTATAACCATTCAGATTTGCCTCAATTTTCATTTTAATGTTAAATACATATGTGAAATGTGTTTAGAAGCAATGAGTTTTGTTTAGTAAAAATACCACTAAGATTTTTGTTGTTGTTGTTTTGTGGAGCAGTCATGTCATTTAAATTTGCTGAAAATAGGATTTGAATTGTTTTCCCTATTTGGACTAATTTAATTCTCCTGAAAGATTGAATACAGCAGCCAAAATGTAAAGCTATTAGGCTGTTTCAAGAATCAGCAGATAAGGATTTATCACTTGCTCACAGCACAATCTGGCAGCATGCAGCCATAAAACCCTCTGCAATGTGACAGGTGTGGAAACTTGTCCAAGAAAATAAGCAAAAGCTTTGTCATTAGTGCTAATAGATTGGTATTTAACCCTTCATTCATGCTCACCCTACCTTTAAAAAAAATAAGTATCCTAATTCTAAAGGTATGAAGGGCCTTTAATGAAAAGAAATATGCACTTTGCTAATTAAGTACTTGAGAACTGTTCATAAAAGTGATAGTACACATGAATGGCAAGAACGCCTCCAGTATGATACTGAAGTTTACTCATTGTTAGATTTCCAACACTGATATTGCTCATGAAGCACTATCACAGGGAGAACATACAAACTCCATGCAGAAAGTGATCTGGCTGGGAATTAAACCAGGGACCCAGCACTGCAAGGCGAGAGAGCTTGGGCATATAAAGGGTTGAAGTGAAACTAAACTCAGATTTTCTTCTCTTCCTTTCTATTTGTACTGTAGAGGGGGCTATACTTGGGACTGGGCTTATACGCGAGTCAATCACTTTTTCCTGGTTTTTAAAGGAAGTGCGGGTGCCTCGGATTATACGTGAGTATATACGATATCTCACATTGCTACACTGGTCCAACTCAAATACACTCACAAGTCCTTCCTTACCTAGACATATCTTAACTTTTCTCAACAGCCCTCTAGCACTTACAGGTGGGATATCACTATGGTACCATTCCCTCATCCAGGGTCGAGAACTGGTGTTACATAAATATCTTAAAATGTGGGAACATGATAAATCTGACATTTCCAGAAATGCTACTCTACATCCAGCAATCTTCTAAACGTTCATAATGTCTGTCCCATTGGCAAACTCTACACAAGCTGTAAATGAAATGGTATATAACCCCCAGAAAGCTTGTCAGGTTTGAAAATTCTCACTCCATGTTCTGCTGGAGACCGTGTGGTCAAGTTAGCACGCTTTTACATATAATGTGGGAATGTCCTCTTATTATGATTTTTTGGGGAAAAGGACACCAAACTAATCTCATCCATTCTAAACCATCATGTTATATTGAAGGGTCCCCTAGCAATCCTAAACATAGGTATTAATGATATATTGCTATGTTTTAGTAAAAGCAAGACATTTAACCGCTTTACATTGGAAATCCTTGGAAATCCCTGCTTTAACCCATTTACAATACTCAGTAGAATACAACATAAAATTAGAGAAAACTCTTATCCCACTTGCCGACCAGGGGTGATTTGCCTGATCTGTGCTGCGTGGGCTCTCCAGCCCGCAGCACAGATCAGTATTATGCCAGGGCGATCAGACTTCCCCCCTTTTTTCCCCACTAGGGGGATGTCCTGCCGGGGGGGTCTGAACGCCGCCGGCCATCTGCGTTTTGCGGGGTGGGGGGCTCCTCAAAGCCCCCCTCCGCAGCCATTTCCGCCCTCTGCCTCCTTACCTCCCTCCCTCCCTCTCTCCATAATGCGCAGGACGGAGTTCCGTCCTGCGCATTGAAGGATAGGCTTCCAATCAGAGGCCGGGGATCGCCGATCTGCCCTACGGCGCTGCTGCGCAGCAGCGCCGTATGATGTAAACAGCGGGGATTTCTTCCCCTCGTGTTTACATTTTGCCGGCGAGCCGCGATCGGCGGCTCTCCGGCTGTTCACGGAGACACCCTCCGTGAACTGACATGGAAAGGCTGCTCAATCGAGCGGCCGTTTCCATGGTAACCCGCAGACGACCAGTTTACGCCAATCGGCGTTAGCTGGTCGTCAAGAGGTTAAGCAAAGAGAACGTCGGTGTAAATACCGTTACTCATTTAATATCCCTTGGACTACAGTCCCTAATCCACCCTAAATGTATACCGGTGTCATAGTGGTTGATACTGTATAGTGATACCTATATTATAATAGTAGAATTCTGTACTATTTCCTAAGAGACTCTAGTTGACATTATTGTTTTATAGATGTTAGTTCAATGTTTATATACTATTTGTCAGGTTCATCTTCATTATTTGCATATGTTGTACTGTGCTTGTACTCATTATGGTGCACTGTAATTAACATGCTTGACATGGTGGCATAAGATATCAATGTTTTCTGACTTGGCCAGGAGCATACTGTTAGCTCTCTGTTTCTGTCCAGTCACCTTTAGAATGTAAACTGTGGATAGTAAATTTGGGATAAGACAGATATTTGATATACTGCACTATGTCTTAACACGACGTAAATTTATCTTCATGTTGTTACTCTTAAACTGATGTAAATTTAATACCGTAACAATTTCAGTATTAAAAAGTTTACTTGATAAAGTTGGGCCCGTTACTGTGACAGCATTATTGAATTTCAGAAAACAATGCTGTCATCTGCAGCATAAGATGAGCTGATAATGAAATGGAGCTGGAGGACAAATCTACTTAAAAGACATGTTGTGTTATCATAACTCCTCGCTGCTGTGGATTCTGATACTGAATGTAACAGCCAGATAGCTGGCATCAAACGTGATCTCACGTTACATCAGAAAAAAAGATAAATATTAGATTATTGTAAATACAACATTTATACACGTCCTTGAAGGGAAGGTTCAGGGAGGGTGGTTAAAAAATGAAAATCAATTTCCACTTACCTGGGGCTTCCTCCAGCCCGTGGCAGGCAGGAGGTGCCCTCGCCGCTGCTCCGCAGGCTCCCGGTGGTCTCCGGTGGCCGACCCGACCTGGCCAGGCCGGCTGCCAGGTTGGGCTCTTCTGCGCTCCAAGGCCCGGCACTTCTGCGTCCCACGCCGGCGCGCTGACGTCATCGGACGTCCGCCGGGCCGTACTGCGCAGGTGCAGTAGTTCTGCGCCTGCGCAGTACAGCCCGGCGGATGTCCGATGACGTCAGCGCGCCGGCGTGGGACGCAGAAGTGCCGGGCCTTGGAGCGCAGAAGAGCCCAACCTGGCAGCCGGCCTGGCCAGGTCGGGTCGGCCACCGGAGACCACAGGGAGCCTGCGGAGCAGCGGCGAGGGCACCTCCTGCCTGCCACGGGCTAGAGGAAGCCCCAGGTAAGTGGAAATTGATTTTTATTTTTTAGCCACCCTCCCTGAACCTTCCCTTTAATCAAAATGGGGCTTGATCCATTTCACAAGAAATATAAAAGTAAAATACCATATTTATTTGATAAGAACAATCAATTTATCAGTTTTCTGCTTCTGTACAGTGTATGTCCCTCATACATGTATTTGTCACAAAATATGACAAACTGGTAAGTTTGGGCTGCCATAAAGGTTTTAAAAGGTGCCCAAAGCACCCTTTGTTGGGCCTCTGCTGGGTAATATCAGAACATATTTTAAACTACCATTATGGCCCTTTTCCCCTACTAAAACCCCAACCACTAAATCAAATATTTAAGACCAGAGACTGCTCATTACAAAAAAGTCCCAGCAAGGCCTTCCAGAGTTGTGACCAGGCCTTTCAGATATTGGTCAGTAGCGAAACAGCCACATACCCTTAGCCAATCCAATCAATTCTTGTTATTTGCAACTATTACTTTTACATAGTTACATAGTTACATAGTTATTTTGGTTGAAAAAAGACATACGTCCATCGAGTTCAACCAGTATAAAGTACAACACCAGCCTGCTCCCTCACATATCCCTGTTGATCCAGAGGAAGGTGAAAAAACCCTTACAAGGCATGGTCCAATTAGCCCCTAAAGGGAAAAATTCCTTCCCGACTCCAGATGGCAATCAGATAAAATCCCTGGATCAACATCATTAGGCATTACCTAGTAATTGTAGCCATGGATGTCTTTCAACGCAAGGAAAGCATCTAAGCCTCCTTTAAATGCAGGTATAGAGTTTGCCATAACGACTTCCTGTGGCAATGCATTCCACATCTTAATCACTCTTACTGTAAAGAACCCTTTCCTAAATAAATGGCTAAAACGTTTTTCCTCCATGCGCAGATCATGTCCTCTAGTCCTTTGAGAAGGCCTAGGGACAAAAAGCTCATCCGCCAAGCTATTATATTGCCCTCTGATGTATTTATACATGTTAATTAGATCCCCTCTAAGGCGTCTTTTCTCTAGACTAAATAAACCCAGTTTATCTAACCTTTCTTGGTAAGTGAGACCTTCCATCCCACATATAAATTTTGTTGCTCGTCTCTGCACCTGCTCTAAAACTGCAATATCTTTTTTGTAATGTGGTGCCCAGAACTGAATTCCATATTCCAGATGTGGCCTTACTAGAGAGTTAAACAGGGGCAATATTATGCTAGCATCTCGAGTTTTTATTTCCCTTTTAATGCATCCTAAAATTTTGTTAGCTTTAGCTGCAGCTGCTTGGCATTGAGTACGATTATTGAACTTGTTGTCAATGAGTACTCCTAAGCCCTTCTCCAAGTTTGATGTCCCCAACTGTATCCCATTTATTTTGTATGGTGCTAGACCATTAGTACGTCCAAAATGCATGACTTTACATTTGTCAACATTGAATTGCATCTGCTATGTATGTGCCCATATAGCCATCCTATTCAGATCCTGTTGCAATATGACACTATCTTCCTGAGAGTTGATGATTCTGCACAATTTTGTATCATCTGCAAAAATAGCAACATTGCTCACTACTGCATCTACTAGGTCATTATAAATAAATTGAAGAGCACTGGACCCAGAACAGACCCCTGTGGGACCCCACTGCTAACAGTCTCCCATTTTGAGTACGATCCATTGACCACAACTCTTTGTTTTCTGTCCATTAGCCAGTTCCCTATCCATGAACACAGACTCTTCCCCAGTCCTTGCATCCTCAACTTTTGCACCAGACTTTTGTGGGGAACAGTGTCGAAGGCCTTTGCAAAGTCCAAGTATATCACATCTACAGCATTCCCAATATCCATATTGGCATTTACTACCTCATAAAAGCTGAGCCTGTTAATCAAACAGGACCTGTCTTTAGTAAACCCATGTTGATGCTGAGAAATAAGATTATTTTCTACTATGAAGTCATGTATAGTATCTCTTAGTAACCCCTCAAATAGTTTGCATACAACTGATGTTAAGCTTACAGGTCTATAATTTCCTGGATCTGATTTTTTGCCCTTCTTAAATAATGGGAAAACGTGGGCTGTATGCAAATCCACTGGGACTCTGCCAGTTGCAAGAGAGTCACAAAAGATAAGATAAAGGGGTTTATCTATAACTGAACTTAATTCCCTTAGGACCCGAGGATGCATGCCATCCGGGCCAGGTGCCTTGTCTATTTTTAATTTATTTAGTCTTGCCTTCACTTCTTCCTGCGTTAAGTATTTAATATTACAGTTAGAAGATTGAGACTCTTCCGCCTCTGTAGTTTGCAACAGTGCTGTTTCTTTTGTGAAGACAGAAGCAAAGAAAGCATTTAATAACTCTGCCTTACCTTGGTCATCCACCATTGAGTTCCCACCCTCATCCTTTAGGAGTCCTATACAGTCAACCTTTCTTTTTTTAGAGTTCATGTACTTGTAAAACTTTTTTGGGTTAGATTTGATATCCTTAGCGATTTGTTTTTCAGCTTCAATCTTTGCCTGCCTAATTTCTTTTTTACAATTTTTATTGCACTCCTTATAATTGCTTAGTGCAGCCTCGGTCCCCTCCTGTTTTAAGACCTTATAGGCATTCTTTTTCCTCTTCATTTTATCTTTAACCTTTCTATTCATCCATAGAGGCCTTTTTTATTCCTAGATAGTTTGTTTCCTAATGGGATATACATACTACAATATTGATTGAGTATAAGTTTAAAAGCTTGCCATTTCCCTTCAGTGTCTTCCCCTTGTAGTACATTATCCAAGTTCACCAAACTTAGTGCCTGCCTAATTTGATTGAACTTTGCTTTTCTAAAATTCATAGTTTTAGTGGTCCCGCTGCCCCATGGCCTATCAGTCACCAGATCAAACGTTATCATGTTATGATCACTATTTCCCAAATGTTCTTGAACCTGCACATTTGATACATTATCTGGTCTATTAGAAATGATCAGATCCAGTAACGCATTCCCCCTAGTTGGTTCAGTTACCATTTGAGTCAAGTAATTGTCCTGTAGTGCTGCCAGAAATCTGCTGCTTTTACCAGAATGGGTAGCCTCAATACTCCAGTCAATGTCTGGAAAGTTGAAGTCGCCCATAATTATGACCTCATTTTTACTTGCTGCTTTTTCAATCTGCTGTAGTAATCGCAGTTCTGCAGCTTCATTAATAAGAGGTGGCCTGTAGCATACCCCAATAAGCAATTAGCAACTTTTATTTCCACCATGAATATTTACCCAAACGGACTCCACATCTTCGCAATCTTCCTCCATCTCATCGTTGAGGACAGCTGTAAGAGAATTCTTAACAAAGAGACAAACCCCTCCACCTTTTTTCCCTGTTCTATCCCTCCTAAACACATTGTATCCTTTTAAATTAGCTATCCAGTCATGGCTTTCATCCATCCATGTCTCGGTTATTCCCACAATGTCATAGCCTTTGTCATTCAGAATGAACTCTAGTTCGTCTATTTTATTTGCAAGGCTCAGAGCATTGGTTACCATGCACTTTATATTTTTACCACCACATTTACCAATTTTGTTTACATGAAATGGGCTACTTGAATTTTTACCAACCTCCTTAATCTTTACACTGTCCCCACCCCCCTCTCCACCCTCCATAATGTTAGGTTCCCACTGTCTTTTTACCTCATCTTGTCTACGTATTGAGACTTTATCCTCCCTCCTCCCCCCAGATCCTAGTTTAAAATCTCCTCCAACCGTTTAGCTATCTTCTCCCCCAATGCAGCTGCACCCTTCCCATTAAGGTGCAGTCCATCCCTGCTGTAGAACCTGTAGCCGACTGCAAAGTCTGCCCAGTTCTCCAGGAACCCAAACCCTTCCTTCCTACACCAATTTCTCAGCCACTTATTTAACTCCCTAAGCTCCCTCTGTCTCTCAGATGTAGCACGTGGCACTGGCAGTATTTCAGAAAACACCACCTTGGCGGTCCTTGCTTTAAGTTTATCTCCAAGTACCTGAAAATCATTTTTGAGGACCTTCCATCTCCCACTAACTTTGTCATTGGTGCCAATGTGTACCATGACAGCCGGGTCTTCCCCAGCCCCATCCAGTAATCTGTCAATTCTTTCTGCTACATGCCGAACCCGAGCACCCGGGAGGCAACAGACTGTACGACATTCACGGTTTCTTCGACAGATTACTCTATCTGTGCGCCTAATAATTGAATCCCCTATCACCAGTACCTGTCTAGCCTTAGCTGCACTCCTATTCCCTTTCTCGTTACAGCAGTCTGCCCCTTGGTTGCTAAGGAGCACATCCTGCTGCAGCATTGCTACTCCTGAATCATCCTCCCCAATATTACGCAAACAAGCATACTTATTAGTGAGGGACAACTCGGGACTAGCCTCCCTGCCACTTTTTCCCCTACCCCTTCTAACTGTGACCCAACTAGCGGCTGCCTCTGCTTCTTGGTCCGGCTGTACTCCACCCTCCTCATCTTCAACGGTTCCATCCAGTCTCTGGATCGTGAGATCCAAGCTCTTCTCCATG
Source organism: Hyperolius riggenbachi (assembly GCF_040937935.1). Taxonomy (NCBI): domain Eukaryota; kingdom Metazoa; phylum Chordata; class Amphibia; order Anura; family Hyperoliidae; genus Hyperolius; species Hyperolius riggenbachi. The sequence goes on along the minus strand of NC_090646.1, from coordinate 287,595,114 downwards.
TTGTGTATGCGTCTCAGTGTTGCGAGATGCTTATTTAGCTCTGCGACTTCCGCCTCTAACTGAGCAACACGCACACACCCAGGGCAACAGTAAACACCCTCAATCCGCTGATCAAGGCATGCATACATGTTGCAGGATGTACACTGTACAGCATAGTCCAACATGATGACTTTTGCGTGGGGAAAAATTATTTAAAGTAAACTGTGGCGGTAAAAGATGAAACGGGAGAGTGAGTGTAGCTGGGGAGGAGGAAAGGGAGAGTAAGTGAAGTTGCGGAGTGAGTGAAGTTGGGGGGGAGGAGGGGGGGGAGGGGGAGGGGAGGAGGAGGGGAGGAAGGGGTGGAGGAGTGGAGGTGGAGTGAGTGAAGTTGGGGTGGAGTCCTCAAAATTTAAAGACTACACCACAACGTGCCTAGCACATTCTAACCAATTCAAAAAACCGCAATATTGGTTGAAGGCTTTTTTTTTGTTTTGTTTTTTTTTAGTCCTTACCTACTTCCTCTCACCACTCTCTTTGTGCCTGTGTTGTAACGCCTGTTTTTAACGCCTATGCCACTTGTGTCGAAGCCACTTAGTGAGCAAGCCACAGACTGAGCAAGCTCAGTACTGAGTCCTGAAGCTGACCAAATACCTCCTGTTACAGCTAATCCCTCCCCCTAGCTAATTGCCTGCTGCAAAGCAAACTAGAGGGAAAAGAAAAAAAAATTGTACTTTTAAAAACTGACACTTGCTGCTTATTATCAGATGAACCACAATAGACAATCCACCAGATATCGCAGCAGCAAAAAACAATATACAAACAGCAATGTAATATAATTAGTGCTCATAATTGGTGAAGCAGCCCTCCACCAAGATTAGGCTTACTGACTACCAGCCTGCATGTTATCTTGCTAAGCTGGTTGGCATCTCACGTGAGGAAATAGTTTTAAAAAATGTTACATTAGCATACCTTTTTAATAACAATACTTTGGCAGTATTGTATAACAATTAAAGATTAATTCAAGAAATCCAAACACCCCCCCCCCCCCCCCCTCTTTAAAAAAAAAACAAAAACCTGAAGATTTTAGGTTTGAGCAACATGTTGGCACTGTTAAAAAAGGACTACTGAGCAAATCAAGTAATTTAGGCAGGGAGTGGTGCATGGCTGTTAGATTGGACACAGCCAAAAGCCCCTGCGTGGCGCATAGCGCGGCGTGCCAAAAAATGGGTGTGGTCAAGCATATTGTGGGCGTGGACATAAGTGGGGCCAAATATACATGACCATAACAGTGGTGTAAAAGGTCTGCCAGGGAAGTTTGAGCTCTGCCGTAGTGTATCCCCCAAAATTAGATGTAATCTGACAGCATTTCACCAAAAAGACACGTAATCTGGCAGAAGTTTCTCCAAAATACAGATAATATGGCAGTGGTTCCCCCAAAAAAGACAATCTGGCAGCAGCAGTTCCCCCAACATACACACAATCTGGAAGCAGTTCCCCAAAATTCGCGAAACCTGGCAACGGATCACCCAAAATACACGTAACACCCAAAATACATGTAATCTGGCATCTGTGGTCCCCCAAACATACACAATGTGACAGCAGTTCCCCAAAATACGCATAATCTGGCAGCAGCCGTTCCCTTAACATACACATAATCTGGCAGACTGTTCCCCAAAATACACTTAATCTGTTAACAGCAGTTCCTCAAAAGTACAGATAAACTGACAGCAATTCCCTCAAAATAGGTACCCCCAGCATAGGTAGCCAGGTTTATAGTTGTCCCCAGTATAAGTAGCTATGAGTATAGTTGTCCCTAGAATAGGTAGCCAGGTGTATAATGTCCCCAGAAAAGGTGGCCAGGTGTATAGATGTGCTCAGTATTTGTAGCCAGGGGCGTCGCTAGCCCTATTTTGGGGGGGCACGTGCCCCCAATCTGTCCTGGGGTGCCACGGATCTCTACCCCAGTGGTGCCCGCAGGGCCGCGCCTGGGCGGGTGCATTGCACCCAGGCGCCTGTCTCCGACAGGCGCCGCCCGGCCGCCGCTCACCCCCTCTGTCCGCGGCTCCTTCCAGCCGCCGCCGCGTCACTCAGACCTCGATCAGGCGGCGACCAATCGTGCGGGCGCTAGGACCCAGCGCCCGCACTGATATGCGGAAGTGGCATCACTTCCGCATATAGAGCGGGTGCGTCCGGCGCCCGCTGGTATTGGTCGGGTCGCCGCTGATCCTGAGGTCTGCGAGTGCGAGGTAAGGGGGGAGCGGCGGCGGCGGGGGCTCCCTGGCACTCACTCACTGCCTAAAGGGGCTCCCTGGCACTCACTCACTGCCTAAAGGGGCTCCCTAGCACTCACTGCCTAAAGGGGTTCCCTGTCGCTCACTCACTACCTAAAGGGGGTCCCTGTCACTCACTCACTCACTACCTAAAGGGGGTCCCTGTCACTCACTCACTACCTAAAGGGGGTCCCTGTCACTCACTCACTACCTAAAGGGGCTCCCTGGCACTCACTCACTACCTAAAGGGGCTCCATGTCACTCACTCACTGCCTAAAGGGGCTCCCTGTCACTCACTCACTACCTAAAGGGGCTCCCTGGCACTCACTCACTACCTAAAGGGGCTCCCTGTCACTCACTCACTACCTAAAGGGGCTCCCTGGCACTCACTCACTACCTAAAGGGGCTCCCTGGCACTCACTCACTGCCTAAAGGGGCTCCCTGGCACTCACTCACTGCCTAAAGGGGCTCCCTGTCGCTCAATCACTACCTAAAGGGCCTCCCTGTCACTCACTCACTACCTAAAGGGGCTCCCTGTCACTCACTCACTGCCTAAAGGGGCTCCCTGGCACTCACTCACTGCCTGAAAGTGCTCCCTGGCACTCACTCACTGCCTAAAGGGGCTCCCTGGCACTCACTCACTACCTAAAGGGGCTTCCTGGCACTCACTCACTGCCTAAAGGGGTTCCCTGTCACTCACTCACTGCCTAAAGGGGCTCCCTGGCATTCACTCACTGCCTAAAGGGGCTCCCTGGCACTCACTCAGTACCTAAAGGGGCTCCCTGGCACTCACTCACTGCCTAAAGGGGCTCCCTGGCACTCACTCACTACCTAAAGGGTCTCCCTGGCACTCACTCACTGCCTGAAGGGGCTCCCTGGCACTCACTCACTGCCTAAAGGGGCTCCCTGTCGCTCACTCACTACCTAAAGGGCCTCCCTGTCACTCACTCACTACCTAAAGGGGCTCCCTGGCACTCACTCACTGCCTAAAGGGCCTCCCTGTCACTCACTCACTACCTAAAGGGGCTCCCTGTCACTCACTCACTGCCTAAAGGGGCTCCCTGGCACTCACTCACTGCCTGAAGGTGCTCCCTGGCACTCACTCACTGCCTAAAGGGGCTCCCTGGCACTCACTCACTACCTAAAGGGGCTCCCTGGCACTCACTCACTGCCTAAAGGGGCTCCCTGGCACTCACTCACTACCTAAAGGGGCTCCCTGGCACTCACTCACTACCTAAAGGGGCTCCCTATCACTCACTATAGGGGTCCCTGTCACTCACTACCTAACTGGAGGCGCCTGTCACTCACTAGCTAACCTGGGGGTCCCTGTCACTCACTACCTAACTTGGGGGGCTACCATATTAAGAGGGGATTCTGCCTATTTATGTGAAATGCTGTCTATGTATGTGCCTCATGACTGCTGAATTTGTTGGGAGCCTTATGATTTGTTGGGGGCCTCAAGATTGCTGAATTTGTCTTGTTGGGGGCCTCATGATTTGTTGGAGGCCTCATGATTGCTGAATTTGTCTTGTTGGGGGCCTCATGATTTGTTGGAGGCCTCATGATTGCTGAATTTGTCTTGTTGGGGGCCTCATGACTTGTTGGGGGCCTCATGATTGCTGAATTTGTCATGTTTGGGGCCTCACGATTGCTGAATTTGTCATGTCGGGGCCCACACGATTGCTGAATTTGTCTTGTCGGGGGCCTCATGATTGCTGAATTTGTCTTGTTGGGGGTCACATGATTGCTAACTGCGAGACTATGGGAAAAGCTGAATCATCATATGAGACAATAGCATTAAACATACTTTTTTAGCTTTTTAACTGGGTGGTTCTAAAAAATTGAATACATTTTTCAGGAGTAGGATGGATGAACTTGTTTATCTTCACAGTTTATTTTCAACTTGGATTTTCCATAATGTTCATGTATGAGTTAAAACGTTTGTACAGTATTTAGTTTAAATTGCTGTTGCCACTTTGCGATAGATAAGTGACTTTTGGGTTGCAGTTTGGGCACTCGGCCTCCAAAAGGTTCGCCACCACTGTCATAATCTAATGTCCCACCATTGCTAGGTTCATGTAAATTTGTCTCCACCCGTTACCACACCTATATTCTGGTCCATGGCCCACCCATTTTTCGGTGCGGCGCGATAAGCACGCTGTACAACGAGATCCTCATATTTTTGGCACGCTAGCTGCAGTGTGCTGAATTCTGCTGCCTACAGTATGTACAGTATACGCTGTTCTCTAGTGCCTGCACTGTGTGCTGATTTACTTCCAGTGTGTACAGTGTAAGGTGTTACTCTGTGCCTTTACTGATTGTAAACCAGCTGTATTGTATGCTGATCCCTGCTACTTTCAGTATGTACAGTATTAGCTGTAAAGCCTGGTACACACATACAATTTTGATTAGCCAATTTTAGCTCTGTTCATAAAATTCATTGTCTGTTGGCCTACTTACTGCACGGGGGTGGTAAAATTGGGGGTCAGTGATTGACCAATCAAAATTGTATGTGCGTATACATCTTTGATCTATGCCTATACTGATTGTAATTTATCTAAATAAAGGACAGGGGGCTCCATCCAATATTTCGATGGGCAGGCCCGTTATCTGTAGCTTACGCCGCTGCTAAGTTCATGTACATTTGGCCCCACCCATGGCCACGCCCACTCATCTCATGGCCACGCCCACTTGGTCCCCACAGGTGCCCCCGATCTCCAAGGACCCTAGAAACGCCCCTGTTTGTAGCTAGGTGTATTGGTGTCCCCAGTATATGTAGCCAGGTCTATAGGTGCCCCCAGTATAGCCAGGTCTATAGGTACCCCCAGAATAGGTAGCCATATGTCCCCACAAGGAGGGGAGGCAGCGTAGAGAAGAGGGATTGGTGGGCACAGCGGGGAATGTCTCCTCCCCCCCCCCCTCAGGGCTCCCCCTTCCTCCCTCTCCCCCTCCAGAACTAAAGTTTGCAAGTGGCTGGCAGCGGCAGGACTTACCTCCTTCCAAGTGCTGGGTAAGTAGCGATGTCCGGTTCATTTGAGCCGGTTCTTTCCTGTGAGTTCAGTGATCTGGCTCATCACACTGAACCGAATCAGTTCAGTGGATGAGACAGGAACTGCAGCTGCACACTGTCTTCAGCTGCAGTTCCTGTCTCATCCACTGAACTGATTCGGGTCAGTGTGATGAGCCGGATCACTCAACTAAAAGGAAAGAACCGGCTCAAATGAACTGGACATTACTACTTACCCAGCGCTTGGAAGAGATGGAGGTAAGTCCCGACTCCCGCCCGCCGCCAGCTGCTCGCAAATTTTAGTTCTGGGCGGGGAGAGTGAGGAAGAGGGATCCCCAAGGTGAGGGGGGGGGGGGGAAACGTCCCCCCTTCCCCGCTGTGCCCACCGATCCCTCTTCTTTGTGCTCTCTCCCTCCACACATGCTAGGTAGAGATGTCCCGAACGGTTCGCCGGCGAACGGTTCCAGGCGAACTTTGGGTGGTTCGCGTTCGCCTGCAAAGGCGAACTTTCTCGGAAGTTCGATTTGCCCCATAATGCACTATGAGGGTCAACTTTGACCCTCTACATCACAGTCAGCAGGCATATTGTAGCGAATCCGGCTACGCTTAGCCCTGGAGCCCCACCCCCCCTTATATAAGGCAAGCTCGCTGGCCATTACACTCACTCGTGTGCCTGCAAATAGACAGACTAGGGAGAGCTGCTGCAGATTTTTTCTCCTAGAGAAAGATTAGTTAGGCTCTTGGCTTGTTAGCTTGCTCCTGGCTGAATCTTATTGCTTTAATAGCACCCCTCATTCAACAGCTCTTTTCAGAGCTAATCCTGTTCTTGTGATAATTTGTTTTTTTCTGTGTGCCAAACTGACACTTGTGTTGCATACTCTGCATTGCTAATTCATACTGTGTGTGTGCCACTGCCAGCAGCCCAGCAGCACATTCAGTGACTACCTGTGTGACAGGGAGCTGCACATTGTACTACCCAGTACTGCATATACCTACTAGTACCTGTTGTGTTTAGTTAACCCACCTCATCACTGCATATACCTACCTTTGTGTTGAGAGAACCCACCTCACTGCATCTACCTAGCTGTTGTGTTGAGTGAACCCACCTCACTGCATCTAACTACCTTTAGTGTTCAGTGAACCCACCTCACTGCATCTAACTACCTTTAGTGTTCAGTGAACCCACCTCACTGCATCTAACTACCTTTAGTGTTCAGTGAACCCACCTCACTGCATCTAACTACCTTTAGTGTTCAGTGAACCCACCTCACTGCATCTAACTACCTTTGTGTTCAGTGAATCCACCTCACTTCATATACCTAGCTGTTGTGTTGAGTGAACCCACCTCACTGCATCTAACTACCTTTAGTGTTAAGTGAACCCATCTCACTGCATCTTACTACCTTTTGTGTTAAGTTAACCCACCTCACTGCATCTAACTACCTTTGTGTTCAGTGAACCCACCTCGCTGCATATACCTAGCTGTTGTGTTGAGTTAACCCACCTCACCGCATCTAACTACCTTTAGTGTTCAGTGAACCCACCTCACTGCATCTAACTACCTTTAATATTCAGTGAACCCACCTCACTGCATCTAACTACCTTTAGTGTTCAGTGAACCCACCTCACTGCATATAGCTAGCTGTTGTGTTGAGTGAACTCACCTCACTACATATACCTACCTTTGTGTTCAGTGAACCCACCTCACTGCATATACCTACCTTTGTGTTCAGTGAACCCACCTCACTGCATATACCTAGCTGTTGTGTTGAGTGAATCCACCTCACTGCATCTAACTACCTTTAGTGTTCAGTGAACCCACCTCACTGCATCTAACTACCTTTAATACATAGCAAGGAAATGAGCAGCGCTACTTAAAAACAGACTAGTGCCTACCTGCAAAAGAGTGCAAGCCCCACTTGTGGGGTCGAATACACACCGAGCTACCAAGTAAAATTGAAAAATCGAAAATTGCGCAAAAGGTGGATCAGCGCAACACCAGGTCGCCTCCGAATGCTTTTTGGTGTATAAGCAGAGCTTCTGTTTGGGTTCAAGGTGCGTTTGTAGTTCCTGGGGGGCTCAGCGCATCTCTGATTGGAGGCCATTCGGAGGCGGCCTGGTGTTGCGCTGATCCACCTTTTGCGCAATTTTCGATTTTTAAATTTTACTTGGTAGCGCACCCAGGCTATGCATATACATAGGTTAGGATTTAGTTAGTGTTAGGCCCCTCCCATGGAGGATTGATTCTTCGCAGTGGTAGGGACGAGTACTTAATAGGTTGCATGCAAGCTGTTACAGGAAACCAACATCCTCCAGTGGTAGACAGGTCATGTGTATGCTCGGTGTGTATTCGACCCCACAAGTGGGGCTTGCACTCTTTTGCAGGTAGGCACTAGTCTGTTTTTAAGTAGCGCTGCTCATTTCCTTGCTATGTACTAATTTAATTCGTTTTTGGTCAGCTGCTCCCACTTAACAGCCATGCTTTTGGTGTATATGCAGAGCTTCTGTTTGGGTTCAAGGTGCGTTTGTAGTTCCTGGGGGGGCTCAGTGCATCTCTGATTGGAGGCCATTCAGAGGCGGCCTGGTGTTGCGCTGATCCACCTTTTGCGCAATTTTCGATTTTTAAATTTTACTTGGTAGCGCACCCAGGCTATGCATATACATAGGATAGGATTTAGTCAGTGTTAGGCCCCTCCCATGGAGGATTGACTTCTTCGCAGTGGGAGGGACGAGTACTTAATAGCTTGCATGCAAGCTGTTACAGGAAACCAACATCCTCCAGTGGTAGACAGGCCATGTGTATGCTCGGTGTGTATTCGACCCCACAAGTGGGGCTTGCACTCTTTTGCAGGTAGGCACTAGTCTGTTTTTAAGTAGCACTGCTCATTTCCTTGCTAGTATGTACTAATTTAATTCGTTTTTGGTCAGCTGCTCCCACTTAACAGCCATGCTTTTGGTGTATATGCAGAGCTTCTGTTTGGGTTCAAGGTGCGTTTGTAGTTCCTGGGGGGGCTCAGCGCATCTCTGACTGGAGGCCATTCGGAGGCGGCCTGGTGTTGCGCTGATCCACCTTTTGCGCAATTAACTACCTTTAGTGTTCAGTGAACCCACCTCACTGCATATAGCTAGCTGTTGTGTTGAGTGAACCCACCTCACTGCATATAACTACCTTTGTGTTGAGTGAACTCACCTCACTGCATATAACTACCTTTGTGTTCAGTGAACCCACCTCACTGCATATACCTACCTTTGTGTTCAGTGAACCCACCTCACTGCATATACCTAGCATCCCCCCGAGATGGACAAAATGGACAAACCAGGTAGAGGAAGAGGTAGAGGCAGACCCAGAGGAAGGCCACCTGGCACCGGCAGGTCTGTGCGAGGTCGTGTTGATGTAATTTCGTGCGGACCTGGCCCAAAGTACAGTGCCCAGATGAAGGCACGTGCCATCACTTCCCAAAATTGTGAGGACGTGGTTGAGTATTTAACACAGAACACCTCATCTCCCGCAGCCACCAGCGCTACTACAAGCACCACATCCGCTGCATTTGACACTTCGCAGGAGTTATTTGGTGTGGAAATCACTGATTCACAGCCAATAATGCTACAACAAGATGAAGGTGCTAAGCAAGTTACAACACCTCATACGTCTGAGTTAGGTGGCGATAGTATGGACGTAACGTGTGAGAAGGGGGATGATGAAGCACCTGATGTTGGTGCAGTTGTGGAGGTGTCTGAGGAAAGTGTAGCTGGGCAGGAGGATTATGATGACGATTATACGGATGCCACGTATGTTCCCAATAGAGGAGATGACCAGGGGGACAGTTCAGAGGGGGAGCCAGAGAGGAGTAGGAGGAGACGAGTCCATGAAAGAAGCAGAGGGAGCTCGTTCTCAGAAACAGCTGGGGGCAGTGTCCGGCGCCATGTATCACCAGCTATGGACAGCCAGCCAACATGCCCTTCAACGTCAGCTGCTGATGCCACCATAGTGCCATCACCCCAGGGGGGCTCAGCGGTTTGGAAATGTTTTAATGTGTGTACCTCAGATCGGAGCAAAGCCATCTGTTCTCTCTGCCTCCAAAAATTGAGCCGTGGAAAGGCCAACATTCACGTAGGGACAAGTGCCTTATAAAGCCACCTGGAGAAAAGGCACAAACAGCAATGGGAAGAACACCTGAGGAAAAGCAGCACCCAAAAGACAAGCCACCCTCCTTCTCCTCTTCCTCCTCTTCCTCCTTCAGGTGCATCATCTTCAGCCGCTTTCTCCCTTGCACCTGCACAGCCACCCTCCTCCACACCGCCTCTGCCCTTGAGCGGTTCCTGCTCCTCTGCCCACAGCAGTAGCCAGGTGTCCGTGAAGGAAGTCTTTGAGCGGAAGAAGCCACTTGCTCCCAGTCACCCTCTTGCCCGGCGTCTGACAGCTGGCGTGGCGGAACTATTAGCTTGCCAGCTATTACCATATAAGCTGGTGGAGTCAGAGGCTTTCCGTAAATTTGTGGCCATTGGGAAACCGCAGTGGAAGATACCAGGCAAAAGTCCATACCCAAACTGTACCGTGCAGTTGAGAGGCAAGTGGTGTCATCTCTTGCGAAGAGAGTTGGGTCAAGGGTCCACCTGACCACGGATGCCTGGTCAGCCAAGCACGGGCAGGGCCGCTACATTACGTACACAGCCCATTGGGTCAACCTGGTGACCGATGGCAAGCATGGAGTACGTGGATGCGCAGCGGACCAACTTGTGACACCTCCACGTCTTGCAGGCAGGCCTCCTGCCACCTCCTCTCCTTCTCCTCCTGCTACATCCTCTTCGCTGTCATCCTCCTCCTTCTTGGCTGAGTGGCAGTTCAACTCTAGTGGTGCTGCCATCTCCTCCTCTCCAGCTACACAGCCCCATCTCCCCAGAGCCTACGCTGCATGCCAGGTACGACGGTGTCACGCCATTTTAGACATGTCTTGCCTCAAAGTGGAGAGCCACACTGGAGCAGCTCTCCTGGCTGCTCTTAACAAAGAGGTGGAGCAATGGCTGACCCAGCACCAGCTGGAGATCAGCAACGTGGTGTGTGACAACGGCAGCAATCTCCTTTCTGCTTTGAATTTGGGAAAGCTGACACGTACCCTGCATGGCACATGTGCTGAATCTGGTTGTGCAAAGATTTGTGTCAAAGTACCCAGACTTAGAGGACGTCCTGAAGCAGGCCAGGAAGTTGTGTAGGCATTTCAGGCGGTCTTACACACCATGGCACGCTTTGCGGACATTCAGCGGAGAAACAACTTGCCGGTGAGATGCCTCATTTGCGATAGCCCGACTCGCTGGAATTCCACCCTGCTCATGTTCTCTCGCTTGCTAGACCAGGAGAAAGCCGTCACCCAGTACCTGTACAATTACAGTAGAAGGACACAATCTGGGAAGATGGGGATGTTCTGGCCACCGAACTGGACACTGATGCGAAATGCATGCAGGATCATGCAGCCATTTGAGGAGGTGACCAACCTGGTGAGTCGTGCTGAAGGCACCATCAGCAACTTGATCTCCTGCGCTTACTTCCCGGAGCGTGCCGTGCGAAGAGTGGTGGATCAAGCTGTGGAGGAGCGTGAAGAAGAACAGTTACGGCAGGAGGAGTCGTGGGAGCAATTTTTATCCGAACCAGATGTTTACTCGACACCTGCGGCAGCACAGAGGGGGGAGGAGGAGGAAGAAGAGGAGTCGTGTGGGGAAGAAGAGGAGTCAGACTCGGATGAGGATGAGGAAGGTGTTCCTGTGGAGGAGGAAGAGGCGGCGGCAGAAGAACAACTGCAGCAGCCGTCACAGGGGGCTTGTGCTGCTCCACGTTCCCGTGGTATTATTCGTGGCTGGGGGGAGGAAGAGGACTTGCGTGACGTCACTCAGGAAGAGCAAGAGGAAATGGAGAGTACGTCTGGATCCAACTTTGTGCAGATGGCCTTTTTCATGTTGTCCAGCCTATTGAGGGACCCCCGTATCAAAAAACTCAAGGGGAATGACCTGTACTGGGTGGCCACGCTACTAGACCCTCGGTACAGGCACAAAGTGGCGGACCTGTTACCAACTCAACAGAATGGCGGAAAGGATGCAGCACTTGCAGAACAAGCTGGCAATGATGCTTTACAATGCGCTTAAGGGTGATGTGACAGCACAACGCAATAAAGGTACCACTGGCAGTAATCCTCCTCCTCCCAAGTCAACGCAGGCAACGACAGGACGCTCCAGCGATCTCAGGGTGATGTCGGACATGCGGACATTCTTTAGTCCAACGCCTCACCGTAGCCCTTCCGGATCCACCCTCCACCAACGCCTGGACCGGCAGGTAGCTGACTACCTGGCCTTAACTGTGGATGTAGACACTGCGAGCAGCGACGATGTACCCTTGGTCTACTGGGTGCGCAGGCTTGACCTGTGGCCATAGCTGTCCCAATTTGCCATCCAACTTCTCTCTTGCCCTGCCGCAAGTGTCCTGTCAGAAAGGACCTTCAGTGCAGCTGGAGGCATTGTCACTGAGAAGAGAAGTCGCCTAAGTAACAAAAGTGTTTAGTACCTCACCTTTATCAAAATGAATGAGGCATGGATCCCGGAGGGCTACTGCCCGACCGAAGACTAAGTCAGTCCCCACACACAGCATCTCTGCCTGCAGGCCGCTTGCATTCTCCCCCACCACCAACAGGGTCCAGGACTCTAGGCAGACTCGTGAATTTTTAAGGCCGCTGCTAGCAGCGGCCGCTATACTAATTTTTCTGGTGCGTGTACATGCCTGCCTAATTTTTCTGGCTGCACTGCGGGCGGCTGCAACAACAAAACAAAAGGCATGTACATGTGCCCAATACCCCTTCGTGATCATTACCTTGCCACGGTGAAGGGGCTTGCGTATCACAATGAAGCAATGACCGCCGGCTATATGAGTGTCTCGGGTGGGGGTGGCACACCAAAGATAAGGTCATTGCTTCATTGTGGTCAGACCAAATTTGATCAGCTGGACAGTCACTGTTCTTCTATCATTGAGCTACCACAGCCCGTTGACCGTATGGGCTGAAAAAAACGCCACGGCCTGCACTCTGGCCATGTTGCACACCAATACAGCACGGACTGTTTGCGAAACAGCTGTTTGCGGTGCGTTACACAGTGAGTTTGGTGTGTCAGTGTGAAGCAGTACTCTAATTACACTCCCTGATTGATGTATACACATGCAAGATGTTTGAAAGCACTTTAGGCCTGCAATTTAGCATTCAATGTGATTTCGGCCCCTAAAACGCTGCTTTGCGTCAAATCCAGATTTTTTCCCCGGGACTTTTGGCATCTATCCCACTCCGCCATGCCCCCCTCCAGGTGTTAGACCCCTTGAAACATCTTTTCCATCACTTTTGTGGCCAGCATAAGTGTTTCTAATTTTCATAGTTCGCCTCCCCATTGAAGTCTATTGCGGTTCGCGAACTTTTGCGCGAACCGAACCTTCTGAGGAAGTTCGCGAACTGGGTCCGCGAACCGAAAATTGGAGGTTCGCGACATCTCCAATGCTAGGGTGGACGTCGCCCAGGCTATGAAAAAAGCAGGTGGACGTCGTCCACCCGCGTCCACGCCCCACTTGACCCCTGAGCGAGTGTAGCACAGAGGCACCAGCTACCCTATGAACCTACAGCAGGGAATAACATTGGAGCCACCAGCTGTCATCGCCAACATCAAATTAGAGCTATCCCCATAGGGGAGTTCCAGCGATTGAGGTGCAATTGTAGCTCAGATGAACTCTTCCATCAAGAAGTGAAAGAGATGTACTCCCATTTTAGGGAGCGGGGATATCCCCATAGGGTCCTGAAAAGAGCACTTCAAAGGCGTACGAGAGAGAACGGCGCCGGAGACTTGGGCGCAGGACACAGCCAGTATATGGCTAATCCTGCTGCCGCACAAGTCCGGGCCGTGTTAATTACTATTCCCCCTCCAGGCCGACATGGATAGTGGGGGAATGAAATAATTCGGCTTGCAGCAATAGCTGGAAGCCGAATTATTGTTTTAAAAGCAACTTCAGATCCGTCTTCTGACGGCGCTGAAGTTACTCCATGTGCCTGCGATAGCCGTAGTTCCTATTACGGCCTATGGTGGCGCCGGCTGCGCCCAAGTCTCCTGCGCTGCTGCGCCCAAGTCTCCAGCGCTGGATTTACCGTGTTCGCTTCAAAGAGCCTGGTCCTTTAATAGGGTAGAGTTATTAGGCTGTAAAAAGAAACAAGCAATTTCAAGTCCTGAGAATTCCCACGCCTTATGGTGAACATTGGGAGAGTCTGAAACAAATATTGAGGCGACATTGGTCGGTTTTGACAACATCCCCAGAAATAAGATCTCTAGTGGGTGATTACCCACATCTAACAGCCAAGAGAGCATTGTCTCTTAAAAACTTGTTGGTCCAAAGTTTAAATAGACCACCTCAAAAATGTGGTTGGAGAGATCTATTCCGGGGGGGATGTACAAATGTGGGAATTGTCAGGTCTGGTGGATAGAACTAAAAACTTTGTTGATTCCCTTTGGGCGAAAAAACATATGAGATACAGTCATTTATAAATTGAGCAACAGAAGGGCTTATCTATATGTTCACCTGTCCGTGCAATATGCACTACATTGGTAAGACCACATGACCGTTAAGGGCTAGGATAGGTAAGCATATGAGAAATGCAAAGGATGTTGAATACACAACCCCCTTAGCACAACATTGTAAAGAATGTCATGGTGGTGATCTGGCTGGATCCAAAGTAAAGGGAATTTACAAGCTAAATATCTCTTCACGAAGGGGTGATTTTGATAGGGTCCTAAAACAGAAGGAATGTAGTTGGACCTTTAAGCTAAAAACTTTATTACCTCTGGGCCATAATGCAGATTTTGTCTTGCAATGTTTTTTGTGAGAGCCACTTGGTCCTAACTCACTTTATGGCTTCAAACATGTTCTCTTTTGCCTGCTGGTCTTTTGTTTAACGTGCCATAATTGTTATGGTCAATCCATATATAATGCTGTTGCTGTGCTCCGATTGGTCCCTTCAGTACTTTCCTGTTGGCCTGACTCTTGTCTATCATATGTGACTCTCTGGTCGCGTCATATGTATCCGCCCTCTTTAGGTAGTTCTGGTTACTTACGTAATATACTGTAAGCCATGGAGGACGGATCACTTTAGCCACACCCTGATAAAGCGTGCATGTGCGAGACCGGTCGGTGGGCGGAGATCCCCAACGTCACACCACCACTTCCTGACAGGCCGAATGAACTAATGGCGTGGAGGCGCTTTAGCGTCCGACGCCATTTTACAGCCTACAGCTTTCTGCTGCTGCGTCTGCCCGGATGCTGGCGATATAACCAAAAACTTGAAGACTGGATACCGGTTAGCGTGCTATCCCTGGCAACTCCAGCTAGTTACCTTGAGGCAGGGAACACATTTGACTTTCAGTTTTCCGCGCGCGTTTTTCTGCATACTTTTTTTGCACACCAAGTGTGTTTCCATGCAGGAAAACGCGTGCGTTTTTTCACAGCAGCTGATGTAATTGATCGAAAAAACTGCCAAAATGTGCAGAGTCATCATGCAGAATGTCAGTTTTTTTCTGCGTGCGAACAACACAGTAAGTGTGAACTAGCACATTGATTAACATGAGTTTTTCTGAGCAGAAAACGCCAGTCTGCGATTGGGACCCTTTTCTTGCATTGACTTTGAGATGTTGATCGGCCAGCAATCTATCCAGTACATTTTCTGATGGACTGAGTCATTATAGTTTTACAGATCCTTCAGCAGCTATTTTCATTGGTGTGTGACAACATGTTATGTGGGGTCATCCCTCTGTTTTAAAGTTTTAAGTGTTTTGTGGGGGAAGATGTTTGGTGGGTTTTGGCACTCCAATTTTTGCATTTATAAATTTTGTATAACAATAGACGAACCTTTTTTGCCACTTTGCACTCTTCTTATTGAAGTATTAATGTGGTTTAGGTCCTAAATAAATGCACATTTTTACGTTTTCCAGATACCCTATGAACTTAGCCACCCACAGTGGTCACGGTCACCCTCTAATATGGAGGCCCCTAATATCCCTCCCTTTACAGCCAGGCGTAGAATACTATTGAACAACAACAATATGCAGCGAAATCATTTCTTTAGTCTGTTCATGTTCATGAAGCAATCATAAGGCCTCTCCTCAAAAAACCCTCCCTGGACCCAGATGCAATGACCGGCTACAGACCTGTCTCTAACCTTCCCTTTCTGGGTTAGCTAATTGAAAAAGCTGTATACCTCCAGCTAGAAGCCAAAATCCTACACAACAACAGTTCTGACCCATTCCAGTCTGGCTTCAGGAAACATCACAGCACTGAAACTGTCCTCATCCAAATATGCAACCATCTGCTCATGGCAAGAGACAGAGGAGAGTGCTCCATCCTGATACTGCTAGACCTGCTGCAGTCTTTGATACAGTTGACCATGACATCTTGATAAACAGGCTACAGGAATACTGCGGCATTGATGGCATAGTTCTTCAGTGGTTCCAGTCCTTCTTGAGCGGCAGAACCCAAAAAGTGTCTATGGGGCCCTTCCTGTCCACCTCTGTACCACTTAAGTATGGGGTGCCCCATGGCTCAATCCTTTCTCCCCTGCTTTTCACGATTTACATGTGGCCGCTTGAAAAACGAATCCAAAAACATGGCCTAACATACCACTGCTATGCTGATGACACCCAACTATATCTTTCCTTCAAGCCTGGTGTGACAAACCCAACTCCAACTATAAACGCCTGCTTACGCGAACTACAGCAATGGATGAATGACAACTGGCTGAAACTAAATGCAGACAAAACTGAAGTCCTTCTGATCGGAGGGCAGCATGACAGCAAAACAACTTAACTTGCAGTCTTCACTACTGAGAATAGGAGGCACTGATCTTCACTTCACAGCTCTGATCATGTGCGTAGCCTGGGAGTTATAATTGATGGGGATTTAAACTGCAGAACTCACATCTCTGCTGTAGTGAAATCATTCAATTTTCACCTGAAGAACATCGCAAAAATTAAGCACCTCATCCCCCAGAAGATCTATCAACCTTAGTTCATGCCTTCATCACATCCCGACTGGAATACTGCAATGCTCTCTACACTGGCCTTCCAAAAAAGGACTTGTACCGCCTAGAGCTGATACAGAATACTGCTGCCAGACTGTTAACCAACCAATCCCGTCACTGCCACATAACGCCAGTCCTGCACTCCCTTCACTGGCTACCAATAAAATGGAGGATCCTATTCAAGATCGGCCTACTGACATTTAAATCACTAAATAATTTGGTCCCTGGATACATGAAAGAAATGTTACAGCTGCGTAGCAATCCCTGCAATCTCAGATCCACAGGTTCTAATAATCTAGTCATATACCCAGAGTCCACTTGGAAACTTTTGGTCCCAGAGCCTTCTGTCATGTTGCTCCTACGTTTTGGAACTCCTTACCTCAGCAGATCAAGGCAGCTCCTTCCCTAGACGTGTTTAAATCCAGACTGAAAACTCACCTGTTCAGT
The DNA here is from genome assembly GCF_040937935.1 of Hyperolius riggenbachi. Lineage (NCBI taxonomy): Eukaryota > Metazoa > Chordata > Amphibia > Anura > Hyperoliidae > Hyperolius > Hyperolius riggenbachi. The sequence goes on along the minus strand of NC_090646.1, from coordinate 287,578,330 downwards.
TTGGCATTTGCAGAAATATAACTTTTGTTGTGTGAATACTTCATCCTACTACCAACTACTGAATCTGAGAGAGCCTAAGCGCTTTGAGTCCTATGGGAGAAAAGCGCTATAGAAATGTTATTGTATTGTATCGTATTGTATGTTAGAAAGTTTCCTCCAATATATTTATGAATATTTATATCCACTGCTTGTGTTCGTAGTCAGTTTTTCATGCACCATCTTACAGCTCCATCTATTGGAAGACTATACCCAGGCCTTAAATATACACCATCTAAGTTGTAAATGTATGTGCATAGTGAAGAGGTGTTTTTTAGGCTACATCTTTATTTTCTCCCTGTGTTACCTACCTGGGCAGTGAAATGTTAGAAGCCTATTGCTAAATGGAGGCTTTAATACATATTCTGCAATCTGTTTCCAGCAATGTACCATTTTGTTGGCATATTCTTACATTTTCTGGTGACATACAAAGCAAAAATGATTCAAGTTATGTAGGAAGGAGCTCACCAATATTTATTCAAGCCCCCAAACCTGTATTGCACTGATTTTATCACACAGTTGTATGGAGCTCTCACCACTTGAAGCATTGCTTATCTTTTTCCAGTCTCATTCTCATTATTTTTTCTAAATTATACAAATACAACATACATTTTCAAACAGCAGTCAAGGGGAAAAAATCACCCTGCTGTCCTTTAGTGAATGTCTCATCAGGGCGAAACTAAGGATGCATACACAAATCCAATTTGAATCCAATTTGAATTGGCCAATCACTGGCCAATTTCACAAACTCCATGTAGTATAAGGGCCAACTGTGAACTACGTGCAGATTACTACATGGAAGTGGTAAAATTTGCCAATCATTGACCAATCAAAATTGGATGTGTGTAAGCACCCTAAAATATACAAATACCGGCCACAACATTAAATCAGTGAAACCTGATGTGAATACCATTCTGTTATGCTCCAAGCTTGGAAACCTTCAAGCGTATCATTAAAACACATTTTTTCAGATAAGTTTATAATTTGTTTTACTTAGAATTGGAGGCTCACTGCCTCATCTGCAACCCTCCAAGTGTCTCCACCCCACTAGCCTCCAGATTGCAAGGGCAGGGACCCCCCCTATTGTTTCTTGTATCTTATACTTTATCAAATGAAAATGTATTTGACTTGTGTTGCTGGAAATCCTGATTGTACTGTGTGTTGAACTAGTCATGTATCTATTCCCCCACACTATTGTCTGTTTTGTACTATGCACAGCATACCGGAAGATGTTGGTGCTGTACACATAAAAATATTACCGTAATTGATAATCTCATTACAACAGCACCTGTCAATGGTATTTAATAGATTAGGCAGCAAGCAAACAGTCAGTTATTCAAGGAGGAAAAAATTGGCGAGCATAAAGAACTGGGTGACTTTGACATGGGCAATATTATGTGGACTGTTCCCAGTACGCAATGAAAACATAATGCTTAGCAAAAGAGTTTGCTAGGCTCTGTGAGGCTGTGTTGCTGCAGACCAGTCATAGTACCCTTGCTGACCCTTACCCATCCACTAAAAGCAGCTTCAATGGGAATATTTGCTTCAGAACAGAACCATGGAGCAATGCAAGGTGGCATGGTCTAATAAATCACGTATTCTTTGGCCTTTAAATTCCTTAGCTCTCAATCCGATCAAGAATTTTTGGAATGTGCGAAAAATCAGTCTGATCCATGAAGGTCTCACCTTGCATATGACAGTACTTAAAGGGGTGTATTCATTAAACTGGGGTAAGCAGAATAATGTGTGCAAAGTCTCACTGCATGATGAGTAGAGTGGAATGCAATACCTAACATGTAATACATTATATTCTAGTCTTACTGCTTACCACAATTTAGTGAATATACTGCAAAGTATTTGCAGCGTACACTTTGAGGCCAGATACCACTGAAAACCTGTACAGGCATTGTGGAGTCCATGACTTGGTGTGTTGGAGCTGTTTTGTTGACACAAGAGGTATAAACACAATGCAGCTTTAGGCAGGTGATTTTAATGGTTTTAGCTATTAGTGTAATTTCAAACTATTTAGAACAGTGACACCCAATGGTTATAATGTAAATAACAAACAGCTATAATTATTAATTTTTCTCATTTGTACATGAAATATGTTTTCTGTTCATGTTAACTACCACAAGTTCCTCTCCAGTACAGATCATAAAAAAATATGTGCAGAGTGACATAGGGGTATATGCATTAAACTGCATTAAGCAAAACATTGGGCCTGATTCACAAAGCGGTGCAAAGTGTTTGCACGCCTTTGAAAAGCCCTTTATCACGGCGTGATAAAATGAAACTCGCGCGAAATTCTGCGCGCAAAGTTTTGCACGCGCAATCGCCCGGCACACGGTGCAGTTCGCGCGATGTGCCCATTAAACCCTATGGGCGCTGCGCGTGGAATTGCGCGATTGCGCGTGCAAAACTTTGCGCGCGGGACTTTGCGCGCGATAAAGAGCAAAAGCGGTGCTAACTCAGCAGTGCACGGCTTATCACGCCTAAAGTCTTTTAGGCGTGATAACTGAGTTATCACCGCTTTGTGAATCAGGCCCATTGTGTGTAAAGTCCTACCGTACGATGAGTAGAGCAGAATGCTATAAATTACATGCAATGTATTAAGCTCTAATCATCGTACAAAAAACTTTACACACATAATTCTGCTTAAAAGAAACCCGAGATGAACAGGTACCATTAAAATAAACATACCCCCTCAAAGTGTATGCCAAATACAGGCTATTTCTGTCATTTTTGTTGCTCTCTTGTGCTAATTTAATTCTTAATTTTTCATTTTTATTCTGTCTAAAATCCAAGATGGCTGCCATCTGCTTCTGGGTCAGTGTCACTGTGTGTAAAGTTCTCCATCAAATAATGTATGCAGGGACATATATATATATATTAGGAAAAAAACTGCAGACATATACACACAGGCACAATTACTTTTACTTATTCCTGTAAAACCAAAGACAAGCACCGCTGCTGCTGCATTTGATCTGTGTACAGTTATCAGAGCAGTAAAGCAGTGTCACTGTATGTTCCTGGCTCAGGTGGGGGGAGATAAGTGTGTAACTCAAGCCAGGACACTAATAAGCTGGGTAGATAAATAAATCTATGTCTACTGAGCTGCTTTTCTCTTCACAGGCACTGCTCTCTGTGATGCAGTTCTGTGCACAGATAGGGAGAACACAGGCAGAGAGGGGCGCGGGCCTGAGCAGACAGCTCTCACAGATAGGGAGAACACAGGCAGAGAGTTGGGCGGGCTTGAGCAGACTGCTCTCACAGATAGGGAGAACACAGGCAGAGAGGGGGGCGGGCTTGAGCAGACTGTTCTCACAGATAGGGAGAACACGGGAAGAGAGGGGGTGGGCTTGAGCAGACTGCTCTTACTGCTGTAGAGCTTCCTGATAAAGCAGCCGACTTAGAGTTCACAGGGCAAGCTCACAGGGCAAATCAGAATGAAACAGACAGCAAGGTAAGTGTCTGTTCTCATGTCTCTACTAGTATATAATATTAATTAAAGAAGGTTGCTTCATCTCTGGTACACTTTAATGCAATTTAGTGCATGCACCCCATAGTGGCTAAACAATTGTAGCCATATGCATAGATCTTTTTTGTAAGAAATCCAGAACATAAAGATTTGATCCAAAAACAGGTCAATATATTCTGAAGTGACTTAAGCACATTATGATGCATTACAATTAATGCTTAGCTGTCATTAGGCATTGATGTTGAGATTGGCATATATGCAGTACTGCTTTTTAAATATGCCTGTTAGCTGACCCCAATAAACGCTTTTCAGTTTACACTATAATTAATAAATTCACACTCAGCTGTTTTATTGATCTTCACTACCATCTTGTGGATGTTTTCTTAGGTTACAGCTTGACACCTCTGTTGTTTTGTGGCCTATGATCTAGAGACATCCCTGCAATCTGTACAGGTTCTCTCATCATCTGTGGTTATTTTAGGATAAAAACAAGCGAAGCAAGAGGAAACAAAAGAGAGGTGAGCGATCAGGACTGCTAACTAGACTGAGAGCTACTCCACATAAAACCCCTCTTCCTAGCGCACTTCTTGCAAATGTGAGATCCCTCGCAAAATAAAATGGATGAGCTCCGACTGGATATCTCCACGTATAAAACTATGAGAGACTGTTGCCTTTTGATTTTTTCGGAGACATGGCTGGACCCCTCCATACCAGATGCTGCAGTTGAGCTTGCAGGTCACACGCTTCACTGTGCTGATCGAACGCATGATTTTTGCAAGAAAACAGGTGGAGGTCTATGTGTTTATATCAATAATGCTTGGTGCACTAACGTAACCATAATCAACAAGTCTTGTTCACCTGATGTGGAATATCTAATGCTGAGATGTCGACCGTTTTACATACCCAGGGAACATACAGTTATTATAATTATGGCAGTGTACATTCCACCTCAAGCCAATACTAAGTCAGCAAATGAACAACGGTTTGATGTCATTAGTAAGCAACAGAACTCACACCCTGATGCAATTTTCATCATTGCTGGAGATTTTAACCAAGCAAATCTTAAGAAGGTATTTCCCAGATTTTATCAGCACGTGGACTGTAAAACCAGAGGAGAAAACACCTTTGATCATGTCTATACAAACATAAAAGGGGCCTATAAGATCACCCCACGCCCCCCACTGGGACAGTCTGACCATCTATCTTTGTTTCTTATTCCCGCATACAAAGCCATTATCAACACATTGCTAAACCAATTAGCAAGTCTGTTAAAGTCTGGCCTGAGACTGCTGTCTCTCAGCTCCAAGGTTGCTTTGAAAATACAGAATGGAATATTTTCTTTCATGAAACAGACCTGGAGACGTGTACTTCCTCCGTATTGTCATATGTTAATTTCTGTGTGGACATCATCACTGTCAAGAAAAGAATTACGGTTTACCCAAATTTATAAACCATGGATAACAAAATAACTCAAGGAACTCCTAAGGAATAGGAACAAAGCTTTTAAAATACAGGACAAAGAAGCATATTCTTCAGCCAGAGCAAGCCTGAAAAAAGGCATACCAAATGCAGAACTTAAATACAAAAAAAGGATTGAGGAAAACTTTGAAAATTACTCAAACCCAAAGAGGATGTGTCAAAGCATTCAACTATTCACAGATTACAAAAAGAAGAATAGCACTCAATATACACTGGACAATAACATCCCCAGCCTAGCAGAGGAACTTATCAACTTCTTTGCTAGATTTGAAAAAGACAACAATCGGCCTCCAGTAAACTTTGGGCCCACTACAGACTCACAGCCTTTAATCCTTCACATACATGAAGTGCAACAAGCACTCACAAAAATCAACACCAGGAAAGCCGCAGGTCCTGATGGTGTGCAAGGACGTGTGCTCCAGGCCTGTGCTGGTCAACTAGCGAAAGTTTTTACACAAATATTCAACCTCTCTCTGTTCTTGGGTGTAGTCCCCTCATGCCTTAAATCTACAACCATTGTGCCTGTCCCAAAAAATCCTAGGATAACCTGTCTTAATGATTATCGACCAGTTGCTCTAACCCCTGTCATCGCCAAGTGCTTTGAACGACTGGTAGCCACACAAATCAAGGCCTCCATCCCAGCAAATCTAGATCAACACCAGTTTGCTTACCGAACAAATAGATCGACTGAGGATGCTATCTGTGTAGCTCTCCATGCTGCCCTCTCACACCTGGAAAAGCCCAACTCCTATGTTAGGATGCTCTTTGTTGACTACAGCTCAGCATTTAACACCATTGTACCTAGCCAGCTGACGAACAAACTCCATGCACTAGGTCTTGCTCCCTCCATATGTACTTGGTTATTGGACCTTACTAATCGCCCTCAAACTGTCAGACTAGGAAAACAGACATCCTCCACCCTTACCCTGGGCACTGGCGTGCCACAGGGCTGTGTATTAAGCCCTCTCCTCTATGCACTTTTCACTCATGACTGCCAGCCTATCCATACCTCAAACATAATTGTTAAGTTTGCAGATGATACGACTGTCATTGGGCTTATATCAGACAATGAGGAAGCTGCATACAGAGAAGAAGTTAGGAACAAGACTGCATGGTGTGACTTTAACCCTCTGGGCGATAATCCCGAGCTGAGCTCGGGGTAAGCCGCCACAGAGGATTTCTCAGGCCTTGGTGGGCCGATTTGCATATTTTTTTTGTTGCACGCAGCTAGCACTTTTTTAGCTGCGTGTATATACCGATCGCCGCCGCTCCGCGCTGATTCGCCGCCCTCCCCCCCTCAGACCCCGTGCGCAGCCTGGCCAATTAGTGCCAGGCAGCGCTGAGGGGTGGATCAGGACTCCCTCTGACGTCACAACGTCGTTGATGTCGATGACGTCATCCCGATCGTCGCCATGGCGACGGGGGAAGCCAAACAGGAATTCCCGTTCTGAACGTTCAGGCATTTCCTGTTTGCTTTGATCGCCGGAGGCGATCGGAGGGGGTGGGGGGATGCCGCTGCACAGCAGCTATCATGTAGCTAGCGCTAGGCTAGCTACATGATTAAAAAAAAACAATAATTTAAAAAAATGTGCTGCGTCGCCCCCTGGCGATATTATTGTATCGCCCAGGAGGTTAACAACCTGTTATTAAATACAAAGAAGACCAAATAAATTTTTCTGGGCTTTAGGACTACCAAAAAGACCACTCACCTACCGCTAATGATCAATGCAGAGGCTGTGGAGAGAGTTTCCAGCTTCAAATTTTTGGGAGTCACCATCACAGAGAACCTGTCCTGGGCTGACAATGCTTTAGCTCTAACTGGCAAAGCACAACAACTCCTCTACTTTCTGAGAAAACTAAGGAGCGCTAACCTCCCACAGAAGCTGCTGGTTAATTTCTATAGATGCACTATAGAAAGCATTCTGACCAATTGCATGACGGCCTGGTACAACAGCTGCACGAAGGCTACTAGAGAAGCCCTGCAGCGAGTTGTTAAAACAGCAGAAGCCATTATTGGCACTGAACTACCATCACTGGAACTTTTGTATAATACTCGCAGCTTGAGAAGGGACAAAAACATTATCAAGGACAACACTCACCCTAGAAATGCCTTGTTTGCGCTCCTTCCATCAGGTAAATGTTTTAGATCAATCCGCACACACACATACAGACTGAAAGACAGCTTTTTCCCATCCGCCATTAACTTGATGAACTCTGAATCCTCTCTGAATGTGTACAAATTGTTTAAACATCTGTAATACCTGGCATACTTGTATAATTTCTTCTCTTTCTTGTTACTATCACTATGTTCCCTATATGCACTGTGGGGTTGTCATGAAAAGTAATTTCGTTGTGTTACACAATGACAATAAAGTGAATTGAATTGAATTGATAAGACCAGTGTGTAAGCAAATGTTCCTGAGAGCTTTTTCTACTCTGACTCCATTCTAACCCTTTGCTTTTTGGGTTATGCTTTTTGACACCCGTTAGAGCAAAAAGCTTTGCTACTGTCAATTGTCTACCACGTACTTTGCTTATCATGACTGTTTCCCTTCCTGATCATGGGTTGTGTATAGCGACATATTTGCTTCACTACTTGGTACATTGCTATGTTCCTGTATTTCTATCTGGGCATGAACTGTGGCCGAGGATTATGAATGAAGGATGCAAAGTACCTCTCTCCACTATCAAAGAAGGGCTTCACTTATTATTAAATCACTCACTCATCTCCAGATACATGACAGAGAGATTTCAAGCTACTCAGAATACAGAATACACATTTTAACCCGACAGCTAAAAGAAATAACATTTGGTTTGATCCAAATTTCAGTCATTTGGAATTCAGAGGACACACCCCAAGTGGTGGATCTTGGAGTGTGGTTTGTATCCCCAAATCTTTTGCAAGCCAATGTGACCTTCCCTTCCCTAATGAGCAATGCAGAAGGTGATCTCTAAAATATGTCCAAAGGAGCTATTTATTTTGGCTCATAGGAAGGATTTGGCCATCCCATGGCGTGTAGGATATGGGCAATTTGGTGCTTCATTTTTTTTACCAGCATTTTAATGTTAAATAAACATAACTCTGCACCAATTTATTGGCAGAGGGGTGGCTAATTGTGTTGCCGGAGTTTGGCTGTTTAATAACCAAAATGCTTAATTAAAGTGAGGTGCTTAATATAAGCACTAGAATTATGCAGTTTTACAACCAGAATGTTTACAGTGGAAGGTGACCATTGGTATGGAGCAGTAAAGACAGTTTCTACATCATACAGTTGCCAATTCTGGTCTTCCTGGTCTATGCATGTGATTCCTAATAGTTCATAAATAAATTGAAAGTTTGTAGCACTACTTACTAGATTTCAGTTAAGATATCATGCAAAATTTGGAAGCTGTGTTGTTTTAAATGCCTTAGATCATCACGTTTAATACCATCATTAGTTACATAATCTTAAATAGGGGCATTGTCAGAACTTCGTGATGGGGGATAAAAAAAAAAAAGAGGAAAGTAAAAGAAAAAACTGCACCTTACCTACATATTACACACACATCCACACATATGCATACATGGATACAAGCTCTGTGTTCATACCCACAGTATTAGTATGCTTGCTTAGACATCTACAAATAACATATGTATCGTCAAACACAACAAGTAATTTTAGGACTTCTTCTGCATCGAATTGCGGCAATCTGCCTCAGCCTGGAAGTCATGTTAGTCTAATGCGACGAGTGTATTTGTAAAAATTCACTGATGCGACGTCGCGGCATGCATGCATGGAAGCGTACTTTAACAATACTCTTCCATGCACTTCTGCATACCCGAAGCAGGAAGTGAAGGCAAGCGTGCATCACTTCCTGCTTGGCCAGACAGGGAACACTGCACAATAGTGCGGTGTCCCCTGAAGGCCTGTTTTTGATGCTGCAATGTGGTGTGTCAGGCGCAACGCACCGCATCGCTAATGCCGGTTTGTAGTCTGACACCAGGCTAAGGCTTTCACATAATTAAGTTACTTATTTATGGTTTTGCATATTCACCTTTATTACCATTATGAAAAGGCAACTAATGTTATATACATGTATTAATATTCTTTATTACATACACACAGAAAATAGGAAAAAGCCAGCACCATCCACAAAAACGTAGCTCTTTTACAGCATGAAAGTGATAAAAAAATGTATGAATTATAGCATTATTTTGAAGCCTGGAACAGTCACATTCTAACCCTTCTAATTAGGGATGGGACGAATCCACAATTTCTTCAAATCCGAATCCGGATCCGAATCTAAAAAGGTTCTCGAATATCTTGGACCTTTCAAATCCCGAATCTAACAAATCCTGCACATACGAATTGTGTGATCCGTGGTATAGTTGCCCGCAGTATAGGTACCCAGGCATAGGTAGCGAGGTAAAGGTGCCTTCAGTATAGCTAGCTAGGTATGGGTGCCTTTAGTATTGGTAGCTTTCAGTATAGGTAGCAAGGTATAGGGGTCTGCAGTATAGGTAGAAAAGTATATGGGCCTTCAGTATAGGTAGTAGGGTATGTGGGCCTTCAGTATAGGTAGCAGGGGTATATGGGCCTTCAGTATAGGTACCAAGGTATATGGGCCTTCAGTATAGGTAGTAGGGTATAGAGGCCTTAAGTATAGGTAGGTAGGTAGGTATAGGCCTTTAGGTAGGTAGGTAGGTATAGGGGCCTTTAGGTAGGTAGGTAGGTAAAGGGACCTTCAGTATAGGTAGCAGAGTATAGGGCCTGAAGTATAGGTAGGTATGTAGGTAGGTAGGTATAGGGGCCTGTAGGTAGGTAGGTAGGTAGGTAGGTAAAGGGACCTTCTGTATAGGTAGCAGGGTATAGGGCCTTAAGTATAGGTAGGTAAGTAGGTAGGTAGGCATAGGGGCCTTTAGGTAGGTAGGTAGGTAAAGGGACCTTCAGTATAGGTAGCAGGGTATAGGGCCTTAATTATAGGTAGGTATGTAGGAAGGTAGGTATAGGGGCCTTTAGGTAGGTAGGTAGGTAGGTATAGAGGCCTGTAGGTAGGTATAGTGGCCTTTAGGTAGGTAGGTAGGTATAGGGGCCTTTAGGTAGGTAGGTATAGGGGCCTTTAGGTAGGTACATATAGGGGGCCTTTAGGTAGGTATAGGGGCCTTTAGATAGGTATAGGGGCTTTTAGGTAGGTAGGTAGGTACATATAGGAGGCCTTTAGGTAGGTATAGTGGCCTGTAGGTAGGTAGGTATAGTGGCCTGTAGGTAGGTAGGTAAGTATAGTGGCCGGTAGGTAGGTAGGTAGGTAGGTATAGTGGCCTGTAGTTAGGTAGGTATAGTGGCCTGTAGGTAGGTAGGTAAGTATAGTGGCCGGTAGGTAGGTAGGTAGGTATAGTGGCCTGTAGGTAGGTAGGTTAATTATAGTGTCCTGTAGGTAGGTAGGTAGGTACATATAGGGGGCCTTTAGGTGGGTATAGGGGCCTTTAGATAGGTAGGTAGGTATGGGGGCTTTTAGGTAGGTAGGTAGGTACGTATAGGGGGCCTTTAGGTAGGTATAGTGGCCTGTAGGCAGGTAGGTAAGTATAGTGGCCGGTAGGTAAGTAGGTATAGTGGCCTGTAGGTAGGTAGGATAATTATAGTGGCCTGTAGGTAGGTAGGTATAGTGTCCTGTAGGTAGGTGGGTAGGTGGGTAGGTACTCCCCCCCCCCGTGCCTCCTCCATCCAATGTGCCTCCTTCGCTCACCACCAACCCCCCACGGCCTCCTCCGTCCCCCGTGCATCCTCCGCTCACCCCTGCATAAGTATCTACTCACCTTTCCCGTGGAGCGCAGAGTGGCAGACCTCTTCGTTACTTCCCTGTTCCCTCTAGTGACCGGACCGGCTTTTACTGATGACGTCATTGTAAAAGCCGTCACTAGAGGGAACTAGGAAGTCAGCGAGAGGTCTGCCGCTCTGCGCTCCGCTCTGGATAGGTGAGTTGATACTAAGTATGCGGGCGGGCGGAGGAGGCGCGGGGGGGGAGGTCGGAGGAGGACGAGTGCGAGCGGCGGATGCGCGGCGATGCAGCGTCGGGATTCGGCGGATTCGTATAATGGAAAATGGCTTCGGGATTCAAATTCACGAATCTCGAATATTTCCCAATATTCGAGGGATTCATGGATTCGCCGGATTCGTCGTCCCATCTCTACTTCTAATGCTACATACAGTGATTACAGTGTACATAACAAAGCTATCTAACATAATATAATTTTAGTTTATTATTAAATTATGACAGTGTTGTATTTTAATTTTACAGGCTGCCCGGTATAAGAAATTATAAAGTTTAGGAGGTCATTAAAGAACCTACAACCTCTAATGTAACTTACATTGGCCCAAACAAAACAAAAAAAATTAAAACTTTCTTCACGACTGGAAGAGCATTTTGGGAGCAAGAGCTTGGCAGCAAAAGGGTTACTAGCACACTTAGAAAAAATTTACAAACAGTTGAATCATCACTTCTGATGTGCAACCCCAATCACCAGGTCTATGCTTCCACAGGAGTAAATTGGCAAATGGCTTTTACCCTGATTTTATTAGGGCCCCCCAGTCAGGGATTGCAGAGGTTGCAACAACTTTACTGACAACTTTACTATCATCGCAGTACTGTAATAAAATGTAAGGGGCTCGATTCACAAAGCCGTGCTAACTCTTATCACGGTCGCGCTAGTGTTTTGCACGCGCTATAACACGCATAACGGTTTTCGCACGCACACACGCACATTTTCATGCGAAATGCAACCGTTTGCGTGTGAAAATTCGCATTTGTGCGTGAAAAATCAAGATTGTGCACGTAAACTGTTTCACGCGGGATAAGAGTTATCACGGCTTTGTGAATCAAGCACAAGGTGCGCCACGTTCATTTTTGCCCAGGATCCTTTCTTTCCTGAAAAGTTCACAAGCTGATCATGATGTAACAACCGAAGGAGGTCACTTCGGCACACGCTTTTTACCATGATGACCCTGACCTGCGCGTTGGCAGAATTTACATTTTAAAATGTCTATGGCTGTGCAGCAGTGATATCCGGACCCCAAATTACTTATCCCTCCATGTTTCTATCACTCAGAGGGGGAATAGTATTTATTGCCACCTGGCATTTTAGCCATCATTCGGCTTACCCTGTGTCCAACTGACCGTTCCACCCTGTGCCTAACTACTGTTTCTTTAAATTTGTCAATAGACATTTCTGCAGCCATTATAATGCTGGGAATACACCATGCGTCTTTTAGGCAAATAGATGGTTCGATAGATCATTTCTGACATGTCCGATCTTACTTTTGATCGTTTTACCGCTCGATCTATGATAGAAGTGAATGGAAATTGATAAGAAAAGATAAGAGCATTGAGCGGGAAATCGAATGGAAAAACGAATCGAAACACGATCGAACGGCAAAACGACCGCAAAAACGCATTGTGTATTCCCAGCATTAGACAGGTGCTGCTTGGTTTGAGCACACACCTCTGTTTCTCATGAGCAATAATATTTTTGTACCAGTGCATGATATGCTTCTTTGTAACACTCAACCCCCCTGTGATGAGGCCTTGCATTGGCGCAAAGGATGAAGTATGATATGGACCAGAAATTTTTCAGCATTTTCCACCATCAGAAAACGTAACAGGTACGAACAGCAGCAGGGGCTTGCTGGAACCTCAGCAACATGGCTTAGCTTAAAAAGTGCATATTTATTTATTTTCTTATAAATTGTGCATAATATCATTATGGACTGATCAGGTATTATCTATTTGTTACCCTGAGATAAAAAGAAGATTATTTTGCTTGAGATGTGATATTCAGAATGAATGAGCAGCAATGACAGTAAATGTTAGAAGCTAATGACAACAGACTTTGCAATTACATTAACAAAGACTGAATTAATAATGGCATTTTTTATCCATGTCTGCGGGGCTTTCCAGTTTTGTGGGATCAAGCATCCTGCTTAAATGCCTGTGCCATGAGTCACTGAAATGTCAGCAGAACACAATTTCTGTTTTGTAAGATATTGCTTTATTTCTTGAAATCATAGCATAATTCAGAACATGCCCGAGATGCCTGCGCATCTTATGGGCTTTCCGCTGCTTTTGTATTGTAATGTCACAGAGTCATTTGAGCAAACAAATGACAGCATTCTCAAAGTAGATTAAATATTTATTCAGCAATTCGCTGAGTGACAATTTTCTTGCCAAATACATCACAAAGATTAATTTTTTATTGCCGGTCAGAAATCAATTTACTTAACTGCATTAAATATTTACCCAATTGTACATAAAGTTTAGGAAATATACTAATACGTAAATAGTGCTTTATTGAGAAGCGCAATATCCTACAAATCACAATCCTAAATAAAGTAGAACTCCACCCCACATTTTCTTAGTTTGCATAAAAAGTACTTACAAATTCTGCTGGGATTTTATTGATGTCTGTGTCTTTAATGAGAACTATTTCTTTTGTTTCCTGTGCCCACTAACTAGTGCCCAAAGAAAGAAATGGCATTTGTGTAACAAGGAAACAGTTAGTAATAAAATATTTTCTCCTGTTTCCAATCTACCCAAAGCTTAAAAGGAAATCCTATTGTTCTAAACAAAAACTCAGTGCCTGCAAGGATTAATAGCAATTTTTTTCAGTCTGATTATTTTGCTATTATCTGCACATTAAACACTGCCATTATACAGTGTTTTAAAGACAAACTGACAAACCAAATTGTGAAAATTTGTAGCTAACCTAGGGAGTAGTACAGGTGTTAAAATGATTAACAAAAGTGTCTGCTTTGTGCAGCAAATTACTACTGCAAGTAGGAAGTTTCTGCACTGTGTCATAGCAACAGTAAATCAAATGGAATGTCCGTACCTGTTGTGAAAGCTGTATATAACGAACCGACAATACAAAATTGTCCCACTAGAAACCAATGTGTTTCAGACCTAGAGGTCTTTCATCATGGCTGATTAGACATAGATCAACCAAGTATTTAGGTAAATAAATTGTTTAAAAAAGAGCCTTGGCCACATCCCTCACAGGCCATTTACATTTCTATACAATGCATTGTGTATCTTACAAATAGCCAGTAAGTACATTTTTACAAGAAAATCAGGACATGAGAAAGTGTACACAATTATACCTTTTAAGCAATTGAAACTAGAAATGGCCCGAACTTCCGTTTTCATGCGATCTTCGTGAATCGCAATAGACTTCAATGGGCAGGCAAATTTTAAAAACTACAAAAATTTGTTTCTGGCCACAAAAGTGATGGAAAAGTGGTTTCAAGGGGTCTAACACCTGGAGGGGGCATGGCGGAGTGGGATACATGCCAAAAGTCCCTGGGGAAATTATGTATTTGATGCACAGCAGGGTTATAATACCTAAAGGGCAGAAATCACATTGCATTGCTAAATTGGAGGCATAAAGTGCTTTAAGACATCTTGCGTGTGTATACATGGATCAGGTAGTGTAAGTAGTGTACTGCTTCACACTGACAGACCAAACTCACTGTTTAACGCACTGCCACAAACAGCCGCAAAGGCTGTTTATATTTGTGTGCTGCTTTTATTAATGTGTGCATACCATTGGTGTTTGTGTTTTGCGATCAGGTGCTTTCACAAAGCAGTTGTCCATAGTTGGGTGTTGGGCTTCCCATGACTCAGTTTCTTTTGGCAGAGGTTGCAGATGGCATTGCTGGTATTAGAGGCACACAAACAAAAAAAATGCCACACTGGTGATCTTTGGAATGTCGGCATTCGGGGGGTGGCAACAGCAGGCTTTTAAGGGCGTGTTGGCTGGATACCCCAAGTGTATCACTAAATGTGTGAATAACTCCTCTGACACATCAAATGGAGCAGCTGGGCTGCTAGTGATAGTAGTGTTAAGTTTTTGTGTGAAACCAGAAGCTGAGCAGGAGGAGGACAGTGCGTCAAGGAGGTTCTGCTTGGAAGCTGTAGAAGATGTGGTGCGCTGTTTAAGCCAGTCAACCACATCCTCAGCTGAGTGTTAAGTAGTTGTGGGGTTCCCGAATCAGAGCAGGCAGAGGAAGATATGCCACAGTTCAATGCGTAAGCTGAGGAAGATGAGGTGTTCTGTGTTAAATAGTCAACTATGTCCTCTCAATCTTGGGGGTTGAGGGTACGTTCCTTCTGAACACTGTACTTTGGTCGAGGGCCACACGAAATCACACCAGCACAAACTCGACCAGACCTGCGGGGTGGCCTGCCTCTGCCTGTTATTTTTCCATATTGGGGGCATGCAGTACTACTAACACTATTCAATAGTGGTAGACAGTGTGTGTAATCACAAAGAGGCACGCAATCAGTGCCAAATACACAGCAGATGTGTGTGTGTATCACTGGGCTGAGTACTTAAACACACACAGAGAGATATACACTGGTCTAATACAGTGTGCTGTCACACAAATACAGTGGAAAGATATGTACTGGTCTAATACAGTGTGCAGTCACACAGATGCAGTGGAAAGATATGCACTGGTCTAATACAGTGTGCTGTCACACTGACGCAGTGGAAAGATTTGCACTGGTCTAATACAGTGTGCAGTCACACAGATGCAGTGGAAAGATATGCACTGGTCTAATACAGTGTGCAGTCACACAGATGCAGTGAAAAGACCCCCCCCGGGTGTTTAACGGCAGCTGGCTTACGTATGCATCATGTCCACGGGGATTGCAGACCGCCTTCACATCCGTACAGCTTGCTCTAGTATTTGGCTTGTGATGATTACTCAAGACAATTACACTGGAGTCCTTCTGAACATGTCATGAAGGAACAGCATCATGATTGTGGCTACCTTGTGGTGAGTGTCTCATCTCACTCTGTCATACTTGTAGCAGGCCCATGCTGAGTGTTTCCATTTCACTCTACCATGATTGTTTATGGTACATGCTAATTGTCCTTATGTCACCCAGCATGATTGTGGCTACCCTGTACTGAGTGTCCCCATCTCACTCTGTCATTATTGTGGCTGCCACATGATGAATTCACCCATTCCTTTCTGTAATAATTGTACCTGCCTGTCACAGGTATCATGTCACACTGTCATGATTGTGGCTGCCCTGTGCTGAGTGTCCTCATCCCACTCTGTCATGATTGTTTCTGCCCTGTGCTGAGTGTCCTCCCTCATCTCACTCTGTCATGATTGTGGCTGCCCTGTGCTCTCACTCTGTTATATCAAACATGCACTCCAACAGGTTGCAAGTGGGAACCATAATGGCTAACTAGCCTCTCTGATATTATTTCTAAGACTGATTATTCTGTGCATAAGTATATTGCCATTAGCAGATTATAAATACACCACTGAACTGGCCCATGGTATGGTGGGGCTTTGGAAGAGAAGGGCAGCCAAGCCTCCCCCTCTCCCCCAGAGCACTTGTCCAATCCATGGACAAGGGGCTCTTACCCACCTCCCATGCCCAGGAGGAGGTGGGAGCCGTTGACGCCCTGGGGGGTTTATGGTGGCATCTGGGTGTCCACTTTAAGAAGGGGACCCCAACGTACCTGCCCCCTCCCCAGGTGAAAACAATATAGAGGTACTAATGTAACACTTATCAATTTCCACAGAGACTTAAAGGATACCAGAGCTGAATTAAAATGGAGAAACGGGAGGGGGGGGGGGGGGGGAGCAGGCATATACTGTCAGCTGTCCTGATTCCCAACACTACCTCCATTCTCCTCTCTACCCCTGCATCCTACCTAAATGCCCCCCAGCAGCCTCTTCCGGTTTGCCGGAGTCAGGCATTATTGCATAGGCGCTGGCCAGGCTGTGCATGTCCAACAGCATGAATCCGCAGCTGGGGGCGCACTATGCATGACGTCATGACTACGTCATGCGCATGCACAGTCCTAATGATTTTAATTAACTATAAATACTTACTTTTCATTACACTCACGACAGTATCATTGGAAATGATCCAGCACCATATCTTCTCGATACACCCTGAATGATGGAGAGTGCTGCACAGGTCCATCCCTGCCCCAGCGACTGAAGAACACCATCACACACGTCTATTCCCATTCTCAGCCCTTGCCCCTAAAGCAATGACATTTTGAAATCTGCTGCAGAATTTCATTTTACAGACTTTAAAAAACATTTTTTCTTTTATGTATTCAAAATACATTTTCTCAAAAACTACAAGGTCTTTTTTGAAAAAAAATTACTCTTGTTTCCACTAATACCCTTTACATAACCTGCAAATTATTATTATTATTTTATTATTATTATTTAGTATTTATATAGCGCTGACATATTACGCAGTGCTGTACAGTGTATATATATATATATATATATATATATATATATATATATATATATATATATATATATATATATATATATATATATACATCTTGTCACTAACTGTCCCTTAAAGGAGCTCACAATCTAATCCCTACCATTGCCATATGTCTATATTATGTAGTGTAAGTAGTGTAGTCTAGGGCCAATTTTTTTTTTAGAGGGAGACAATTAACTTATCTGTATGTTTTTGGAATGTGGGAGGAAACCGGGGTGCCCGGAGGAAACCCACGCAGACACGGAGAGAACATACAAGCTCTTTGCAGATAGTGCCCTGGCTGGGATTCGAACCAAGGACCCAGCGCTGCAAGGCAAGAGAGCTAACCACTACGCCACCGTGCTGCAAATGTAATGATTCTAACATGTATTGGGGCGGACTTTGCTATCATCCGCTACGTCAGCTGCAATAGACATGTCTTTAAAACTGTTAAAAAAGTGTTTGCATAAAAACATATTTTTAGCAAACAAAAGGGGGGGGGGGGCAGTCCTCAAATGTAGGATCTCAGCTAAAACAGAAATTACTAGGGGAGCAATATCACTTCTCCTACTTTATTACTCAGCTTATGGGGCCCTAAAACCTGAACACAGAATTTATAGCAACAAAGAACCTTTTGGATTTAAATAAGGGCCTCACAAGATCCAAAAATACAAAACCTTTATTGTAGACCAAATTCACAGCAATCTTCATACATTAAAATAACTTAAAAACTGAGAATCTCCGGAGTCTCTCATCCACCCCTCGCATATCACACCATGCACACCTCTCATGCCACATTCATCATTCAGCGCTGTATATAATAGTGGCCACTATATTAGACATATGATTTACTTGCACTGTCCCTTTAAAGCAAAAAGCACATGCATGAAGCAACTTGCTCTGGTGATTTTTCCTCCCGATATGGGAATAGGTTAATGTGTCAGTTCACTGCTTTTGCATAAAGAGGGAGACAATAGAGGACCAAAACAAAGTAGATCTTCAACGGTTCTAGCTTGCTAGAACACAGCTTCCGTTATTACAGTAAGAGTCTCTTCCAGAGGCTTAATAGTGCACTATTAGTAGTTCATATCATGATTTCATATGGCTTTATGGCTTACTTGTATTCCTGTAGAGTCAGCTAGTCGCATACCTCTTGGAACCGCTGGAACTCGCAGGTCCCCGACACTCTGCGGTCCGCGGTAGCTGGCGTAATTGCAGGCGTTTATTGCTGCTCCCGTCTACAGCGCTTGGACGGCTGCTTGGCATGTGTGGCTGCCGGTGCTGAGCGCGATCCACCCGCCTAGAATCGTGCGTTCCGTGTAGCGGCGGGGATCGAGCGCTCGTATGCTGCTGGTGGTGGGCGAGACCGGTCTCCTGGAGCTCCTCCCACTTACATGTTTCGCCACTATCCTTCCTCAGAGTGACGTCAGGGGGAGTGTCAAGACCTCCTCGAGGCTTTTTATACTATCCTTTGTAATCATGTGATGTATCCTCGGCGGCCATCTTTGATATTGGAAACACAGCAAACTTTTGCCAGGAAGCGATATTTATAATCTCCTATCATCGGCACAGTGCATACCTATATTCAACCTATATTTATATCTGTCCAGAGTATATGAATCCAAGAGCAAAACTACATATTACTTCTTATCATAATCATTATATCTCAGAGTTCAGTCATTTCCATGGGATTTCTCGCTGCTAAGTATCTCTCCCATCGGGATTCTTTTTTTCCCCTCTCTTTCTCATGAAGGGCTATTTTTCTAGCTGGCGGTATCATTTCTCTCATGTGATCTTTATTATATATATCCATATACCTCACCACATATTATATGTGGATAGAGAGTGAAGTGGACCATTTTGATAACACACAGAGTCCTCACAGGCATCTGCAATTGCATACCACATTCTCATCACAGGGTGTCAATCATCCACTGCTTGCATTTGTGCAGACGGCTGTTTTGCTCTTATCGCACGAGGAAACTAGTGCCTCCCATCGTCCCCATGCTTCAATTGAGAAATACAGAGAAATCAATCTCAGAGTTTAAACCGGAGGGAGACAGCGTGCCTAATTTGTAAATCCACATCGTCTCCACCCGGCACAACTCCTTCTCTATACTGACCTTTCTTGCTCCCCTTTTCATAGATACTAGAACTTTTACTAAAGTTCCATTGAAGTTTCCACCATAGTATCGCTGATAGTGTTCTCTTAAAGGGCCCTTACAGTTCTCGTTTTTGTTCCCCACATTTGACATGTGTTCCAAAATGCGGGCTTTAAAGGCTCGCGTGGTCATCCCTATATAGTGTAGACCACAGGGGCAGGTAACCATGTACACCACCCCTGTGGTCTCAGAATTCATAAAAGCATCAATATTGTATTCCTTTTGATGTTTCACATCCCAGAATGTTCTGGTCCTGTGTACAAAAGGACAAACTTTACACCTACCACAACGGTGCATGCCTTTCGGGGGTGGAGCCGCTGAGAGCCAATTTTTCCTTTTCTCTTCCTCTTTTTTGCTCCTAAACTCTGAGCTAACTAAATGGTCTCCAAGATTTCGTGCCCTTCTGGCTGTTAGTTGGGAAGGATTTATGCAGAGTTCACAAATGCTATTGCATTGTCCAGGGATAGGGATGGTGGAACATCTTAAACAAACATGAGTGAACACGATTGCAAATTTTACCGCAAAAATTCATGAAACAATTGTTTGCGGCGATCCCCATTTACTTTAATGGCAAGCAAACTTCTCTATGTGCACAGTTTTCACACCAGCATGATTGTGGCTACCTTGTTGTCAGTGTCCCCGTCTCACTCTGTCATGATTGTAGCACGCCCATGCTGAGTTTTTTACACCAGGATTGTTTATGCTCAGGGCAGTTTCTAGGCTAAAATGCACCCAGTG
Organism: Hyperolius riggenbachi; assembly: GCF_040937935.1. Lineage (NCBI taxonomy): Eukaryota > Metazoa > Chordata > Amphibia > Anura > Hyperoliidae > Hyperolius > Hyperolius riggenbachi. The sequence goes on along the minus strand of NC_090646.1, from coordinate 287,558,152 downwards.
CGAGAGTGTAAAAATTGCGCCCCCCCGTGCCGGAGCCAGGTATAGGTGCCTGCAGTATAGGTTAGCTAGGTCTAGTTGCACTCAGTATAGGTAGTGGGCTATAGGTCCCCCCAATATAGGTAGCCAGGCATAGGTGCCCCAGTATAATTGCCCCCAGTATAGATTAGCCAGGTGGGTGCCTCCAGTATAGGTATCCAGTATAGTTCAGGGGCGGACTGGCCAGGGGGGCAATCTCCCCCCAGGCCACCTTTCATTCAGTGATTTAGGGTAGGTTTGGTGTCTGGTGTATTGGGGTTTGTTGTAAGGCAATGTGAAACTTGAGGCTAGCTGATAAAAGTGCAATCAGAGGACAGGCAAGCTGGTAAATGTACACAGCATGAATGATGCAGAGCTTGCCTGAAGGCTCCGTGTGCAAACATCTGTCTGGTCTCTCCCCATTGTTATTATGACTGCATGTGTGGGTAAGGTGTTATACAAGTTAAAGTTTTTGACAGTCCCTAGAATCCAGGAGGGCTACTTTCTGACTTGTGTGAGAGACTGGCAGGGACAGGAGTCCTATTACAGGCAAGTAGCCTCTGTGTGATGTGCAATACAGATAAGCTCTCTGCTCCATCTCAGGCTATTCTCAATTTCTCTCCACTCCTCCTCTCTCTGGGCTAGTGCACGCCAAAATCGCAATAGCAATCGCTAGCAATTTGTGAGTGTGATTTTGTGAAACAATTTTCAGAGCGTTTTTTTTTTTTTATGAATTGCTCCAAAAAATGCTACATGCAGTGTGTAGCATTTTTTGGAGCAATTCATTAAAAAATAGCTCTGAAAATCGCTTCACAAAATCACACTCACAAATTGCTAGCGATTGCTATTGCGATTTTTGCGTGCACTAGCCCAGAGGAGTGGAGAGAAATTGAGAATAGCCTGAGATGGAGCAGAGAGCTTATCTGTATATTGCACATCACACAGAGACTACTTGCCTATCATAGGACTCCTGTCCCTGACAGTCCCTCACACAAGTCAGAAAGCAGCCCTCCTGGAGTCTAGGGACTGTCAAAAACTTTTCAACTTGTATAACACCTTACCCACACATGCAGTCATAATAACAATGGGGAGAGACCAGACAGATGTTTGCCCACAGACCCTTCAGGCAAGCTCTGCATCATTCATGCTGTGTATATTTGCCAGCTTGCCTGTCTTCTGATTGCACTTTTATCAGCTAGCCTCAAGTTTCACATTGCCTTACAACAAACCCAAATACACCAGACACCAGACCTGCCCTAAATCACTGAATGAAAGGTGGCCTGGGGGGAGATTGCCCCCCTTCCCCCCTGGCCAGTCAGTGTAGCTGTATACAGTGCTTCCCTGAACTAATTACTTTGCAGTCCCCTGGGGAGAGGGAGGGAGAGTTCACAGCGCCCTTTGGCTGTCTGCGCTCAGGGCTGCCGCACGGCTGCTCGGCCCCTAGAAACGGGTCTGTTTATGCTGCATGTGGATTGCCACCATGATTGCGTCTGCCCCATGCTAGGCATCTCTATCTCTTTCCAACATGATTGTGGCTGCCCAGAGTTGAATGTCCTCATCTCACACTACCATGATTGTGGCTACCCCCTGCTGAGAATCCTCATCTCACTCTACCATGATTGTAGTTGCCCCGTGCAAAGTGTCCTTATCTCACTCCACCATGATTGTGGCTGCCCCATGCTGAGCATCACTATCTCACTCCACCATGATTGTGGCTGCCCCATGCTGAGCATCACTATCTCACTCCACCATGATTGTGGCTGCCCCGTGTTGAATATCCTTATCCAACTCCACAATGATTGAAGCCACCCCCTGCTGAGTGTTCTCATCTCACTCCACCATGATTGTGGTTGTTCTGTACTGAGTATCTCTATCTCACTCCACCATGATTGTGGCTACCCCATGCTGAATATCCTCATCTCACTCCACCATCATTGTGGCTGCCTCTGCTGAGTGTCCTCCTGTCACTGTACCATGATTGTGGCTGCCCTGTGTCGAGTATACGCCTCTTACTCCACTATGATTGTGGCTACCCCTGCTGAGTGTCCTCATTTCAATCCATCATGATTGTGGCTACCCTGTACAGAGCATTTCTATCTCACATCACCATGATTGTGGCTAGCCCATGCTGAATATCCTCATCTCACTCCACCATGATTATGGCTACCCCATGGTGAATATCCTCATCTCACCCCACTATGATGGTGGCTGCCCCATGCTGAGCATCACTATCTCACTCCACCATGATTGTGGCTGCCCCGTGTTGAATATCCTTATCCAACTCCACAATGATTGAAGCCACCCCCTGCTGAGTGTTCTTATCTCACTCCACCATGATTGTGGTTGTTCTGTACTGAGTATCTCTATCTCACTCCACCATGATTGTGGCTACCCCATGCTGAATATCCTCATCTCACTCCACCATCATTGTGGCTGCCTCTGCTGAGTGTCCTCCTGTCACTGTACCATGATTGTGGCTGCCCTGTGTCGAGTATACGCCTCTTACTCCACTATGATTGTGGCTACCCCTGCTGAGTGTCCTCATTTCAATCCATCATGATTGTGGCTACCCTGTACAGAGCATTTCTATCTCACATCACCATGATTGTGGCTAGCCCATGCTGAATATCCTCATCTCACTCCACCATGATTATGGCTACCCCATGGTGAATATCCTCATCTCACCCCACTATGATGGTGGCTGCCCCATGCTGAATATCCTCATCTCACTCCACCATGATTATGGCTACCTCATGCTGAATATCCTCATCTCACTCCACTATGATTGTGGCTGCCCCATGCTGAATATCCTCATCTCACTCCTCCATGATTATGGCTACCCCATGCTGAATATCCTCATCTCCCTACGCCATGATTGTCACTGCCCCATGTTGCGTGTCCTCATCTCACTCCATTATGATTGTGGCTACCCCATGCTCAGTATCTTCATCTCACTAAACCATGATTGTGGCAACCCCCTGCTGATTGACCTCATCTCACTCCACTATGATTGTGGCTGCCCCGTACTGAGCATCTCTATCTAACTCCACTGTGATTGTGGCTACCCAAAGCTAAACATCCTCATCTCACTCTCTCATGATTGTGGCTGCCCTGTGCTGAATGTCCTCATCTCACTCTCTTATGATTGAAGTATGAAGTATATCAAGTTAATCAAACATGCACTCCAACAGGCTGCAAGTGGAAACCAGAATGGAACCAGAGGGGCCATCTAGCCCCTTTGATATATTTCTAAGACTGATTATTCTGTGCAAAAGTATCTTGCCATTAGCAGATTATTTATACACCACTGAGTCCCTAGTTATTAATTATCAACTAAGTAAATGCAGGAGCAGGGTGAAGTTCACATTTGGTATATTGACCAGTAAGTGAAGGGTGTTCCATACACCAATTAGTGTGTCCCTGGATAATTCAGTAGCAGTTGTGAAGGCTACATAAAACCTTTCCAATTTTTGTCAGAGACAATGATGGATATCAAATTGGGGATGTGCCACTATTAAACTTTATTATGAACAATCCAGGATGTGCCCTCACTGAAGCCATCCAAACTAGAGTCATGTTAGCTCATTATTCTATTTCACAAGTAGGCCAGGTCCCATGGCTGTATAGTTTTATTTATATTAATTTTTTGGGGACACATTTCTTATTTCACATGATCTTAGCCTTTTGGGCCTTCTGTTTTTCAATTTAGAAACTGTTATGATCGGTGTCTCTGTTATCCTGCTGGTGGCTTTTCTGATGAACTGTGCTGTGGACGTCCATGATCAGCCAGCAGGTGTCTCCTGTGTTGCTGAGAACTTTGCAGTTTCCCAGATCACCAGCAGATGGAACTATAGGAACGTCCTGAAAGATCACCTGATCAATGTGCTGCTTACTTAAGGCCGGACTTCCTAGCAGCACATTGCTAGATCATTTTGTTTGGTTCCCTGCAGTGTTGTGACTCTGGCCATCACTCCCTTTATTTTGAACTCCTGGTATATTGACCCTTGCTTGTCCGACTATTCTCTTGCCTTCTGTCTTGGTACTTCTTATTCACTATGATTGCCTGTTTTGATTACTGCCTGTCTGACTATTCTCTGGTATGCTGATTTGGTTATATGCTCCTGTATATTGTGTGTGATATGCATCATTGTATGTTTTGTATATATTCTGTATAGATAGACAGATAGGTTCAGTTAGTTGTGGTGCACCACGTGTAGGTTGTATATAGATTGCATGTCTTTGGTGATCTGTGTTAGTACACATTGTATAATTGTAAATAAACACATTTATAATTTCCACTCCGTTGTACAGACGTTGGTATTTCAGTGTGATCTTCTGTTTTTTTTTAAACCTAGGGGTTGACCATGCAGAAGTCATGGATCTGTCAGTCTGGGTCTTGTCACGACCACGATCTACATGGTCAATCGTTACAGAAACATTGAGGAAGTAATCTCTTCAGGTAGCCATACACTGGTCGATTTGCCATCAGATTCGACCAACAGATAGATCCCTCTCTGATCGAATCTGATCAGAGAGGGATCGTATGGCTGCCTTTACTGCAAACAGATTGTGAATCGATTTTAGCCTGAAACCGTTCACAATCTGTGGTGGTGGTGCTGCCGCTGCTCCCCCGGGCCCCCACATACATTACCTGCTCCGCCGGCGCGACTCCCCTGGTCTCTGCTGTCTTCTTCTCCGCTCTGGTCTGGTCTCCGGGTCCGGCATGCTTCACTTCTTCATGTCTGGGGGGAAGTTTAAACAGTAGAGCGCCCTCTACTGTTTAAACTTCCTGCCGGGACAGGAAGAAGTGAAGCATGCCGGAGACCAGACCAGAGCGGACAAGAAGAAGACAGCGGAGACCTGGGGAGTCGCGCCGGTGGAGCAGGTAATGTATTGCAGCTGTATGGCGTCGGTCGTCAGGCACTCGAACGCTGCTAGCGACGCGCTCCCTACCCGTGGGCGATCGACGGTAATTTCCCGCACGGAGCGATCGACGGGATCGATCTATTTCGGGACAAAATAGATCGAAATTTAGCGTGTAGCGTGAACGATGTGACAGCCGATTCGATCCGAGTGATAGAATCTGCTGTTGATCAGCGGGGAATCGGCCTAGTGTATGACCAGCTTTCCCAAATCCTCCTGGCATGGTTAAGATCTCTGCACGGTTTATCCCATTTGTCGTAGATACAGGGGATGACCTACACTTTCCCAATCAGTTTACCCACTGTGAAAGTACTCCCTGCCATTTTTGACACACTAAATTCCCACAGAATGGATTCTGGACACACTGGAACTGGAATTACATCATTTGACATAATTTTTATAAAAGTGTGCACCTTATTATGCACACAAACTTAGTACAGTCACTCAGTCATTGCACTGCAAGAGACATTCATTGCCTGTAATTTGTACTCAGTTTGCGAAAAGCTGCAAATAAATTGTCTGGATTTATTACGTGGATACAGCATGAATGCAAAATTTGCATGTAATGTGAACTGTCCATTGAATAAAATTGGTGGGGCAGCGTGTTTTTTTTATGCCACAGTGAGGAAATCAATTGCAAAATTGGTGAATATGAACCCAGCCAAAGCCGGTTCTAGACTGTTTGCTGCATAAGGCAAACGTGTGAGGATGCGCCCCCACCCCCCACTAATTTGGAATGATCGCACAACACTCAACAATTTACTCTGCTTCATTTAATGTTCTCACATGACATGCTGCAGCTCAACACAATAGCACACTGGCTGGACGTGAGTCGGTGACAAACTGCTCACCCTCAGCCAGTCGGCCATCCTCCATTCCTTCTTAGTCAGGACAGCAGTGCCACCTCCTCCCTTCTGCTGTGCAAGTCAAATGAAACACTGCTGCTCTCCTCTCTCCCCCTCCTCATTCACTGTCAGACTCCTCAAACAGCACAACAAGCTGCTTTTCCTCAATGACGACCTCTTCATCTCGCTCTCCTCTCCCTTCTCTTTCTACACTGACTGCATGCTGTAAGTGTAAACACACAGTACAAACATGCTGCCCCTGTAATTTCTGCACCTGATGCAAATGTTTTACATAGTTACTGTGATGATTTGCTCAGCTGCCTGTGCAGGCAGGCAGCCTTTTGACCATTGTGTAGGTTTGCATGCTGCAGGACTCTGGAAAGAAGAGCTTCTGTCAGTTTTGCAGCTTGTGCTTGCTGAGGAATTTGCATACGTTGTCATGCAAATTGCCTGGCCACATTCATTGGAGGCGTGTACTATAAGTACTATGTCTTTCCCACAATGCTTCGCTGTTCATAAGGATTTGGTCCTATGTAACACTCCTGGTGGGGTGTCAGCCTTACTCTCTGTTTGAAGATCAGCTTAGAGTAATTCCTGGAAACTGTGCTAGGCAGGTTTCCCTAGTGCAGTTAGGATTGTTTATCTGTTTTGTTTGTCTGTTGCGATTGTCCTGTCCCAGCGGTGGTCGATAGGAAGTCGTTCTGATCTCTGTTCTTGGAGCATAGCTGGTGCAGCGGTTGCTACCAGCTATCTCTTCTGTTCTGCCTCTCTGGATCGCGCTAGCCACTTTTCGCTAGCACTGTGGATCCTTCTGTTCTGTCTCCTGGGATCGCGCTAGCCACTTTTCGCTAGCGCTGTGGATCCTTCTGTTCTGTCTCCTGGGATCGCGCTAGCCACTTTTCGCTAGTGCTGTGGATCCTTCTGTTCTGCTACTCTGTACCTGGATCGCGCTAGCCACTTTCGCTAGTGCTGTGGATCCTATCTCTCGCTTGTCCCTGTTTTCGTGTGTCTGTCTTGTCTGCTACGACCGCTTGCTGGAGGCTCGGTGAGGTAACCGTTAAGCAAGCGTTCGTGTCCTCTGTTTCATGTTTGTCTGTCGATGGTTAGTTAGGCGTGCTTGTCTCTATTGTGCTTATCACGTGGAGACCGCGCATAACTGCGTGCACTGTTGCAAATGAGTGCGGTGTTCGCGGTTAGCTAGCGTTTGTTATTTTCCGCATCTTCTCATTGTATTATTTGCTGTGCCTTTGCTACCCTCGTATTCTATTCTGATCTGCCTTGTGTCACGTCTGGCGATCGCACCTCTCGCGATCGCGTTCCTATTTCATATCTGCTGTTGTGTGTGCGTGGTCGCGGGGTGGCGACTGGATTGGCGCACACACACACAACCTGTCCATTTGCTCGTTCTCATTCGCAATCGCCTCTCTTGCGATTGCGTTCTGCGCTTCGTACAATTCCTTTCTGGCATTTGTGGAGGTACAGAGGATTGGTTCCTCTGCACTCCCCAGCGCCATCTGCCGACAGGAATTTCCCTCTACAGGTGCGTAGCACCTACTGCTGGGTTCCTGCAAATTTATACGCTTGTGGAGGAAATCCGCTGTGTCAGCGCACGTCTGGTGCGCTGACCACGGAGACGATTCCACAATCGTTACAGTTACATAGTTATTTGGGTTGAAAAAAGACATACGTCCATCGAGTTCAACCAGAGAACAAAGTTCAACCAGAGAACTTAAGAGATTCGGCCTTGAACTCAGCCTTAATATAACAGAGCAGATGATGAAGCAGTGTAAGAGGAAGACAGCCACATTTCCATAAAGCACAGGGAAGTAAAGAATTGGAAATATATGAGGGTGTGAGTGTTAGGAGGTATCCGAAAAATATGGTGGTTAAAGTGAACTTCCAGACTAAAAATCGACTCAGCAGCACTGAAAAGGCTTGGTGTTTCTTTAACAGTTTCACAGCATCAGAACTTTGTTTCTCTTATACAAGCCTCATTTGTAGCTGCACAGAAGAAAACTGCCCGGACATTTTTCCCCTTATGCTGTGCAAAGCATGATGGGATTTCTGATGTTGTTGTTCTCGTTCTGCTGTTTTGGTGCATTTTTTTTTTTTTTTTACATTTTGAATTTGACATTTGAAGCCTAGCGTGTGCAGCTGGGAGGGGTTATCAGGACACAGGACAGTTGGAACTGTGTCTCCTGCTCCTTGTCACCTCCTTTCAACCAAAAAGATGGCTGCCCCCATGACAAAGATGGCAGCCCCCATGCATCACAAACATTTGCCTGTTCTTTTAAAACAGGGTGGGTAAAAGATTATATTAACTATCTATTCTAATTAACATAACTAATGTAACTTAATGACAGTATGTTTGTTTAGGCTGAAGTTCCTCTTTAAGGAATGGTTTGAGGGGGTGGGTAGACTGTAAGTAAGAGACCATAACTGGGGAGATATCCCCAGAAGTAAGTAGGGGAGAGAAATAGACAATAAGAAATAGTTGTTTGGGGCGTTCTAAAGCTGGCCACTAACGGTCCAATTTCTAGCGAAAAATCGTTCGAGCGATCAGAAATTCTGATCGAATTGGTTGTAAATAATCTCCATTAGTGGACACAATCGATTATGAACGAGTGAAAGAAATGTCGCCCGAATGAATTTTCATCGAGCGAAAATTTGGATTTTCTTGGTGATCATGATAGATAGGAAGCAAAGATTGGTTAGTTGATGGTGTAGTGAACGATTTTTCGTCCGATCAGAATTTCTGATCGCTCGAACAATTTTTGCTAGAAATTGGACAGTTAGTGGCCACCTTAAGTCTATTAGAGGCAAAGAGATGAGAGAAGAGCAAGCAGCAAGAGCAATCAGTTTGAAATACATTATAAATTGCCAACTACTGGAGGTTGCAGTGTGTTTACAGCTTTTAGGTAACAGGGAAATGGGAAAAAGTAACAAGACACAAGACCATCAGGTGGAGAAAGCAGTTAAAACAAAGTGGATGATTGTAAACTAAAGCTTCAGGTAAGCATGGATCGAGAGACCCGTTACTGGAGATAATTATTGCAGAAATTCAGAGCGTACCTTACTGCTACTAATTGGATGTTCTCTTGCAACTAAGACATCTTAATGACATTTATTTATGTCTGCAAAACAATCTATGTATTTCCTTTAGATGTTGCATGTACATAAGCTGTCTGTTCGAACATCTTGTCAGCATACAGGAATTGAGTCTGAAGAAGGCTGATTAGCTAAAAGCTTACACTTTTTTTTTTTTTTAAACACGTTTATTGAGTCAAGTAATAAACATGATAGCAACATAATGTATAACAAAACATTTGCAGTACACAATAATACAGCAGTTAACATCTAGGTAAAAAAAATATACAAAAGTGACTGGTAAATCCAAGTTATACAAATGAAGTCTAGATCAATGGTCATATAGTAGCTATCACGACTTATGAAAAATTCTGACAGTACCAGAACTAACATGTCCAGTAAAAACAACAAATGAAACAAGAAGAAATAAAACCCCAAACAAGAAACATACCCAGCCAGGTCACTCCCCTAAAAACACACCAATTTCTCCACTTTCCATTCACCCAATATCTCTCATCACTATAATGTTACCAAACCTTCAAATTTAAAATGTTCAAGGAGCTATTAGCCAAACATTCCATACAGCCAAAAGTTTCTAGGGACATCCCCTATGCAAGTAGATCAGTTTTTTAAATGGTAAGACATCATTTTTTTTTGTTTTTATATTTTAAGTATATTGACTTGTCACTAACTGTCCCTCAGAGGGGCTCACAATCTAGTCCCTACCAGAGTCATATGTCTATGTATGTATCATGTAGTGCATGTATCGTAGTCTAGGGCCAATTTACGGGGAAGCCAATTAACTTGTATGTTTTTGGGGTGTGGGAGGAAACCAAAGTGCCTGGAAGAAACCCATGCAGACACGGGGAGAACATACAAACTCCTTGCAGATGTTCACCTGGCTGGGATTTAAACCGGGACCCAGCGCTGCAAGGTGAGAGCACTAACCACTACGCCACCATGCTGCCCTGGCATCATTAATCATACCCAACCATCTTTGTACTAATGGGCTGGAGGGCCCCATCTAATTCATCACCACAATCTTCCTAGCTATAAACAGAGCTTCACAGTAACTCTCTTCCGTCAAGTTCAATAGGCACAATTTAGTTGCGGCACAAACTTGCAACCCCATAACATCTGGCAAGAGCCTTGTAACTTTGATCCAAAACTGTTTCACTGGGGGGGGGGGGGGCACACTCATAGCAAATGTCAGAAATCAGCATTCCGGGCATTACACCTCGGGCATGAGGATGAGGTATGTCTACGGTATTGAATTTGGCTAGTGTATTCGGAGCAAAGTATGCTAAAAGCATATTCTTTTAAGTTAGCCAATAAATGGTATCATCATAATTCAAAACGTCTTGCTTTTACTGATGGCTAACACGTTACAATACTCTACTGCTACTATTATGAAAAGTAGCAAAGATGACATAAGGTGCAAGGAGAAACATACATATTGGAACAATGCAAAGCAAATGGATAACTAACCTATTTAACACGGTGAGGATGCAGTCCAAGATATTACAGAATGCAGTTTCACTTCAGTCAGGTCCTGTGGCTGTTTCATTCTGTTGCAATTCCTGGTTCAGGTCCTTACACTGACAAACAGATAAGACTGGATTGACATAGACTAATAATTGTTGAAATCATTTGTCAAACATGGAATGTACTGAAGAAAGTCCAGATGATGGCAGTAGTGTTGGGCGAACACCTGGATGTTCGGGTTCGGGAAAGTTCGCCGAACATGGCCGCAATGTTCGGCATGTTCGGGCCGAACCCCGAACTCCCCGAACATCCCGCTTTTGGGGGCCCTATGGGGTCGCAGGCATAAGGGGGGAGCATGCCCCGATCGCGGGGGGGGGGTCGGAAATTCCCCCCACCCCCTCCGCTAGCGCTCCCCCCTCTGCCCGCTTCCCCATTCAAAAGTTAGGAAGTGAAACTGTACCTGTGCGGCCGGTAGTGGGTGACTGGCAGTGGGCGGCACTATGGAGAGACTGAGGAGGAGGAGGAGTCCGGAGAGTGACGCGCTGAGGGAGGCCGGGCAGTGGGCGGATCAGCAGTAGTACCGTACTACTGCTGATCCGCCCACTGCCCGGCCTCCCTCAACGCGTCACTCTCCGGACTCCTCCTCCTCCTCAGTCTCTCCATAGTGCCGCCCACTGCCAGTCACCCACTACCGGCCGCACAGGTACAGTTTCACTTCCTAACTTTTGAATGGGGAAGCGGGCAGAGGGGGGAGCGCTAGCGGAGGGGGTGGGGGGAATTTCCGACCCCCCCCGCGATCGGGGCATGCTCCCCCCTTATGCCTGCGACCCCATAGGGGGCCAGTATTCGGGCGAACAGGGCCCTGTTCGTGCCGAACAGGGGCCCTGTTCGGCCAGGCAATGAGCCGTTCGGGCGAACCCGAACAGTTTGGCCGAACACCACCAGGTGTTCGGCCGAACGCGAACATCACCCGAACAGGGTGATGTTCTGCAGAACCCGAACAGTGGCGAACACTGTTCGCCCAACACTAGATGGCAGATGGAGCATGATAATACAGCAGCCCAGTCAACTGATATTAGATCTTGCTTAAAGAGGAACTCCAGCCTAAACAAACATACTGTCATTAAGTTACATTAGTTAGTTATGTTAATTAAAATAGATAGGTAATATAATATTTTACCCACCCTGTTTTAAAAGAACAGGCAAATAATTGATTTCATGATTGCAGCCATCTTTTTGGTTGAAAGGAGGTGACAGGGAGCATAAGACATAGTTCCCAATTGTCCTGTGTGCTGCTCACCCTTCCCAGTTGCTAGGCAACGTGAATAACAACATAGGAAATTCCATCATGCTTTGCACAGCATCAGGGAAAAAACGCCCAGCAGTTTTATTTGATGGGTGGAGCTTAGGTAAAAATGCAGCTAAAAATGATGCTTTAGTAAGAAAAACAAAGTTCTGATGCTGTGAAATTTAAAGAAACACCAAGCCTTTTCAGTTCTGCTGAGTAGATTTTTAGTCCGGAGGTTCACTTTAATGTTGTTACACTTTTACATTGGTATTTACAGGGGTTGGACAAAATAATGGAAACACCTTGAAAATCAACTAAATATATTTTAATATGGTGTAGGTCCACCTTTTGCGGCAACTACAGCCTCAATTCTCAGAAGTATTGATTCATACAAATTGTGAATTGTTTCCAAAGGAATTTTAGCCCATTCTTCAGTTAAAAACAACCTCCTATTCTTTTAGAGACGATGGCGGCGGAAATCGACTTCTTACTTGAATCTCTAAAAACTATCATAAATGCTCAATAATGTTGAGGTCTAGGGATTGTGGTGGCCAGACGAGATGCTCAACTTCATTAGAATGTTCCTGGTGCCATTCTTTAACAATTCTAGCTGTATGGATTGGGGCATTATCATCTTGAAAGATGGCATTCCCTTCCGGAAACAGTTCTTGGACCATAGGATGAACTTGGTCAACCAAAATTCCTTAATAGTCTCGGCTGTTAATTCTTCCATGAAGGGAAATCATTGGCACGGCGGATTTCCAAGAAATAGCACCCCAGATCATCACATAACCCCCGCCAAGTTTTATGGTTGAGAGAAGGCAGTCTGGATGAAATGCTTCTTTCGGCTGTCTCCAAACGTACACTCGGCCGGAGGTCGAAAATAAGGTAAACGATTAGTCAGAGAAAATCACATTTTTCCACTGCTCGAGGGACGAATTCAGGTGGTTTCTACACCACTCTAAATGCTTTGTAACATTTGTCTTTGAGAGTAGAGGTTTTCTAATTCCATGGCGGAGTGGAATACATGCCAAAAGTCCCGGGGAAAATTATAGATTTGACGCACAGCAGGCTTACAATCCCTAAAAGGCAGAAATAACATTGCATTGCTAAATTGGAGATCTAAAGTGCTTGAAAACATCTTGCGTGTGCATACATGGATCAACAGTTAGTGTAAGTAGTGTACTGATTCACACTGACAGACCAAACTCACTGTGTAATGCACCGCAAACAGCTGTTTGTGTAGAGATGGCCGTCCTGGACTGGTGCGCACCATGGCGAGAGTTCAGGCGTTGGCGGTTTTCAAGACCATATGGTCGGGCTAAGGTAGCTCAATGACAGAACAACTGTCCACAATGAAGCAATGACCTTATTATCTTGGGTCAGGTGTGCCCCTCAACACACTCATATAGCCAGTCATTGCTTCATTGTGATACGCAAGCCACTTCACCGCGGCAAGGTAACGAACACGAAGGAGAATTGACACATATACATGCCTTTTGTTTTGTTGTTGCAGCTGCAGTGCAGCCAGAAAAATTAGGCATGTACACGCACCAGAAAAATTATTATTATGTTTGGTAGCAGCCGCTGCTGGCAGAAGCGGCCATACTGGACCCTGTTGGTGGTGGCTGAGGAGGCAGTCACGTGGGCTGCAGGCAGAGATGCTGTGTGGGGACTGACTTAGTCTTGGGGCAGGCAGTAGCCCTCCGGGATCCAATAGAAATAACAAAGAAAAGCTACTCACAAGGATGGGTTACCGTTAAGGTAACCACTGTAACTGCAGGTAGGGAGATTAAACCGGACACCACTCAGATTAAAAGTCACTCTTGGTTTTTAAATGATTTATTCTATCTAGGCGGGATCGGTTGAAAAGGGCGCCCGAGCTGCCTGTATGAAAAGGGCGCCGCCATAGACATCAATGTTATTTCTGGAAATATGGGCTACAAGGTGTAGAAAAGGGCGCCCGAGTTTTGATATAGGCTACAAGCGGGCTCCCCTTTGTAGCCCATATTTTTTCGGCTACAAGGTTTTCGGCTACAAGCGGGCTCCCCTTTGTAGCCCGTATTTTTTTCGGCTACAGTAAGGTGCCCCTCTGTAGCCCATATTATTGCCTTTTTTTTTGTATGGGCTACAAGCACTGTAAGCCGAATTATTTCATTACCCCACTATCCATGGCGGCCTGGAGGGGGAATAGTAATTAACACATCCCGGAGTTTTTTTCTAGCCGAAGTTTGTATATGGGCTACAAGCGCTGGAAGCCGAATTATTTCATTCCCCCACTATCCATGGCGGCCTGGAGGGGGAATAGTAATTAACACATCCCGGAGTTTTTTTGTAGCCAAAGTTTTTATATGGGCTACACCAGGCGCCTTTTTTTTTTGTAGCCGAAGTTTTTATATGGGCTACACCAAGCGTCTTTTTGTAGCCGAAGTTTATATGGGCTACACCAGGCGCTTTTTTTGTAGCCGAAGTTGGTATATATATGGGCTCCACCAGGCGCCCTTTTTTACCGGTGCCCTTTTCATGTAGACCCAACCACTGTAACTGCAGGTAGGGAGATTAAACCGGACACCACTCAGATTAAAAGTCACTCTTGGTTTTTAAATGTTTTATTCTATTTAGGCACCTCTGTTAAAGCGGACCCAAACCAAACATTTTTTTAATTCAAAATATTTAGTTGCACCACTCTGACACGTACAAATATAAATAAACACTCCTTCAAGCCTATGAGCATATCAGTGCATGCTTTTCACCCTCCTCTTTGCATAACTAGGGTTATACAGGTGGCAGCCATTAGCAATTCCTCCTTTGCTGTACACCATCTACTCTACCAGTTTGCCGGATTATTGGCCGGCAATATGAAAGGAAGGGAGGGATTTCTCCAACAAATGTAAAATATTTTATATTTGTCATCATGCAGCTGAAAAAAGGCTGCTATTTATTATTATAATTTAGAAAATAGATTTTATTTCTGAAATCTTGTATTTTTAGTTTGGGTCCACTTTAAATTACTCAAAATAATTTAAAATAGTTTACAAAGTATTATTATAAAAAATAAGCAATTTTATTATTATGTTATTTTAAAATAATGTAAAATAATAAACCATTTGATTTACTATATTATTTTCAGTACAGCTCCCCTTTAACCACTTAATTCCCTTCCTTCCGTTAAACAGACATAAGCAAAATGGACATTTAAAAAATGCCTTATTTGCACAAATTAGTGCACAAATAGGACATTTTAAAATATCTATTTTGCAGGATGTGGCTAAAACATGCCTAAATTGAAAGGGTGTGCTTTAACCATTTCCTGACATATTTATTTATTTTAAAACAATGCAAATTGCCTGGCTTTCTTGTTGATCCCGTGCCTCCATTCAGGGCCGCCACCAGAATTTTTTGTGCCCCATACTGGGCAAATCTAATGGGACCCTCCTCACTCCCCTCTGCCCAACCATGGCAAATCCCAATTTTTTAAGGCCTAAACACACTAAGATTGGATTGTTAGATTGTTCCGACTTGACAGGAGGTCAATAGATTGAACCGAAAGGGTATTGAGGTAGGTGACAGATTACAGGGAGCTGAAAGGAGCCCCAAGTAAGTCAATATACTTTTCTCACCTTTGTCTCTTTATTCACTAACTCCTAGGTTCTCAACATGCGGTACGTGTACCCCAGGGGGTACTTCTGATGGGTCCAGGGGGTACTCGAGCTTGATATACTTAACCAAGAATAACAAATTTAGAGATATAGAAAATTATAATTCTTATTTAAACAACACCAAATTAGTATTTTAGCTGATTAAAAGCAATAATAAATGCTTGCACGTTGTTTAGAACCAATTATCATGTACTACGATTAAATATATATTTGTCAAGGGGTACTTGTGATCATGTTTACTATGCTAGGGGGTACTCGATGAGTACAGGGTTTTAAAAGGGGTACACACTTATAAAATGTTGAGAAACATGAGCCACCCGACACCTGTCACCAAATGGGCAGTCAGAAGGGCAGACACAAACTGCAGCTGGGACATGTGTGTGGCACTGTTCACTGGGCTCCAGATTCACTTGGGCCCCATACAGCAGTCCCCTCTGTTATGCCCTGAAGGCGGCCCTGCCTCCAATACTTATAGCCATAGACCCTGAGCAAGCATGCAGATCAGATGTTTCTGACTGGATTCGCCACATGCTTGTTTCCGGTGTAAGATTTAGACACTACTGTATCCAAAGAGATCAGCAGGACTACCAGGATTCTGGTATTGTTTAAAAAAAATACATATGTTCGTCTCCACATCCCTCTCAGCTCAGGAGTACTTTAAATACTGAAGTGATATGTGACATGATGAGATAAATGTGTGTATGTACCGTACAAAACATATGAATAACCTGGCTGTTTTACTTGTTTTATTTTGCTGCCTGAAAGAGTTAATTTCTAGGCATGGAAATGACAGCTTCTGTCTTGTTGGTAGCTTGTCGGGAATATAGCACTATAAACACAATAAAAATTAGTAGTTCTGTTCCATCCCTGAATACTGCAGCACACAATTTCCACCAAAACACAAGATATGGGGTTTTTTTAACAGTTTCTCTATTTATTCTTCAAAAATGTCTTCAAAGTTGCGGACAAGACGTATAGATACAAATTCAGAGTTCCAATTCGCATAAAAGACTGCCTGACACGTGTTTCATGGCCAAAAGCAGCTTCCTCAAAGGCACACTGTATACAAAATTCAACTATGGACCAAAAAGGCATATGAAGCCGCAATCTGTGTTCTATAAAGAAAAGATGTTTAGCGTCGGTGTCATGAGCGAAATGTCCTGCAGTGCAGGAGCATACGTTTCGCTCATGGAACTGACACTGAACACCTTTTCTTTATTGAACACAGATTGCGGCTTCATATGCCTTTTTGGTCCATAGTTGATCTGTGTATATAGTGTGCCTCTGAGGAAGCGGCTTTTGGCCTTGAAACGTGTGTCAGGCAGTCTTTTATGTGAATTGCAACTCTTAATTTGTATCCATATATCTTGTCCGCAACTTTGAAGACATTTTTGAACAATCAATAGAGAAACTGTTAAAAAGAAAACCCATATCTTGTGTTTTGGTGGAAATTGTTGGGAATATAGTAAACATCACCGTAAGCAAATTATAGCCATTAAAGTTTTCCTGGCAGAATACAACTTCTGAGAGCAGGGAGAGATAAAATACATGAACTGTTGACCTTTTTCTAACACTGGGACACTTAATACGCTGCCACTGATTAGAAACAGTAAAACATTCAACCTACTTTATACATGTTTAAATATAAAAGAAAACCCAGAGGTACTTAAAAAAAGTCATTTTTAGAAGTAGGAGGATAAATATACTGTATTTTTTGGACTATAAAACTTAAGTGTGTGTGTGTGGGGGGGGGGGGGATTCCCTGCATCTTATAGTCCAAATGTCTGCCAATATGAACCTCCAACCCGCCACAATGTCAGGGACTCCCTGTACTGTGCCCATGCAGTGGAGGACACAGGAAGACAAGCAGAGGACAGGGGGACACAAGAGGGCATAGAGGTGGATACAAAGGGGAATATAGGAGGACACAAAGGGGACACATAAGGGACAAAGAAGGACACAAGGGGGACAAAGGAGGACACAGGGGAGACACATGAGCGCATGAGGTACAAAGGGGGCATAATCCACAAGATGCCCCTTCACCATGGAGGCACCAGGTTTAGTATATATATTTTTTCCCCGGGTTTTTGTCCTCTAAAGCTACGTGCGTCTTATGGTCAGGAGCGTCTTATAGTCCATTTTATCTCATCAGTTATTTTCTCCTTGGGTTCACTTTAATGTCTTGGTGGCAAATACCAGTGGACACCTTTAGAGGTCTTGTGGAGTCCATGCCTTAATGAGTCAATATAGTTAAGTTGCTTTTGTGCAGCCTACTTTACACAAAGCACAGATGTTGTAGATTTCTGAGATCTTAATTAATGTATTTTATATAATCTGAACAGAAAAAGATAATTAATTGCAGTGTGCTGTTTTCACCCATGTCATAAAGGCCAATGTGTTGTAAATTTATAGCCCTTGTCTAAACTAAAAGACTTGTTTTATTTCCTTTTAAACATCCCTATACATTAATACATCAGTATTTATAGTATTTAGAATAACAGATCAATTCAGGCTTCCAGTTGAAATACAGCCTCCAGACAGCTAACGATAAACTGCTTACCAATTCAGCTTGGCTTTATGATGCTTATCAGTGAGGCAAATACAATTTTATTTGTATTCCATTTTGACAGAATCAATAGAAGACATTTGAATGGAGGCTCAGCCAATGTCTGACTGGCTGAGATAAATAAAACTTTTATGTGCACTGCAGCCCATAATTAAGATATATAGCTGCAGAATAAATTATGGTAATTTGCCTTGAGGTGGAATCAGAATATTCTACACCTAGTGGTAGAAGAGGACAGAATACATAAGTGGAATCAGAATTTGCAGAGAGGCACCGTTAATCCGTCAGGTCTATGACTGCTAAAACCATCAAGCCACTTACTCCATTATTACATGATGATATAAATGAAATTGCTTGGCCTGCAGTGGAAAGCTGCACATCTAATATATTTAATGTCTCATCACTCTAGTGACACCTACAGGAATAGTAAGGAACAGACTGGGTGGCTAATTTCTTGTATATATATATATACCGTATAAACTGTATAACTCCAGGCGTGCTATTATTATGGGAACTTGTTATTACCTTTAGATTGTAAGCTCGCAAGGGCAGGGCTCTCACTCTTTTGTGTCTTGGTTTTTGTTGTTCGTTTCATAGCTTGAACTCTGTTATACATTTTATTCATCATGTTACATCTGTCATAGTAATCACCAGTTCTATATTTTGTACTAGTGTCCATATTTGATGTACAGTATATCATTGTCTGTATCATTATGTACCCCTTGTTTGTTTTCCTACTTTGTACAGCGCCACAGAATATGCTGGTGCTTTATAAATAAAGAATTATAATAATAATAATAAATGCCTATATACTTATCTGATGGGCACGCCTCTGTCGGCTTGTAAGCCGCATATCAGTGCATAGGCATTTGGACAGTGAAGCCCCGCTTCAAGAACATTAGAGGTAAGGTCTTGGAGCTACTATGTGTAACGATTAGTGTCAGGAAGCACAGCTAGTCTGATTATTATTGATCTGCAGTATCACCAATAATACAGATGCTATACCTGATTATATGGTGATCTGCAGAATCACCAATAATGCAAGTATAGCGTGACACAATACAATCGTATGCAAGAGGGTGCTTGGTACAATAGAGTATCTCTATAGGGCACAGAGATACAACCTCCAGCAAGCTCGAACAGCAGACAACAATAATAATATACAGTGTAAATTCAAGTCTGTGGAAATATCCACCACACCGTAATTCCTCAGAGGTGTGGTTACCTCTGAATGGGAACCCTGTGTGTGAGACCCTCCAAAGGACGGAGTGGAGGAGTCTCGGCCTCTAGCAGAAAGGGTTTGCTAGTGGCGGTCGTCTCAAAGAGGCAAGCCTCCGATAGAACCCTACAGTGGGAGACGTTCCACTGAAGGGAGAAAGGTCAGACAAAATGAGGTTTGGCAACAGATCAGGCGGCAGCAGTACAGAAACATGAGACAAGAGAATAGTCGGAAACCAAGCCAATAGTCGATAACGGTACGGGCTGGAGAAGTACAGAATCAGGAAGCAGAAGAGTAGTCAAGACAGGCACAGAATCATACACGATAAATCAAACAGTATAAAATGTGTATATATTGGCGATAAACCAATATATAACACAATACCAGAGACAAGGCTGACTAGGTCTGAGTGCTGACACAGGGTATCGCAAACACAGACGAAGTGTGACTGAAAAGCACTTCCTTATATACTGCCTGGGAGAGAAGTCTCCACCCCAGGCAGCAACCAATCAGAGCA
This sequence comes from Hyperolius riggenbachi, assembly GCF_040937935.1. NCBI lineage: Eukaryota > Metazoa > Chordata > Amphibia > Anura > Hyperoliidae > Hyperolius > Hyperolius riggenbachi. Next base: position 287,538,548 of record NC_090646.1, on the reverse strand, counting down.
GGCTAAAATGTCAACTGACCTCCAGGTCAGCTGACACACTTTCTAAGAGTATAAAGGCGTGTCTGGCGCGCGCGCGCACCCCCTAGAGGCAAGATGGCAGAGCCCTGGTGAGCAGCATGCTGGTGAGTTTGGAGCAGAGCGCTCGGATGGGTTTGCACAGCGGATGCGGATGAATTTCCGCATCCCGCGTTGGAAAGTCCGCTTGCCGGACTGGATGCGACCATAATTCCGCAATCCATCAGGCGTTGCGGATTTTTCGTTACACTATGCGTTTTTGGTTTGTGCTAAGGAAGCTTGCATCAGGCAGCATTTTACCTTTACAAGTGCTATTACCAAATTACAGTGCAAATAGAAGAAGACCTAACACCCCATTTCCTAAACAGTTGAGAATTCTCTAAAATGATAATAAAAACTGAATGTGATATGAATTATTACTGTTTTTTGGAAAATACTTGCGGATTTTGAATTTGATGCTGGCAACAAGGTGCAAAAATTTAGCAAAGAGGCATGTTTATTACTTTGTTACATCAATCAGCAACAAAGCTGTGAGACTGCATTAAGCCACTCAACAGCTTCCAGCCCACTGAGCAGAATATTTTTAAGTATGGCATGTCTGGCATATTGATCATTGAGATGGTGTAATGGATTGCTTGAAGTCCATCTGTGGTAAATGTAAATGACTGGAAATTGATGGGATAGGATTAGGAAAAGTACACACTATCTTAGGCACCACAAGGGCATAACAATGGTTCTAGCAACCCCAGCAAGCCCTGAGGCCCACCGGGGTCAACTCGTCTCCAAAAAATGACCCTATTATGGAAATTCAATTTAAATATTTAAAGGACTACTATCACAACAAATTGTAAAATTTTAAATACATGTTTATGCATACATATAAGATGTTCATTTGTCCCAGAGCAAAATACACTGTAAATGACCTTTTTCCTGTTTAGCTGGCTGTCACTTACAGTAGTAAAAGTCTGACTAGTTTTGGACTCGTCCATCTCCTCCCTAGGAAATTCTCAAGAATTCCTTTATTAAGGTAATGTTAGATGTGTTAATGCACTCATAACATCAGAACAGTCTAAGTAATGTATGTGGATCTTTGTATAGCCCAATTTCCAAAAATAAAAGATGGGACTGTGTAAAATATAGTTTTCAGGAGCCCAGATTTCTTATTCCTTTTGTCTCTATCACAACATATTTGTGTAACAGCAGGCGAAAAAGTACAGAAGTCTTTAACCGTCCATCATCTTTGTTTTTTGCTGTCAGTGGCTAAAAGTTTGCAATGAAATCTCTATCCAGCGGTACGTGTGTCAGGGCTCTTGCCCAGCTCCTACATCCTTCTCTTCTACCTCCATTCCTATTACTGCCATGAATGTACCTTCTACCGCCTCCAATCCTGGCATAGTCTCTTTCTTCTCCTTCCAACCCACATTCCTCAACACCAAGGTGCACAAAGAAATTGAAAAGAACTGCAATCTTTTTAATGAAAACCACACCTTTCCCTTAAAGGACATCCGAGGTGAAAATAATCTGGCAAGGAAAACAATTGTATCTATCCTCCTTTTCCTAAAAAATGACTTTTTTTAGATATCTCAGTTTTATTTTATATTTAAATCTAGTTTTTAAGTTTTTACTGTTTCATTGTCTCTGCTCAATAACACCTTCGTTGAAGTATGTCAGAGCTAAAATCTATGAATTATTGACCCCTTTTTATCTCTTTCCTGTTCCAGGAAGCCATTTACTGAAAGGAAAGCATTTTATGGCTCTGATTACTTATCAGTGAGGGTTATGCTATAGTCTGACCCAGTCCGACCCGGTCTCGCCCCAGATAGAAACTGTCACTAGCATACCTGATGTTTAACTCTTTCAGGCAGAGAAAGAAAAAAAGAAACACAGCATAGTTATTTGTGTGCTTGGCTCTGTACATACACATGTATCTCTCATCATGTCACATGTCACCTCAGTTGTCCTTTAAGTGGCAGAATAGAGCAGAGCTTTACCTGCTCCAACACCAGATCAGTCCACTTTGCTGTTGACAGGCAGGCTGTACAGCACAATTGCAAAATAACACAAGTCAAATGATTCAGTTTGATCTAATTAACTACAGGTCAACTTCAACTGGTATGGCAGGGAGTATATGGCACTATTGTGAGACTTGCTGACGGCATTTGAACTGTGAGAGGTGGGCGGAGCCTGTTCATGTCTGACCGGCACGCCCTGTTCAGCCTGAGGGAACCTTCGTACTATCGTGAGACTTGCAGACGGTGTTTGAACTGTGAGAGCGTTGAGACCAAGGCAAGTGCCGACCTGGGACGCCAGTCGGTTCATAGTCCATGCTCTACCCATTAAGCTGCGCAGCTGGCGAGAGAAAAAAGAGCCCCAACATTTCAGACACCTATCCATTGAAGGAGCGATGCTACGCTGCGATTGAAAATGCTGGTGAGATCTTTCCATACTACATTTGCTATCAGCCTGCTAATTGGCGGTGATAAAGCTCCCAGTCATCACTAAGTACTGTGCTAATAAGCTTTGCCTGCCACTTTTTGCTTCAAGTTTCAGGGAACCTGCTATACGGACTGAGACTGTTAGTTAACAAGGCAAAAACAATTGCTATTTGCTGGCATTATAATTATAAGTTGCACCACGCTTCATTAATATCAGTAGCTAGGTGTGGATGAATGGATGGGCTGACTGGACCTGTGTGAATGAACTTTTTGGCCGGCCAGGAATGTGTTTTATTCAGGCTCTGCAACACACTCTTGCTTTTTAAATGTTTGTCTCTTTTATCACAATTTGATATATTAAAATGTATACTTTTTGAGTAATACACGTTATACCAATTATTGTTTATATATGTTTAGGCTGTACAGCACACTTCTGCTCCATACCGCTGCTGATGTCACATAACATACATCAGGAGCTGTACAGAGGAGAGGTATGCTGTACAGAGCAGCTGTGGTTAAAGAGTAACTGTCAGGCTGCAAAAGCTAATTTAAACCTCTATTCTCCTGTGTTAAACAGTTTAGAAGGAAGCCAAAAAGGCAATACTGCAGTTAAAAATCTCTCTTACTTTAGATGTTTGCTGACAGCAAGGCTCCGTAGTTCCAGGCTCCTAAGGAGGACGCAAGCCGAATAACAGATACTGCAAAGCATTCTGGGGCCCTCCCCTGGCTGCTAGTGAGGCTCAAGTTTCAACAGCATGTAACAGTCTAGCTCACAGCACTAATAAATCTCGGGCAGAGTACACTGCAGGAGTCCGCTATTGTTCCTAGCCACATGGCTAATTAATATTCACTGCACAGTAGTGTTATTCATTACCAGCGTTTGTGAGAGTGGAATCATCAGGAAGCAGGCAGGACATGACGACACATTTGGCTTCATAGGAGACAGACAAACATGGAACCTGCCATGAGCTGTCAGGAGCATCATTCTCTGCAAATACTATATAAAGATTCTGTGAAATCCAAACGTGGACAGTGAAATGCATATGTAATGTAAGTACAGCCAATCTTTAGCTACTGATATATGTGTTTATTTTCTCTGAGACCTTATACCTAACAGCTCCTCTTTAACAGCAGAGTGGACCAGCCTGCCACTGGGGGAGGTAAAGCTTTCCTGCGTTTCTCTGCTATTCAAGGGGAGGGAGCTACAATACCTATACCTATGCTTGCCAAAGAGAGAAGGGGTGTTTAAGCAGCGCACACTTGTTGTGGATGGTGAGAATGAAGGGGTATTGGCCACATGTTATAAGGGTGGATAAGAAGGCAGCATTTAATGCACCTGTATGTGTTACCTGCATTTGAGAAAGCTGTATATAGATATAAAAATATAAAATTTCTAAACCTCCAATTACTTTTAATTCTGGCACAACCAAGTACTATGACAGACATTACAGTAAGAGTGGAAATTATTGTATGTAAACATACATAAAACCTTATTGGAGAATGCTGAAAAGACCACAAAGGGTGTGAATGAAGGTTGGGCAAGCAAAGTTTATAATACCTTAATTTGTTACTCTGAGGTCCGCTACAAAAACCTTTTTTTTTTTTTAATAAACAGGTGCATTATGTCTCTCAACTGTATATCAATCTTGAATTTACAGTGTTACTTCCTTATTTCCTTCTGACAATGCCACTGATACAAAATATTTTTATGCATACTTAACATTTCTTGAATTCTTTTTACGTTAATTATTATGATGAGAGAATATTTGCTATGCTTTGAATGTAGCATGACCCCCTACTGAGCAGGACAACGGCATACAAGTCTTTTTTATTAGCATTTCTTTTTATTTTACAGCTTAAAAGTTGAATAGATGGCTCATATGAAAAAAATAATAATAATAAATCAGAAACCGAACAAAAAGCAGACCCTATTATGGAAATTTAATTTAAATATTTAAAGGACCACTATCACAACAAATTGTAAAATTGTAAATACATGTTTATGCATTCATATACGATGTTCATTTGTCCCAAAATAAAATACACTGTAAATGACCTTTTTTCTGTTTAGCTGGCTGTCACTTACAGTAGTAAAAGTCTGACTAGTTTTGGACTTGTCCATCTCCTCGCTAGGAAATTCTCAAGAATTCCTTCATTAACCTGCCTGGCGTTCTATTAAGATCGCCAGGCAGGCTGCGGGAGGGTTTTTTTTTAATAAAAAAAAAACTATTTCATGCAGCCAACTGAAAGTTGGCTGCATGAAAGCCCACTAGAGGGCGCTCCGGAGGCGATCTTCCGATCGCCTCCGGCGCCCAGAAAAAACAAGGAAGGCCGCAATGAGCGGCCTTCCTTGTTTTGCTTACATCGTCGCCATAGCGACGAGCGGAGTGACGTCATCGACGTCAGCCGACGTCCTGACGTCAGCCGCCTCCGATCCAGCCCTTAGCGCTGGCCGGAACTTTTTGTTCCGGCTACGCTGGGCTCAGGCGGCTGGGGGGACCCTCTTTCGCCGCTGCTCGCGGCGGATCGCCGCAGAGCGGCGGCGATCAGGCAGCACACGCGGCTGGCAAAGTGCCGGCTGCGTGTGCTGCTTTTTATTTGAGCCAAATCGGCCCAGCAGGGCCTGAGCGGCAGCCTCTGGCGGTACTGGACGAGCTGAGCTCGTCCAGACCGCCCAGCAGGTTAAGGTAATGTTAGATGTGTTAATGCACTCATAACATCAGAACAGTCTAAGTAATGTATGTGGATCTTTGTATGGCCCCATTTCCAAAAATAAAAGAAGGGACTGTGTAAAATGTAGTTTTCAGGAGCCCAGATTTCTTATTTATTTTGTCTCTATCACAACATATTTGTGTAACAGCAGGTGAAAAAGTACAGAAGTCTTTAACTGTCCATCATCTTTGTTTTTTTTGTCAGTGGCTAAAAGTTTGCAATGAATTATCTATCCAGCGGTACGTGTGTCAGGGCTCTTGCCCAGCTCCTACATCCTTCTCTTCTACCTCCATTCCTATTACTGCCATGAATGTACCTTCTACCGCCTCCAATCCTGGCATAGTCTCTTTCTTCTCCTTTCAACCCACATTCCTCAACACCAAAGTGCACAAAAAAAATGAAAAGAACTGCAATCTTTTTAATGAAAACCACATCTTCTACCCCTATTTTGAGCCAAATTTTTAGCAAGATCAAGATCATTTACTTTTAAATTGCAGGGCAGCTGACCTAAGAGGGATATAAAGGCTGGGATATTTATTTCCTTTTAACCACTTCAGCCTTCAGTGTAAGTTCACCTTATGCACCCGAGCAACTTTCACCTCCCATTCTTTTTCCAATAACTGTATCACTACTTATCACAGTGAATTATTCTATATCTTTTTTTTTCAGCCACCAATTAGGCTTTTTTTGGTTGGTACATTTTGCTAAGAATTTTTTTTTCGAAATGCATTTTAATGGGAATATTAAAGAGACACTGAAGCGAAAAAAAATATATGATATAATGAATTGGTTGTGTACTATGAATAATTACTAGAAGATTAGCAGCAAAGAAAATATTCTCATATTTTTATTTTCAGGTATATAGTGTTTTTTCTAACATTGCATCACTCTATAATATGTCCAGATTACACAACACTCAGCATTCAAAATGAGTCTTTCAGAGCAGTCTGTGAAGTAATAAACTCTCCTCTGCTAGAGGAAAAGTAAACAGTTGAATTACAGTTGAGATAATAAAAGTCAGATAACAGCCCTCTCCACGACCAAGTTGGTCGGAGAGCTTAATAGCTTTTTTGCATAGAGATAACAACTGGAGTTTCTCAACTCTTCCTGCACTGGAAACAATTAGACTGATGTATCTGATCTTAATGTTTTTTTTCTTAGCTGTACTACACATACAAATCATAATATCATCATTTTTTTTCGCTTCAGTGTCTCTTTAAGGAAATTTTTTTAAAAATGCATTATTTCTCAGTTTTCAGCCATTATAGCTTTAAAATAATCCATGCTACCATAAATACAACCCACGTATTTTATTTGCCTATTTGTCCCGGTTATTACACCATTTAAATTATGTCCTTATAACAATGTATGGAGTCAATATTTTATTTGGAAATAAAGGTACATTTTTTCAATTTGCGTCCATCACTATTTACAAGCTTATAATTTAAAAAATTATAGTTATATACTCTCTTGACATGCATATTAAAAAAAAAGTTTAGACCCTTAGGTAACTATTTATGTTTTTTTGGTTTTTTTTGTAATTTTTTTTTTTTTTGTAATTAAGAATTTTATTTGGGTTTTTTTGGAGTAGGGAGGTAAACAGATCATTTTAAATGTAATTGATTGTGTATATTTTTTTAAAAGATGTATGTAGATGTAGTTTTACTATTTGGCCACAAGATGGCGACAGTCATGGTTTTTTTTTTTCATCCTGTAAGCGAGAGCTCTCACTTACAGGAACTGAAGGGATGATGTGAAACTCAGAAAAATCGCGGCTTTTCAGAGAAGCCGTTGGTTTTTCATACAGAGACATAGATCAATGAATGGGAACTGTGTTCCCATTCATTGATCTCCGGGCTAACGGAATGCGGCAGGAGTGCACGCGACCGCGCGCCCAGCTGAGCTGCAGCAGGGCAGGCTATCTGGACAGATATATCCGTCCAGATAGACCTAAGTGGTTAAACAAGGCCTGTTGCCTGGCAGCCCTGCTGATCTTTCATGCATCAGTAGTGTCTGAATCACACACCTGAAACCAGTATGCGGCAAGTGCATTCAAACTTAAGTCAACCATCTCATTTGCATGCTTGTTTAGGGTCTATGATACAAAGTGTTAGAGGCAGAGGATCAGCAGAACAGCCAGGTAATTTGCATTGTTTAAAAGAAAATAAATATGGCAGCCTCCAAGCTCTGGCCCTAATTAAATGGGTGATATCAATCCAAAGCACAGTGGGTCCTAGCTAATAAACCCCTGGAAAGATTATAACATCATTTGAATTAACAATGGGATAAAAATACAGTCATCACTCAGTGATGTTTATATAATACATTTGAATGCATTCAAGCAATATAATGAGACCAGATATGTAAACATAAATACTGTAGCTTTATTACATACAGTACACCGGACGTTTAGCATACTCAATAACACACAAGTGATATACCATACAACGATTGCAGGTATAGCCCTTTTTCCTAATGCAGCATCTTCTTTTTGCATACCTTTTTTGTGTGGGCATATATTTCAATAAACTGTTCCATTCATTTTCATAGCTGGTGTTTTTATTACGCTACTGCACTGTATGGAAGGAGTTATCAGGATGGGTGTATATTTTATACATTCCATTCTATCTACAAATGTATTGGACTATTCTGAAAAATGACTTGTATCATCCTTTTTCGCCACAAGATGGCAGGGCGATTAATTTTTGAGGATACTTTTCTATAGTTCATTTTGGTCACTACAATAGGAAGTGAGGTTTGTTCCAAGATAATTTTATTGAAGTGTGTAGTTACTACACACACTGGGCGGGGGCAGAAGTGGCTCCTCCTAGTATATTTTGCAAGGAAAGGGTGTTTAAGCATTGGACTGCAGGCGGCAGAGCAGCTCTGTATTTGGCTTAAAACTGGTGAGATGTGATGCATTGGCTTTATTCAATTCATTTTTCCTCCTAAGTTTTCCTTTTAGGAGATAATTTTTACCTTAAGTTTAAAACAATTATTTGGCAATCTACAATTAAAAAAGTACCAAATAGTAGGTGAAAAAAGAACCGCAAAATTAAGAAAAGAGTATTTTCTTGACTGCTGGTGGCTTAAAAGGCATTTTATTGATAGATGTAAAAATTTCACCTAGAAGAAACCTAGGATAAAAAGTGAATTGGATTGGGCCCATGGAGACTGATCCAATTCACTTTTTCTCCTAACTTTTCTCCTAGGAGAAAATTGTTCATCTTCTTTTTAAAATAACGTTTGCATTCTGAAATTGAAAAAGTACCAAAAACATAGGTAAAAAAAGTACTGTCAAAAATTCTTGCTTGTCGGTGGCTTAAAGGGCATTTTATTTATAGTATAGTGTAAAAATATTACCTAGGCGAAAACATAGTGTTTTTGTATTCTGGAACACTTGTGTGTTATCAAGTATACTATATGACCAGTGTACTGTATGTATATATGCATACATGGTATAGGTATGTATATGTATGTATGTATATAGTTATTGTATTTATGTTTACATATTTGGTCTCGTAATATTGCTTGCACACACTAAAAGGTCTTATAGAGATATCACTGAAACCTTAATTTTGATCCTATTATTAATAAAAGTTAATCTTCCAAGTGTTTAGGTAAGTTAGCTAGGATCTACTGTGGTTTGGATCATATGAGTATTTGTAAGCAGTCACAGCTCTTTGTGACCTCCACTGGGCTTCCTGGTCCCCAATACAACATATTTTATTATGAGTGATTTGCATACCCTGTACTGGCACAGATGTGCTAATCTGCAAGCTCTTTAACATTAAAGTGGACCTAAACTCTTGAACTGGACAGAAGGAAAGCATAACAAAATGCACCCTGTATGTATTTAGAGAGTTTAGCCTATTTGTGTGCAATCACAAGTTGTAATTTGATCTCTCCCCTGTGTCATCTGACTGCCGCGGCAGGTAAGGCAGATAATCTCATTTGAAAGCACAAGATGTTATCAATATGTCTGCTTCCATGAAAGCAGACAGTAGACACACTGCGGATTTCAGGATTTGTATCAGCTGTAACAAAGAAATTTTTTTGTAAAGGTTAATTATGCTGTTGTGTATCTTTTAGAGCAGAGAGGATGTACGGCGTTCAGGTCCGCTTGATAAAGGTTATTATGCTGTTGTCTATCTTTTAGAGCAGAGAGGACATTCTGAGTTCAGGTCCGCTTTATAAAGGTTATTATGCTGTTGTGTATCTTTTAGAGCAGAGAGGACATTCTGAGTTCAGGTCCGATTTAAAGGAATCGGCTCCCCGGCAGTCAAATAATAATAAAATACATTGTGATTGGGAATGGAAGCGGCACTGGAGACACTAAGGCCTCGATGCATAAAAGGCTTTGCGATAAAAAAAAATTTGTCGGGCAAATACCGCATTTTAGACTTTTGTGTGCTAATTCATAAACCATTTCACAGGTGCGGTAGAAATGCGGGGATTTTCCGAATTGAGCTGTCAGTAACATGAGGAATGTAGCTGGCTGAGTTGTTACATTAATGAGTAGCTGGCTGATTTGTTACATTTGGCTGTTCTCCGTGCAGAGACAGCATTACAATAAAAAAGGCATCCCAGCTTAGTCTTTCTAAACACTATTTAATTGCCACAGCGCAGAAGAATTTCAAGAAACTTTACACATGCAGGCTTGATATTCACCTCCAGCAAATATACATCTGAAAAACAGGTATCCAAGAGGTTAAAAACACAGCCTAGGGTATTCAAGGAAGCCTTGTTTGGTCTGATTGCTCTGCTGTGTCTCACTGTTTCTGCTGAGTCTCCATACATCCCTGCACTTATCACTGTCTTATCACCTCTTCATAGCAGGCGGTATTCTCCGTGCCATTACTGGCCTGCTGTAATCTTTATGAATTGACATTTACTGACATGTGCTGGAGGTGTTCACCGCACAAGGCGGTAATTTACCTCACGGCTTGGGAATTTCAGCTTTTCATGTGGTTACAGGGTTTATGAATTGACATTTTGCTAAGTGCTCGGTAAAGTCAGCTGTTTTCTGCATTACCGCATGTGGTAATGCTTTATGAATTGAGGCCAAAGAGCCGTCATTGCTTTCCAATTCTTGTAGTAGCAACAAACTTTATTTAATTTTAATATAAATTTTGGTTCAGATACCCTTTAAATGAATATTTCTTACATGCTTCTTGTCATGGCTGTTCTGTTGCTGAACAACACAGACCCCTGACTTTCCACCTCTTGTCTGCAACCAGTATGACTGCCTCTGGTGCGGCTATTCCACTTCTCCTCTGCATCCCTACTCACACTGCCTTTCTTCAGCATTACTCTCCGCCTTCTCTTCTGCACTTCCCGCGTCTCATTGCAACTCTGACACTAATATCACTCCCAATGTTATTCTAATGCTGCTAGCCTGTTTATCTGTAGTTGTAAATGTACTGTATTGTTAAGTGTTGTCAGTATATGTACTGTAGCCGTGTATGTAACATGTACAACTGTTGCTGTTGTACTTTGCCTAAGCCATGTGTACCACAAGCAATTCCGAGTACGGCTCCACCGCACTTGGAGAATAAATCCTTCTTGTATCTTGTATCTTGTAACTTGTCTGTGCTGTGAGCAGCTATGTATGACATTAACAAAATACATGTAAAATGCACTAGACAAGAATTTTATTTATGTGTTGCATCTTTTCAATTTCTAATGACTAAAATGACTGTACATATAATAGATTTCTGTGCCTGTAATGACAATTGTCTCGAGCAACTATCCAGAAAGAGATCAGATGCCGTCTGATGTCATTCACCTCACCTCCCCATTGGTGATCAACCGAAAGGAGAACATTTTGGCTGACCCCATTCTGTAACTCCAGCAGGGCAAAGTCTACTGATCAACCCCCCCCTCCCCCCCAATTGGACAATAGTTATCTAGTCATTAAAATCAATTTTAAATGGGCCTGAAGTGCAGCATATAACATAAAAGAACAGTACGTTACAAATAAATACATGGTAACAGTGTAATGGTTAAAATGTACTAAACTTCCTATGCATTTTCTGCACAGACTTTTGTTCTAGAATAAAAAAAAATGAAAAGGGAGTGTGAGTCCTCAAGGATGCTATCATTGTCCTCAGCTTTATTACTTCAAGAATACCATTTTTTTCTGGGGGCAGTTGCATCGGTTAGGTGAACAGTTATTGGACAAATCATGCTTGTGTGTCGCACAGAACTGTGTCTCATGTCTCAGGATTAGATGGACACCAGGAGTAATTCTAACTAACATGCACATTGTATGCAGCTTGGTATTACAGTTACCATACACTTCCTCAAGAGCTGTGCAATTGGCTCAATCTCAAACTGCATTCCATTTGCATGCAAGTCAGAATTATTAATATTTCATATTTCATTTCTATCTCTACGATGGATTATGAAGACCCGAAATAATGCAGTTATTGCTTGTCCTTTCTTCAAATAAAAATAAATCTGAATATGTTTAAAGTGTAGAAAAGCAAACAAAGCATTTACTGTGTAACCAACACAATATACATAACCCTCTATACAGTATACTGTAGTAAATAAAAAGAGCAGAGATCACCAAAACTGAAAAAAACAAACAAACAAAAAAAAAAAACAGATCCACTGAACTTTGTACTGAAACCTTTTTTACAGAAAAAGAGAAAATCATGTTTTCTAACACCTCGCATCTTCTATAAGTTTCCTTTATTGCAACACAAACTATTGTAGTGTATAATTTGCTGATTGAGGAAATTGTGAAAATACAAGTTTTCCTAAAAAAAAACCAACACAAAAATGTGTAGAGCCACTTTTCACTTTGAATGTATTTTGTTATAAAAAACCAACTTACCCCTAGTTACAAGCACTAGTATCACAGTCATATTGTCTACTTTAAAGTGACCATGCAGAAAGTAGGATACGGAGGCTGCCATGTTTATTTTCTTTTAAACAATACAAATTGCCTGGCAGCTGTAATGATCAGTGTAGCGTCAGCAGTGTCCTAACTGCACACCTAAAACAAGTATGTGGCCAGGGAAGTCAGACTTTGGACAGAGCACCTGCTCTGCATCTTTGATCTGGGTCTATGACTCTAAGGGCCTGATTCACAAAGCGGTGCTAACAGTTTGCACGCTGGTGAAAAGCCCTATATCATGCCTAAACTCAGTTTAGGCATGATAAGTTTAGGTGTGATAAGTTTAGGTGTGATAAGTTTAGGCATGATAAGTTTAAGCACCAACTGGGTTAGCACCGCAGTGCACAGCTGATCAAAAGTTTTGCGGTAGCAAAGTCTGGTGCACTTCGCATAGAGTTTAACGGCGCTGCTTTGTGTGCGGGACTTTGCGTGCAATCTAAACTTATCTAAACTTAGCATGCCTAAACTTATTATGCCTAAACTTATCACGCCTAAACTTATCACACCTAAACTGGCTTTTCACCAGCATGGTGCAATGGTTATCACGCCTAAAGTCTTTTAGGCGTGCTAACTGGGTTAGCACCGCTTTGTGAATCAGGCCCTAAGTGCCATAGGTAAGCAGCCAGTAAAACAGTTTGCAATATGCATTTTTTATAGACGGAAGTGAACATGGCCACCTTTATACCCCATCATTACATAATCACTTTAAATTAAACAACTTACCTTGTGTTCTTGATCCTCATAGTAGAAGCAATAGTGTATTGGATCCTGCAAATGATTAGGTCAACGGAGCCACAACATATTACTAGAAGCCCATAGAACAAAGAAACTCAGACAATTTGTTCAGTGAGGAAATGAATTGAAACTGATACACACAATTTATCCAACTTCTGATGCTCATCTAATGGATTATAGACTGATAAATGTTATTAGCAACACAGGAAATGCAGATGAGATAGATTGGACTCCCTAAAGGGAATGAAAGCCACAGACATTTATAATACTAACCTGATACTGGACAAATACCAAGAAGAGATGATAAACTCACATTGTAACCACAAGGAAGAGTAATATGCCTCTTTCAATAGACAAATGCAGAGGTATGTTTCTGTATACTGTAATCTACAAAGAGATAAACACTGCACATAAAATATGTTTTTGTAGCAATCACTCATTTTCTACCTACACTATTACAAAGTTTAAATGTTTTTAGTCAGTCCCATTTAATTACTGTTTGAAATGTTATATGTTTAGGTATAGATATGAAATGGTATTTTTAATTACTTAGACAAGAACTGTACTGTATATCAAAAATGCATTATACCTGCTGTCCATTATTGCTTGTTGACAATGACGATAGGTGCAATGCATGAATGAAGAAACTGACACATACAGTAAGACTATTCCACAAACGTCAGCTGCTGGATATTGCCTGGATATTGCCTATATAGCACGTAAAAATATTCATGGTATTTCATAGTTATCTGGAATAAAACCCATCTAAAGGTTAATAATCCCAACAAACTCAACTACTGTTGACTAGTTCTGCATTGCCGTCTACATTTTATCTTCAGCAGCTTTTGTAATACTTGGGAGGAGGGGTCTACTCTTCACCCCAGTAGCAGCTTGCAGCTCTGCAGGTTAGGTGTGTTTGTGGGGCGGGAGGACTTGGCACTAGCTGTCGCTATTGGGCCTCCAAGGAGCAGTGTTAGGAGGGGAGACAGTTTGGGGGGAGACGTTCCGCAAAACACCCCTGCACAATGAAAACACCACAGGTTGACAATTTTTTTTATTGGTTTTTTGTCCTCTAAACCCAGGTGCGTCTTATAGTCAAGTGTGTCTTATGGTGTGAAAAATACCAAACATATTTAAAAGAAAAGCTTTTGCGACAGTCGAATATGTGGAACAGCATCACCACAAGTTCAGTACCTTGGAAAGCTATTGCTATGTGCTTAAAGGGGTTCTTTCGCGAATGATGAAAAAAATGAAAAGTGGTTTATGCATAAACTATTAAACATCCTTCTAAAATAGTGTAAAAACTTTTTCAAAAAAATGAATGGTTTCCTCAATACAACATGTAATGTAAATAGTGACCGATGACGGGCTGGGAAGCTAATCCATTTGATAGGGGTGGTTTTTTTTACTTGCATTTCTCAAACAGAACTCCTGCCTAGCTAGTTTTCTGTTGTGTAAACCACTGCCATTAGGAGTTGCAGTTAAAGCTGTTATAATAACTGCCGACCTCAGGCTGAGCTCCTCGGCAGTTATTTATTGTAGTTTCACAGACACAGGACCCAGCAAAGAGTATCGTGGCTGTTGCTACTCATGAGTCAGGGCTCTTTCGCTATTGGCTGGCTGCAATTGATCAGACTTTCAGGCTCCCTCTACAGGCCTTGCGTGCTTGCAGATTCCTCTTGTGTGACTGCTGTATTGGCTACAGTGACTTGAGCAATCACAATGTCTGCATGGAATGGTAAGGAGATCACAGCACAGATAGTGATCTCCCTGCAGCAGAGATAACACAAAGCTCAGCATGCAGTCTCTGCCTGACCTGAAGACTTGAGGGCCTGCAGTGGCATGTGCTTATTCTGGCCAGGCCTGTCTCAATCCCACTCCCCCTCTGATAAAGATGGAATAGTGAGAGGGCTGCTGAAGATAAAGCAATGTGTGAGAAGAGGGCTGGAGGCGATTTGCTATCTGCTACACAGTGGTTGGCAGAAGTCAGTAAGGGTCGGTTCACATTTGCATTTTGGGCCAAACCGGATCTGGTGAGTGGATCCGGGGTCCACATCACCGGATCCGGATGGCCCGCGGAGTGGCCATTCACATTGTGAAAACAGATCTGATCAATGATTGATCGGATCCGTTTTCACTGAGCAAATACATACCTTATCTTGAGCAGCAGCCGGCGGTAGAGGGTTCCTCTCCTTCCGCTATAATTACACAGCGCGTCATGTGACTAGTCACATGACGCGTCATGTAGTCACATGACCCGGAAGAAGACGGAAGCTTCTACCACCGGCTGCTGCGCAAGACTAGGTATGTGTAAAGAATCCCTAGCCCACCCGCCCGGCTACTGCACCCTCCCGTCGCTCAGGTTCCCATCGGCACATGCCCCCATCCCCCGTGGAACGGTCCGCTTCTTCACTAGTGTGAAGAAACTTTCCGTTTCCCATTGCCCGCAATGCTGCTGCATTTTTTTTCCGACTACGTTCCGCAGGGCAGAATGGTCTGGAAAATTAGGGCCTGCTGCAATTTTGGGGGCCGGAATGTACGGAACGTATCTGCACCAATGGACAGATGTGAATGGATCCATAGGTTAACATTGGATCCATTCACATCCATCTGTTTGTACAGTATACGTTCCGCTTACATTGCGGAAAAAAACGCTAATGTGAACCAGCCCTAAAACTCTCCAGCCAGGTTTCCAGAAACAGCAGGGATGTGTCTGGCAGCTTGTAAGGTGTACACACACTCTACAAACACACTACATATACACACTCTATACAAACATACGCTCACTTACTCACTCACTCTCTGTTAGGTCCTATGTGCTTGACACACAGTAAAGCTACGCACACACATGCAGTAACCATTATCATGTGTGTACAGAGGCTGATGATGGATATTGCTGATGCCCGAGCATTACCAATCACAATGCTATCCCCCCATCCCCCCAGCAACTGATTGGAGCCACTCAATCGTTCACAAACACTGTCCTTCTGCCCCCCTCCATAGCAACAAAACACATCGCTAGCCTCAAGGCTCAGGATGTGTCTTTACAGCATCAATGCCCAAATTGACGCCCGAAGGATTGTTTCCCAATCCCCAAAGGGAGAAAATTCTTGCATGTGTGTACTTAACTAAAGGGAGAGTCACACTTTTATTAACGTTGTGCATTTACTGCACATTTTAATGTACACGTCGCCCACCATACATTGCCTGTACCTGTTGGTAGTTTATGGGGATTGTATATGCTGTGCAATTTTATGTATCGGGGAGTTTTATAATTATATAATCACTATAATCGATTAGAAATGATCGACCGTGCACACTAATGAACAAAACAGTGCAGGCTGATCAGATTAATGGGATTGATCAGAAAAATATATCAATCCCACTATTCTGATCAGATTGGCCAGTGCGTTTTTGTTCGCTAGTGTGCATGATCAAGCATAGCAGCAATCAGAAACAATCAATTTTCCACCAGATTGGATAGTTATAGGCAACTATTAGGCAGAGGAGATGGTAGGTTAGTGATGGGAAAAGGAGAGGGAAGATTAGTGTAAAGGTGGCCATTAATGGTACAATTTTTTTCATCAGATGCGATCTTGGATGTTTTTAAGATCAAATTGTAAAACGATTCTATCGTCCATTAGACCAGAAAATGTTGTCGATCCGAATGTTGGATTTTATGATCGAATTGGAAGAGAGAAAATGCCCTAATCAACCTGTTCATGAGAACAATTGATAATTACCTTTCAATTACTTTTGATTGTAAAAATTGCATCGAAAGATCGCATCTGATGAAAACACGGTACCATTAACCTCCCTGGCGGTAAGCCCGTGCTGAGCACGGGCTATGCCGCCGGGAGGCACCGCTCAGGCCCCGCTGGGCCGATTTGCATAATTTTTTTTTTTGCTGCACGCAGCCAGCACTTTGCTAGCTGCGTGCAGTGCCCGATCGCCGCCGCTACCCGCCGATCTGCCGCTATACGCGTCGCCGCAGCCGCCCCCCCCCCCCCTAGACCCCGTGCGCTGCCTGGCCAATCAGTGCCAGGCAGCGCCGTGGGGTGGATCGGAGTCCCCTTTGACGTCACGACGTCGAGGACGTCGGTGACGTCATCCCGCCCCGTCGCCATGGCCATTCTTTGAACGGGATCTCCTGATCTCCGATCGCCGGCGGCGATCGGAGGGGCTGGGGGGATGCCGCTCAGCAGCGGCTATCATGTAGCGAGACCTCGTCTCGCTACATGAAATTTTTTTTTTTTTTTAAACGTATTTGCTGCCCCCTGGCGGATTTTGACAAACCGCCAGGAGGGTTAATGGAAACCTTTAGACAGAAGGGGGGGGGGGTTTAGTATTAGGCAGATGACAGGGGCGGGAGTTAGTGTTAGGCAGAGGAGAGGGGTGGGAGTTAGGCAGAGGAAGGGGTGAGATTAATGTAAGAGCTAGTTCACTCTAACGGGAAGGTTGCTGATCACTGGCAATTAGCCAGCGGTCATCAAAGCTCTAGTACAATGTACTATAAACCCTATGACATTGATCCCACTGCAGCATGCAGAATTTTCTGAGGGATTACACATGAAGGAAATCTGCAAAATCGCACTATATCGGTAGTTTTAAAAACCTGTTTGGAAAATTGGTTTGCAAAATTGCAATTGATTGTGATAATTTATCTAGGCAGGGGCAGAAGTAGCTACCCAATATTATTTGGTAAGGGTGATCATTCAAGGCTTCCTAATACTGCTATCTGGGGCAACCACAGGATACCCAGTACTGCAAACTGGGAGGCTGGAGGCACATCTGGTTACCTAATAGTGATATCCAGGGGCACATGACTACTTTCATATTTTATCTGGTGGCTCATGGCTACCTAGCTGTTGTATCTGGAGGAACATGGCTACTTCATTTTTGTATAAAGGAGACACATGACCTGGCTATTTTTTTTTCTTAGGGCAAATGGCTACTTAAATATTGTATTTAGTGGTATAATGTCTATTCAATTCTGGTATAGGAGACCACATCGCTTTCCAGTATTGGTAATGTCGCCTAGAGTTAAAAGACAGATTGCCTTTGCGGCAGTATGATGAATTGTGGGCTTCCACTTCTCATTGGACTGAAATCTTCTTACTTGTCTGAGCACCCTTTTAACCGATAAACTGGGAGGCTGTGGTGAGGCCCAAATTCATTGCTCTGTATGGTGTTAATCCAGCTCTGGAAGATCCTAGCTGCACGCAGCCAGCCACCACATCATCCTTCCAAGCAGAGAAGGAGCAGGGAGACACAGAGAGAATGGAGGAGAGGGGGTCACCGCCTGGATACAACTGGAGTTGGCAGAAGAGGTTGTGGGAGGGGGGGGGGCATGCTTCAAAAGCAACTAAATTAATCTAAAATGTGATGCTTATTAGTGCTTTCATTTTGTATTTTCTACCCAAACCAAAAACCTACCCACCCCCTGTAACTAATATCAAGCACTCTCCCCCCCCCCCCCCCCTGCCAATCTGTGAAAGCGTAGTGTTTTCCAAAGGGATATTGCCTCACAGTCCAGCTCTGTGGCCTAATCACATAATATTATTTTTTGAGGTAAAGAATAGTCTTGTGTATCCTATATGAGAAAGTGTGTGTGTGTGTACATAAATGGGGCTACCATGACCTGAAAAGGCCTCTAGGATTTGTTTTCCCCCCAGGCCAAATGGTCCCAGTCCTCCCCTGAGTGTGCCCCCCTTATCTTGTTTTAGAACTAGAGTTCATTGTTACACAGTCATGTGCGTCATGCCATCTGCTTTTAGCTGCAAGGAGAAGGTTTTTAGAGGCTTGTTTCTGTTTTAGTAATAGTGACCTGACAAGGTAAATTTTATGTCAATTATATATATTTTTTTAAATTTATATAAATTGCAATACATTTTTAAATAGATGGTTCTATATATACACATAAATATATAAATATGTATATATTTATATATAGTTATGTATATATGAATGTACATGTGCCGGAACGTGGGTTGTCGCGAACATGTGCATGCATGTGAGTATTGCAAGAGGGTGTGTTGAATGGGAGGGTGCGTAAGGCACGCTTTGCGGGGTTGGGGGTAGGGGGGGGGACTGGTGTGGGATGATGTGTATGCTAAAGCCTAGTGCCTGTTTATTAAAGGAAACATCAAGCAAAATTAACTCCCCATGATATACTTACCAGGGGCTTCCTCCAGCCCCTTGAAGCCGACATGCCCCACGCCGCATCTCCAAACGCAGCTGCCACTGCCATGTGCAAAGGCCAACCTCCTCTACTGCACCTGCGTGAGCTCCGCTGTCAGTCAAGTCCACGTTGTCCACAGTGTACTGCGTAGGTGCAGTAGTTCTGTGCCTGTGCAGTACGCTGCATACAACATGGACTTGATTGACAGCAGCGCTTAAAGGGAACCAGAGAGGAACGGGGGGTGAAAAAAGAAACAGATTTTATACATACCGGGGGCTTCTTCCAGCCCCATAAGTCTGAATCGCTCCCACGCCGCCATCCTCAGCTTCCTGGATCCGCCGGTACCGGACCCGTCACTTCCGGCGGACGCGGCCAATTGTCCGCATCACAGGGGCTCCCTCCATACATGTACGCATGCGGCTGCGCAGTTAACAGCCACATGCGTATCTGTATGGGGAGAGCACCCTGTGATGCGGAGAATTGGCCGCGTCCGCCGGCCGACTTGCCGACTCGCGGCAATGACGGGACCCGGTGGCGGCTGATGCAGGCAGCGGAGGAGTGCGACGTGGGAGCGATCCGTGCGTATGGGGCTGGAGGAAGCCCCAGGTATGTATATTGCATCCTCTCTGGTTCCCTTTAACACAGGCGCAGTAAGGATGACCTCCCGTTCGGCCTGGTAGCTGCGATCGGAGATGCGGCGTGGGACATGTCAGCTTCAAGGGGCTGGAGGAAGCCCCTGGTAAGTATATCATGGGGAGTTATTTTTGCTTGATGTTTCCTTTAATAAACAGGTGCTAGGCTTTAGCATACACATCATCCCACACCAGTACCCCCCCCCCCCCCCCAAAGCGTGCCTTACGCACCCTCCCATTCAACACACCCTCTTGCAATACTCAAGTGCATGCACACGTTCACGACAACCTATTTTCCGGCACACACACACACACACACACACACACACACACACACACACACACACACACACACACACACACACACACACACACACACACACACACACACACACACACACACACACACACACACACACACACACACACACACACACACACACACACACACACACACACACACACATCCATTTAAAAATGTATTGCAATTTACATAAACTTTAAATATATATATCATAAAATTTACCTTGTCAGGTCACTATTACTAGAACAGATAGAATAGAAACAAGCCTCTAAAAATCTTCTCCTGGCAGGACTGTGTAACAATGATCTAAAAGATAAGTGGGGCACACTCTGAAGACACATTACTCCTGCAGAGACGCTGGAGTTTGTCAGCAGCTGATAAGATGACTCGCTTGCAGAGGATAGAAACTTATCTGCACACACGCTGGAGTCAAGTTGCCAGGCAACAAAGTAAACACATGACGTGCTCACTGAAACGCTGCTCGGCTTTCTGCTTGAGCTATTCCTGCAGGGGTACTGTCTGTGAAACTACAATAAATAACTTGCAGAGGAGCTCAGCCTGAGCTCGGCAGTTATTATAACAGCTTTAACTGCAAATCCTGATGGCAGTGGTTTACAAAACTGAAAACTAGGTAGGCAAGAGTGTGGTTTGTGAAATGCAAGTAAAAAAAAAAAACACCCCTATCAAATGGATTAGCCTCCCAACCCGTCATCCGACACTGATTACATTACATGTAGTATTGAGGAAACCATTCATTTTTTTGAAAAACTTTTTGCACTATTTTAGAAGGATGTTTAATAGGTTATGCATAAACCACTTGGTTTTTTTTTTCTCATTCGCGAAAGAACCCCTTTAAAATAGTACACTTCAGCGCGAGTTCACTTGTGTCCACCACCGAAAACTATATATAAAAATAATGCGCTTACCAGATTATCACAGACCTTAACTACAGGGTCTGCAATATGGCTTTATGAGGTCAGCAGCATGACAGGGACCCACAAGGAAACTAAAAACGTTTTAGTCCCTGATGAAACTTTGACAGTGAAACCGGTCGGACGAGGCGGACGTGTGGCTGGACGTCGTCCTATGTTTTAAGTGCTGTTTTTCCTTGTGGGTCCCTGTCATAAGGGCCCAGATGTGAGTGACATTTTAAAACCTTTATGTCTTTTTAATGAGCTATTAAAATCGCTGTAGATACGCTTAGATGTGCATTGTCTCTTTGCATGCTTCATTTCTGGTGAAATACTGCAATTGAGGATTAGATTGTTCGGCTTGTCTGGAGAGGAGGCCGGCTGCGAAGACACCTGCTGCTGACCTCATAAAGCCATTTTGCAGACCCTGTAGTTAAGGTCTGTGATAATCTGGTAAGCGCATTATTTTTATGGTGTTTTCGGTGGTGGACACAAGTGAACTCGCGCTGAAGTGTACTATTTTATGTTGATTGAAGACGTTTTGCTGAGACGTTGGACTTTGGCTGCGATATATGTAGTGTTCCACATGATAGGATTTGCTTGGCTGCGCTGATATTGTGTTTTGATTATATTATTGATTATATTATTGCTATGTGCTGGCTTTATTTGTTTATGCAAACATACATAAACAAATACATACTCATACATACACATACATACTCATACAACCACATCAGATAATGAGCAGTGCATAGATTTTTTTCTTTTTAATCACTGCTACTCACAGGTGATGTAATCCTCAACATTCAATGAACTGCATAATTTGCATGGTACTACAGCCTCTCCACATCACATATTAATGACTCAACCCATTGTAGCATTTTCTGTGCATGTCAGTTCAACAGGATATTTATGTTTGCGGTTTAAGATCTAAGGAAGCTTCTTGCAATGTTCTGAAAGGGTATTTTGCTGTTCATGGGAAAATATCACACACATCATCGCTGGAGCCAACGGGCCAGATTCGCAGCCGCTACTGTGTTAATGAACATTGTTACAACACAGTAGCGGCTGTGAGTGAAGTATCGCGGTAGTGATACCTCACAGGAAGGACCACCTGCAGCTAAGGAAGCAATGTGCATAACTAAGGAAGACACGCTTCTTACATGGCAGCGAGCGCTGCTATGTAAGCCATGCATAGCGCGCACTACAGCACATTAAGGTGTGCTGCTTTAGCACCTAATCAGTAAGGACTCCTTGGAAAAGACTCCCTAATGTTCCAAGGAAGCTTAATGAATATATGCTGAGGGGTTGCAGCTCTCAAGCACTCCAAGTCTCACAGGGGTGGAAAAAAAACCTCTACAAATGTTATCATTTCATTTAGGGCCCGTTTCCACGTGTGCGAATCTGCATGCGTTTCTTGCATGCAGATTCGCATAGACAAAACAAGTGGATGGGACTGTTTCCACCTGTCAGGATTTCTGAGCGTTTTTCTGTGCAGAAGCCATCAGAGCCATCAGAATTCGCATACCGCTATGCAATTCGCATACTATGTATTTAATAGGAAATTTGCATGCGGGTTTGGTATGCAAATTCGCATACGATTTTGCATAGAAACAATGGAAAAGCACACAGGCACTGCCATGGTTACATTCGCATACATAGTCATCCATGCGAAATCGTATGCGAATTCTCATGTTAATTCGCATACAACCGCATGCGAAATTCACATCCGCATTCGAATTTTTTCCGCAGCGATTCCCACCACACAAGTGGAAATGGGCCCTAATAGATATATGCATTTTCTGTATTTATATGCCATCGATATTATGCAGCATTTTACTATTTATAGTGAACACTTCATATCTCTCACTGTCCTTCAGTGTGACTCCCAACCTATGGAATTTAGAAATTCATGTCACTCCTTATAATCTGTACAAAATTGTATATACATTAATTATATACTTAAAGTGTAAAGGGAAAAGGAGGAATTGTGCTTGTGCAGAATGCAACCAGCCATGGGACTGCAATGGAAATGCAACCCGGAACAGAACTGGATTGCAGCACAGTGCATCAGCCTAGGAGGACATCCAGGGAGCTGATGGACTATAGGGGGCTGGAGGAAGCCCCAGACAAGGGATGGTTCACACAGCGGTTTTTAAGCACCAGTGATTTGAAGTGCTAGCTAATGTAATCCTATAGGTGATTTTGAAAAAAATGACATTGCTCAAGTGAGAACACACACATAACATTACATTACTATTCTCCCTGTACACTAACAGCTGTACCTCATCTGCCGACTCTGTCAGGGTCATCAAATTTGCAGATGACACCACTATTCTTGGCCTCATAGGCAGAGATGGAAAGCAGAATTACCGGAATGAGGTTGAGCGCATTTGCAAATGGTGCATGGATAACCAGCTCATATTCAATGCGGCAAAGACTGTTGAGCTGGTAGTCGACTTCAGTAGGTGCCCCCCCCCCCACACTCGACCCTGTCCCCTATGAAGGCATTGAGGTCTTGAGATTCTCGAGCTTCCGGTTCCTAGGCTCTACCATCACCAACAACTTGAAGTGGGGTGAGAACACACCAAGGTCCGAAAGAAGGCTCAGCAAACACTGTTCTTCCTGAGGCAGCTGAGGAAGTTTGGGATGCCACGGGAACTGATGGCCAACTTCTACACTGCCACCATTGAGTCTATCCTCTGTTCCTCCATTGTCGTCTGGCACGCAGGCACTACAACAAGCGAGAAGCTCAAACTCCAGAGGGTAATCAATGCTGCGGAAAGGATTATCGGGTCACTCCTACCGCCACTTGACCTCCTACACACCTCCAGACTGTGGTCCAGGGCCACCAGGATGCTGAGCGACCCATCCTTCCTGGCAGTCGCTACTTGATGCATCTCCCACTGGGCTGCCACTATAGATCCATCCCCACTAAAACATCCAAATATAAGAACACTTTCTCCCCCCAAGCTGTCCTCCTACTGAACTTGGTACACCGCCCTGTGAAATCCTCTAGTCTTTCACTGCTGTCTTAACTATCTAAAGACCGCTCCACGCCAATCGGCGTGGACGCGGTGGCAGCCCCAGGACTGCTTAACGCTGACAGGCTTGCTGTACTGGGGGCAGAGTTTGCAGGGGATCGTGCGCGCCGATGCGTGCACATCCCCGCTTGAATGACTAAGCTCCGCTCCATCATCAGCCTCCCAGTGGCTTTCACCGCTAGGAGACTGTTAGACGGCAAAACCGCCGTCTAATAACAGTGTACAACGCTGCGATCTAAGGCAACTCTGTACTGGGGACAGCCGTGTGACATGGCTGTCCCCCTGGCAGGCTCAGGGGTGATCCGCTGTCATAGGCTGAAGCCTATGACAGCCGATCACAGTGATTGGCTGGCGGGAGGAGGGAGGGAGGGGATATAGTAAAAAATAAAAATAAAAAAATAGACAAATGTATTTAAAAATAAATGACATAAATATTTATAAAAAATAAAACAAACATTAGGGGAGCAATCAGACCCCAGAGCTTTTTGTTGGTGGTGAGAAAAGGGAGGGAGGAATCACTTGTGTGCTGAGTTGGATGGCTCTGCAGCAAGGCCTTAAAGCTGCAGTGGCCTATTTAGTGCAAAATGTCTTGGTCTTTAGGGGGTTTAAGCCTGTGGTCCTCAAGTGGTTAATCATGTTTGTATCATTTTATTATCTGCTGCCTTAGTTATGTTGTATCCTTTTTATTATTTGATTACCGTATATCTAAATGTCTATTAACACATGTCTAATGCCTGTTAATCTACACTATAGTACTCTATGCCTTGTGTACCACAAATAATTCCGGGTACGACACCTGTTGTACTTGGCAAATACAATCTGATACTGATTAGCAAGTGCTTTGAAAACCACTGGTGTTTAGAAAAGCACTTGAAGTGTGAGCCAGTCCTAGGTAAAAATCCTTTTCTCCCATTCATCTCAGTTTTACTTTAAGTATTTAATGCTATTTGCATCCGTATTTAACCGTTTCAGAAATGTCATGTTATATATAAATGTGTGTGTGTTTGTGTGATTCTACACAGCTTGCCAAGTTGCCAACATCTCAGTAAAGTCTGCTGCATATGATCCACAATGGCCCATTAACTCCTTTCATTGCCTGAGCCTCGCAGTGCAGAGAATATATTTCAGAGTACAGTATGACAGTATGCAGTGTTGGAGCTTAGAAAGCCCACAGGAGCAACTTGGGTATGAAAATAAAATCTATATGGCAGAAATTCATCACAAGAGCTGGCACCAGGGAGTCTAATCTCTTTACTCAGACAGGAATCTTTAAACTGAGCGGCCAATGCATCATTTCATGATAATAGCTCTAATGAAAGAGGCTGTAATCCATTGCAGCAAATAGTATTACTAGAGAATTGTTTCAGAGAAAACTCTGACCCAGGGATAAATGTATTATACCCACAGAAGACAAAGAAGATGGATTTAAGGTCACAGCAAACATAAATAAGGAAATAAAAGTTAATGTTAAAGAAAAATATATGTGGAATGTTCATGACGATCTCGGGAACTGAAAGCAAGCAAAAGAATTTATTAGCGAGTCACAAATGCTTCCTCATGACACTGTAAACTAGAAAAGCAGCTTAGACACCAGTATAAATATTCTAAACGACAGGTTAAATGTGCCATTAGTCAGCTTGACTGTAACTACACACAATCTGCGCATACATATAAAAAAAGGCTCCTGGAAAATAGGGCATGTGAGATTGCCACTGTAGAATATCTGTAAAATTAACAATATTCTACTACTGAATTCCGATTAGTAAAATATCTGTAATCTTTTCCAATATTTTACTATGTGCTAACCTAACCCTACTCTCACACAGAACCATCCCTTTACCGATGCCTAACCCTAAGACCTCCCTCTACTGCTGCCTAAACCCCGATTAGCGGCAAAATAGGTTACATTTCGGCACCTGATACAATCACGGGCACCAAGGCGTGCGGATATGCAAATTGCGGCATTGCATAGGGGTAGCATCCGCGATTGTGTCAGGTGCTTCCGGGGTGCCAAAATGTACATTTTTGCCACTAATTACCCCCATTATAAAAGCTGCCATTTGTGGCAAAGAAGGGAGATTTGGGCAAACGGCGGCACTCACTACCAGGCACCGCCATGTGTCCAAATTTACCTTCTTTGCTGCAAATAGCAGCTTTTATAATAGGCAACTATAATGGCACCCTTTTTTCCATAATGGTTCCTGCACCCTTTTTTCCTGATTTTCAGTCTGTTACTATAAAAGGTTAATGTACGCAGTATATACTATAAGGCAGGGGCGGACATACGGCCGTGCAGGCCGTGCCGCCGCACGAGGGCCCCTGAAGTTCCGTTTTCTTCAGGGGCCCATGGCATTAAGTACTTTTTTTTTTTTTTTTAATATTTTTTTTTTTTATTATTATTTTATTCCCGGGGGCCCCCCGACTCCTATCCTCCCTCCCTCCCTCACCTCGGGGGCCCCCTCCCGATATGCGCGGCGGGAGAGCGAGCGAGCGGCAAATGCAGGAAGGGCTCTCCAGGCATCCGCTAGAGGCCCAGCCGCTTGGTCTCCAATATGTCTCCAGTTGGAGACATATTGGAGACTCAGCGGCTGGGCCTCTAGCGGATGCCTGGAGAGCCCTGAAGACTTCCTGCATTTGCCGCTCACTCTCCCGCCGCGCATATCGGGAGGGGGCCCCCCGAGGTGAGGAAGGAAGGGAGGGAGGGAGGATAGGAGTCGGGCCCCCCACCCGGATAGCTACCCACCCGGCTACCTACCCACCCGGCTACCTACCTACCCACCCGACTACCTAACCACCCACCCGGCTACCTACCCACCCACCAGGCTTCCTACCTAACCACCCACCCAACTACCTAACCACCCACCCGGCTACCTACCCACCCACCAGGCTTCCTACCTAACCACCCACTCAACTACCTAACCACCCACCCGGCTACCTACCCACCCGGCTACCTACCCACCCGGCTACCTACCTACCTACCCGGCTACCTACCTAACCACCCACCCGGCTACCTACCTAACCACCCACCCGGCTACCTACCGGGCTAGTTACCAACCCACCCACCAGGCTACCTACCCACCCACCCGGCTACCCGGCTACCTACCTAACCACCCACCCGGCTACCTACCTAACCACCCACCTGGCTACCTACCTAACCACCCACCCGGCTACCTACCGGGCTAGTTACCAACCCACCCACCAGGTTACCTACCCACCCACCAGGCTACCTACCTACCCACCCACCAGGCTACCTACCCACCCACCAGGCTTCCTACCTACCCACCCGGCTACCTACCTACCCACCAGGCTACCTACCCACCCACCAGGCTACCTACCTACCCACCCACCAGGCTACCTACCCACCCACCAGGCTTCCTACCTACCCACCCGGCTACCTACCTACCCACCCGGCTACCTACCCACCCACCAGGCTTCCTACCTACCCACCCGGCTACCTACCTAACCACCCACCCGGCTACCTACCTACCCACCCACCCGGCTACCCACCCACCAGGCTTCCTACCTAACCACCCACCCGGCTACCTACCTAACCACCCACCCGGCTACCTACCGGGCTAGTTACCAGCCCACCCACCAGGCTACCTACCCACCCACCCGGCTACCCACGCACCCACCAGGCTACCTACCTACCCACCCACCGGGCTACCTACCTACCTACCGGGCTAGTTACCCACCCACCCACCAGGCTACCTACCCACCCGGCTACCTACCCACCCACCCACCAGGCTACCTACCCACCCACCCACCAGGCTACCAACCCACCCACTCAACCAGGCTACCAACCCACCCACCCACTCACCCACCCACTAGGCTACCTATCCACCCAACCACCCATGGGAGCTGCGCGCCGGATGGAGGCTGGGACAGGAGGTCTGCTGCTGCAGGTGAGTAAATGTTTTTGTTTTATTTATATTAGCAGGTGTATGTTCTGGGCAGGTCTGCCACATGATTGCATGTATTTTCTTCGCAAATCTGCCGACATGATTGCATGTATTTTCTGGGCATATCTGCCGACATGATTGCACGTATTTTCTGGGCATATCTGCCGACTTGTTTGCACGTATTTTCTGGGCATATCTGCCGACTTGATTGCATGTATTTTCTGGGCATATCTGCCGACTTGTTTGCACGTATTTTCTGGGCATATCTGCCGACTTGTTTGCACGTATTTTCTGGGCATATCTGCCGACTTGATTGCACGTATTTTCTGGGCATATCTGCCGACTTGATTGCACGTATTTTCTGGGCATATCTGCCGACTTGATTGCACATATTTTCTGGGCATATCTGCCGACATGATTGCACGTATTTTCTGGGCATATCTGCCGACATGATTGCACGTATTTTCTGGGCATATATGTGTATTTTCTTGAGAAAACCTGCACAATTATGTGAATTTTCTGGGGAAAGGGTCACCAAAACTTGGGCCCACTGTCTTTGCGTTGCACTTTTCAAGGGAACCTGAGGTGAGAATAATATTGAGGCTGCCATATTTCTCTCCTTTTAAGCAATACCAGTTGCCTGGCTGCCGTGCTGGTCCTCTGCCTCTTATTCTTTCAACCATAGACCCTGAACAAGCATGCAGCAGGTCAGGGGTTTCTGACAATATTGTCAGAACTGAGAAGATTAGCTGCATGCTTGTTGCTGGTGTAATTCAGTTTATTACTGCAGCCAAATAGATCAGCAGGGCCGCCAGGCAACTAGTATTGTTTAAAAGGAAATAAACCCTCACCCCGGGTTCGCTTTAAGTTACAGTTAGCTCCGCCCTCATCCGGTCATTGCCACGCCCATTTTTTTGCCGCGGCGCTACGCGCCGCAGGTTCTGTCCACTAATTTTTGCCGCGGCGCGCTTCGCGCGCCGCAGGTTGTAGCCACGCCCATATTTTGCCGCGGCGCGCTACGCGCGCCGCAGGTCATAGGGGGCCCACAATTACAATTTTGCACAGGGGCCCACTGCTGGCTGTGTCCGCCACTGCTATAAGGCATAAATGGATATAAAGATTGTGCATACTGTATACAGTATAGTAGTACAGGAGGTGCAGTCTTGTGTGATTATTAATCCTAGTGCAGTAGGAATGGTTATGAACTGCTGTTTTCTTTAAGTTTCATAATTCCCAGATAGCTCAGGGTGACCCAGAACCGCTAGGAAAGTATAAGAGAATAAAAGAGACTGAAAAGTCCTCCAACTAAAAACCAACGCTGAGCATAAGTTGCATTCTTAAAACAGAAGGTATCGGCGATAATTCAGTTTAAAGTGAACAACTATGGTTTCCCATGATGCATAACTACTGAATATGCATATCCTCTCTTTATGTCTATAAAGCCAGGCTCACATCCAGAACTGTTGGTGTATAGCAAAAAACAGGGGCACGAGACTGTTAAGGGCAGGGTCTAGTAGCATAACTAGATGAGGAAAAAGTTTGCAAGTTTTTCACCAAAGTTCTAATTGGTTGGTGAGAATCTTGCAAATTAGTTTACTAAAATTGGCACATTCATTTGTGAATCGAAGTAAAGCAATCGAAAATACCAGTGAAATGATCAATGAATCATGATCAGAGATACGTAAAGAGTGCACTTCATCTTGCGCAGACTGGCTGCGACTGGAGGAAGTTACGGGACCCGGTACCAGAGCTTTA
The DNA here is from genome assembly GCF_040937935.1 of Hyperolius riggenbachi. Lineage (NCBI taxonomy): Eukaryota > Metazoa > Chordata > Amphibia > Anura > Hyperoliidae > Hyperolius > Hyperolius riggenbachi. The sequence goes on along the minus strand of NC_090646.1, from coordinate 287,509,015 downwards.
GGCAGTGGAGGACGGACGGCGTGGGAGTGATCCATGCGCATGGGGCTGGAGGAAGCCCCAGGTATGCATAAAACGGTAAGTATGTGTCGTCTCCCTATGTTGGATGGCTTTTTCTCATATGGCACTGTTATTGGCCTGATGAAGCGGGCTCAGACTCGCGAAAGGTGTTGCCTCTGCTCAATAAAAACTTTGTTTACACAAAGATCTCATTACTGAGGTAAGCCACGTCATCTTTTGATTTTATCTGTTTTTAATTAGTTTTATTAACACCAGGGCGCCCCTTTTCTACATTTGTCTTTACACTGGGTTGCAAAAGTATTCGGCCCCTTTGACGTTTTCCACATTTTGTCACATTACTGCCACAAACGAATCAATTTTATTGGAATTCCACATGAAAGACCAACACAAAGTGGTGTACACATGAGAAGTTGAACGAAAATCATACAGGATTCCAAACATTTTTTACAAATAAATAACTGCAAAGTGGTGTGTGTATAATTATTCGGCCCCCTTTGATCTGAGTGCAGTCAGTTGCCTATAGACATTGCCTGATGAGTGCTAATGACTAAATAGAGTGTACCTGTGTGCAATCTAATGTCAGTACAAATACAGCTGCTCTGTGAGGGCCTCATAGGTTGTCTAAGAGAATATTGGGAGCAACAACACCGTGAAGTCCAAAGAACACACAAGACAGGTCCAAGACAGGTCAGGGATCAAGTTATTGAGAAACTTAAAGCAGACTTAGGCTACAAAAAGATTTCCAAAGCCTTGAACATCCCAAGGAGCACTGTTCAAGCGATCATTCAGAAATGGAAGGAGTATGGCACAACTGTAAACCTACCAAGACAAGACCATCCACCTAAACTTACAGGCCGAACAAGGAGAGCGCTGATCAGAAATGCAGTCAAGAGGCCCATGGTGACTCTGAACGAGCTGCAGAGATCTACAGCTCAGGTGGGAGACTCTGTCCATAGGACAACTATTAGTCATGCACTGTACAAAGTTGGCCTTTATGGAAGAGTGGCAAGAAGAAAGCCATTGTTAACAGAAAGCATAAGAAGTCCTGTTTGCAGTTTGCCACAAGCCATGTGGGGGACACAGCAACCATGTGGAAGAAGGTGCTCTGGTCAGATGAGACCAAAATTGAATTTTTTGGCCAACTTGCAAAACGCTATGTGTGGCAGAAAACTAACACTGCACATCACTCTGAACACACCATCCCCACTGTCAAATATGGTGGTGGCAGCATCATGCTAGGGGGGTGCATCTCTTTAGCAGGGACAGGGAAGCTGGTCAGAGTTGATCGGAAGATGGATGGAGCCAAATACAGGGCAAACTTGGAAGAAAACCTCTTGGAGACTGCAAAAGACTTGAGACTGGGGCGGAGATTCACCTTCCAGCAAGACAATGACCCTAAACATAAAGCCAGGGCAACAATGCAACAATGGAATGGTTTAAAACAAAACATATCTATGTGTTAGAATGGCCCAGTCAAAGTCCAGATGTAAATCCAATCGAGAATCTGTGGCAAGATCTGAAAACTGCTGTTCACAAACGCTGTCCATCTAATCTGACTGAGCTGGAGCTATTTTGCAAAGAAGAATGGGCAAGGATGTCAGTCTCTAGATGTGCAAAGCTGGTAGAGACATACCCTAAAAGACTGGCAGCTGTAATTGCAGCAAAAGGTGGTTTTACAAAGTATTGACTCAGGGGGCCGAATAATTACGCACACCCCACTTTGCAGTTATTTATTTGTAAAAAATGTTTGGAATGATGTATGATTTTCGATCCACTTCTCACATGTACACCACTTTGTATTGGTCTTTCACGTGGAATTCCAATAAAATTGATGCATGTTTGTGGCAGTAATGTGACAAAATGTGGAAAACTTCAAGGGGGCCGAATACTTTTGCAACCCACTGTATATAACCAACAGTGCCCGTTGGAGGGGTCCAGACAGACCACAAGCGGTTTTGACCACAGTGGATACCTGTCAGTTTCACCAAGGAGAGCGACGACATCCAGGTCCGTTTGGGTCACCCCGAGTGGAGTCGGGTTAATTGTCTCCCCCTGCTTTCTGTGGTCGGTTGCCCCTCTGCAACCCACCTTTGTGAGTTGAAGACACCCACATCTCTACACCTTCTGGAAATGGGTAAGGGGTACTCTGCACTCCCATACTCATTTCTCGGGGAGGGGGTTGTCACTCCCAGATGCCCCCATGAACCCCTCCCCCAGGGCACTGTCGCCTCCACCTCCTCCTGGGGCACCAGAAGTGGGGAAGAGCTCCTTGTCCATGAATTGGACAAGGGCTCTGTGTTAGATGGGGAGGCTTGGGCGCACCTCTCCTTTGGAGCCCCCCATACCATGGACCATGCAGGCTGGTATAGCTCAGGGTGGGAAGCCGCACGTGGCCTAAATTCTTTCTTAGCTGAGCTACAAGAATTGATGAATGACAATTGGCTGAAAATGAATGAATGATGACAAAGCTGAGGTCCCTGTTTTCCAAGGCTGATGCATGGAATAAAAACTGCTCTATTCTAAACCAAAACCAAATAGGATAGGGAATTCAGACATAACTGGCGCTGACCTTGTGCACAGCCTTGGTGTGCTAATCAATAGGAACTGAGCTTCAAAAATCAAATCTCGACTGTAGTCAAATATTCCTATTTTCATCTGAGGACCATTGCAAAAATTAAACATCTCATTCCCCTGCAGGATCTTGAATGCAAAGTTTCCGAATAGACTATCAGGGGAAATGTACTACTAATCTAAGTCCAAAGGACAGCCATATAAGATACTAGAGTTCAACAGTTGTAAGATACACAACATATAATATACAGGACACGTGAAGAGACCTCCCCACATGAGTCCGTGTGGTGTGCTCGGGTTCTTACTGAACCCCCACCTCCCTAATATGTGATTCATAGGGAGGGGTGTAGCTATCCCACACAGCTAGTAGGGCTGAGCAGTGACAGATGTAGTTTAGTGTAACCAATGGGTGAAGAATCACTGCCCCAATTGGACACAACAAGGTCCTGTACAAAGTCTATTGCTCACTATACTGTGCGAATAACAGAGGGTGCAAATATATACAGTGACACCAATTTTGACATCTGCCGAAACCTACAATTCAGCACTTCACAACTTTAACAGTTTATTGCTCGGCCATACAACTTCGCACCCAAATGAATTTTACCTCCTATTTTTCCCACTAATGGAGCTTTCTTTTGGAGGTATCTGATTGCTGCTGCAATTTTTTTTTATCTTATTAAACATTTTTTGAAACCTTATTTCTTTGAATTAACCCCCCCCCCCCCAAAGAGCCCTATATTGCATGCATACACTACATAGGCATAATCCTATGATAGGGATTAGATTGTGAGCCATTAGGAAGGATAGCTAAGTGACAGGGCTGTTCTCTGTACAGTGCTGCTCTAGATCGCAGCGCTGTACACGCTTATTCGCTTTTTTCATGTAAATTACAGCCTGCCAGCTCTGATCACAGCTGGCAGGCTGGTCGCTGCAGCCCCACTGTGTTGACTACAGGGAACGGCACGCTCGTTCCCTGCAAATCTCGCTCCTCGTGAGATCAAGGAATCAGAGAGCCACTCTGCAGCCACCATCCTGCGTTAGCCAGTCGCAGAGTGGATAAAACTGAAGCCTCCCAGGAATAGCGATGCCCAACAAACAAAAAGGCAATTTATTCCTAATTTTGCAACCCTTGCAGCGCCATTGCCTGAATTTACAAAAGGAAAAAACTCTGTTATGATAAATTGGTCTCCATAGGCAGAACGGATATGTCTGGTCCTGAAGAGGGCTGTTTGTGAACAGCCAGTGTTGTACTGCCCGGATTTTTTTCAAGGACTTTGTAGTTCAGACAAAAGCATCTAATGTGGGTGTCGGAGCAGTGTTGTCACAAGTACAGGATGAGGAAGAACACCCCATTGTGTAGAAAGCTGAATGAACATGAGAGAAAGTATGCAGTGATAGAAAAAGAATGTTTGGCTATAAAGTAGGCCCTGGAGACGTTGAGATATTGTTTTGATTTAGTAACAGATTATGCTCCTCTCAAATGGATGGCACAGAAGAAAGAGACAAATAGAAGGGTAAACCGCTGGTTTCTTACTTTACAAGGCTATAGTTTTACTATAACACATAGACCAGGAGCAAAGATGGGAGTACTGTCCGGAGTACAGTCATATTTTTCTGTGTGTTCCAACCTTGAAACAAGGGGGGGGGGATATGTAGCAGGATGGCTAATAGAGAGCCTGGAAATAATATCAACCAGGTTTCTGTCATTTATTACAGGGATTCACTCCAGAAATCTGTTATTAGCTGAGGCTTGCTCACAGTCACTGCTCTGTAACCTGGGGGCAGACAGGTTGTTTAAGGTTGCAATGCAATGGTAAATGGCCAATGACAGGAACCTCAGTGCAACCTGCTGTACTATGCAGAGGAAGAGCAAGAAAGGTTGTCTCTACCTTCTCACACTCTTGTAGCTGCGGTCGTTAGGCATTATGCCAGTGGTAGAGAGGGAACAATATTTAGGGATACATTTGCATGGTAAAGCAGGGAGCAGAGAATAAAAAATATTTTACCATAAATACCACTCATTACCAAGTCGCTCCTCTTTATAAAAGGGGTTTAAGCCAAAAGTACGATAATTGTCTATTTTGTATAGCAGTAATGAAAAGCCCAATGAGCTGGTCAACTACCAGTACCTTGCACTTCTCTTTTGTATGCCTACATTTTCATTAGCGCAGTTCAAACGCATATTTCTTCAGGCTCATGTCATTGTTACTGTGCATAGTATTTCTATGCATCAGTATTTTCTTTTCCGGGAGAAAACATGGAATGCCTTTTTTTGTTTTTAATTCAAACCAAACAGGACAAATCAATTACTGGGTTTGATATCTATTGATGTAGTCCTGCAGATGATGGCGACGTTATAAATAACATCAACTTGGAATTCAAATTCACAACAAGTTAGCAAATTATTGAATAAATCAAACACTAGTGGGGCAGAGGTCTGAAATATATGCCTCCTGCGTAGCAATAGTAAATTCTCCCTAAAAGAGCACTGTTGATATAATGCAAGGCAAAGAATTTCAGACATTTCTTTTTCTTTCTTAACTCCCTGTAGAAATAAATCTTTAACTTTGAAGTCAGTCCAACCACCCAACACTTGTTTAATTAGTGTAAATTTACATCTGTATTTGGGGAGTAGGAGAGACTGAGGCATAAAGAAGCCAGTATAAACCTGTATATAATCTTAAAATAGCAGTTCACAAACTGCACAGGGAATGTGCAAGCAATGCAGTTCTTAAATTGTGAAATAATGAAAAGCCATTGTGAAACTGTAAGCTGAAAAAGCTTAATTACAATTATACAGAAGTATCTATGAGAAAATAAAGCTTTGAACCACTGACTTAAAGAGACTCTCTAACAAAATGTTCAGCCTTATTTCTTCTATCCTATAAGTTCCTATACATGTTCTAACGTGGTCTGTCTTACTGCAGCCTTTCCTAGCTGCACAGTGGCTGTATTATCTCTGTTATATAATCTAATCTTTCCTCTGACGGCTTTGTCAGGCTCGGGCTGTCAGGCAGGAATGTGCTGCTCTATTTGTTATAGAATAGAAGCTATACACACAATCTTCAGGCCCCCAGCAGGCTCTGTGTGAGTCACAGACTGAGCTCCTCTCAGCCTATCACAAGCCATGTCTTTTGTTTGTAAACACTGCCTAAAACTGGCAGTTACAAGCCAGGACTGCAGCAGGGAGTGGCAGAAACAGCACAGAGGGGCCCAGGAGAACATATTGAATAGAATGGTATGCTTTTTATTGTAAGAATTTTAGAGTACAGATTCTCTTTAATACTGCATTGTGTTTAATTTACAACAAACCTAAACATTTTACTAGTCAGCGCTTTAAATCTACTGTAGTGCCAGCCAATAAACAGGATCACTTTTTTGCCTTGATATAACATTCCTTTAACAACTATGATATCCTTTCACCATTGAAAGTGAGAGCAGACATATGTCACATGTCCCACATGACTCTGCAGACAGACAATAAGCTGCAAGTAAATGCTCACTGTAAACTCGATGTGTAGGATGCTTTGCTGGAATTACGTGATAGCAATGGCATTATTTACAAGGAAGGATATTATAGTTTAGCCAGAGCCCCGGCGGCATCTAGTGGTGAAAAGTTATACGTATGAATCACCACACTATTAAATATTTTCCAGAAAGGCACAAACCAAACATTTGAAGGTTTTTATATAACAATGCTAGGTCTAATGAAAGCTCCACTTTAGGCTCCCTGCACACTGCAAATCCGTTTTGCGATTCCGATTTGCAATTCCGATTTTCCTTGAATACAATGAACCGAAAAACGAAGGAAAAAACGCAGCATGCAGTAGCGATTAAAAATCAGAATCGGATGTAAAAAACGATTAAAAATCGGAATCGCAATCGCATGCAGTGTGCAGGGAGCCTTAAGTCTACTTCAAAAACTGTTTTCTTTACAGTAAAACAGGAGTAAGAACAATATAAAGTCTCCCTAACACTGCTACTGCCTATAGAGCGCGCTCTTGTGGCTGCTGCTCTGGCGCTTTAAGTCCGCCAGGAGAAAAGTGCAATATAAATGTTATTTGTCTCATCTTGTCTTGATAAAGGGTATGATTGCTCCCCAAGTGACAATGATCCAGTTGATATGCTGATCTTTCCACTTTAGCTGTCTATGCAATTAAGTATACAGCCAGGAGAGTCAGAGCAACACACACACACACACGCACGCACGCACGCACGCACGCACGCACGCACACACACACACACACACACACACACACACGTCCCAGGTTAAACCTGGAAGAATATTAAGGGAAGGGGGACAAGCACAATAAGACAACTACTATCAAAGGCACCCTTCATTTTCTTCTCTGTAAAGAGACTCTAAAGCAGGGGTCTCAAACTCAATTTACCTGGGGGCCGCAGGAGGCAAAGTCAGGATGAGGCTGGGCCGCATAAGGAATTTCACAATCGCGGCGCATCGCCGCCTCTGCCCACCCCTCTCACTCTTCCTTCACAGAGAGGAGCGGGGAGAGGCGGAGATCCGTGCGGCGATTGACGTCAGGAGGGGCAGAGCTGAAGCTGAAAGCTCTGCCCCTTCCAGGAAATGCCGGCGGATTGCCCCCCGGGCGATTTGGAAGCTCTGCAGCCCTCGTTTAGCGGCGGGGATGCGGCGGATTACTTGGGAGCACTGAAGTGAACTATAAGGAAGCTTTTGCCGGCGAGGGCCACAAAATATTGTATCGAGGGCCGCAAATGGCCCGCGAGTTTGAGACCCCTGCTCTAAAGTCTCATAAAAATCATCTTTTTATTAGAGATGGCCCGAACTGTTCGCGGGCGAACTTTTGCAGATGTTCGGTTTGCCCCCATAGTGCATCATTAGGGTCAACTTTGACCCTCTACATCACAGTCAGCAGGCACATTGTAGCCAATCAGGCTACACTCCCTCCTGGAGCCCCCCCCCCCCTTATAAGAGGCAGGCAGGGTCAGGCATTGGACTCACTCGTGTGCCTGCAGTAATTAGAGAAGGGAGAGCTGCTGCAGACTCACATAGGGAAAGCTTAGTTAGGCTCTTGTAGGCTTCTTAGCTTGCTCCTTGCTGATTCTTATTGCTAAAAAAAAATCACCCCTCAACAGCTCTTTTGAGAGCTAACGTTTTTCTTGTGATTTTTTTTTTTTGTGGCCCACTTGCATTATATACAGCCCTGTCAGTCAGTCGCAGCTGGCCTTTGGCACCTTAATTCCTACTGTGCCACTGCCAGGGCCAGTACATTCAGTGACTACCTGTGTGCGTGTGACAGGCAGCTGCACATTTGTAATCCCAATCACTGCACCTGTTCACTGTTCAGTGCACCTACCTACCAATACCTACATGAGCGCACGCATTGTTAATACCACCAGTCATTGCACCCGTCATTGCAGTCCGTCTGTGTGTGTGACAGGCAGCTGCACATTTGTAACCCCAAACACTGCACCTGTTCACTATTCAGTGCACCTACCTACCTATACCTACGTAACCACACGCATTGTTAATACCACCAGTCATTGCACCTGTCATTGCAGTCCGTGTGTGTGTGTGGGTGACAGGCAGCTGCACATTTGTAATCCCAATCACTGCACCTGTTCACTGTTCAGTGCACCTACCTACCTATACCTACTTGAGTGCACGCATTGTTAATACCACCAGTCATTGCACCTGTTCAGGGTACCTGTGTGTGTGTGTGACAGGCAGCTGCACATTTGTAATACCAGTCACTGCAACCTGTTCACTGCACCTGTGTAACCGCACATTGTTGTACCAGCAGTCACTGCATACCTGTTTACTGCACCTGTGTAATCGTACATTGTATTAGTCAAGTCAGTGCATACCTTTCACTTCATCCCCTCCAATATGGACAAAACAAAAGGCAGAGCCAGAGGCAGGCCACTTGGCAGTTCTGTTCGAGGTCGCGCTGTAGTTATTTCATGCGGCCCTCGACTAAAGTACAGTGTTCAGAAGAAGGCACGTGTCATCAACCCCCAATATTGTCAGGACGTAGTTGACTATTTAACACAAAACACCTCATCTTTCTCAGCTACCGCATGGAAGTGTGACATGTCTTCCTCCTCCTGCTCTAATTCTGGGACCCCACTTAACACTCAGTCGGCCGCCACCACCAAAGTGCCATCACCCCAGGGCTCAGCAGTGTGGATATTTTTTTGTGTGTCTGCCTCAGATGAGAGCAATGCCATCTGTACTCTCTGTCAATGAAAATTGAGCCGTGGAAAGACCAAGACCCGCGTGGAAAGACCAAGACCCGCGTGGTCATCCCATTGCACAAACTGCAATGGGATGACCACCTGAGGAAAAGCAGCACACAAAAGCAAAGCCACACACCGCAGTGGAAGATACCAGGCCGCAATTTTTTCTAAAAAAAAGCGATAACCAAACTGTACCGTGATGTTGAAAGGCAAGTGGTGACATCTCCGGCACACAGCGTTGGGTCAAGGGTCCATCTGACCACGGATGCCTGGTCTGCAAAGCACGCTCAGGCCTGCCCGAAGACTAAGTCAGTCCCCACACACAGCATCTCTGCCTGCACGCCGTGTGACTGCCTGCCCCAAGACTAAGTTGCTCCCCACACAGCATCTCTGCCTGCAGGCCGCTTGACTGCCTTCTCCGCCACCACCAACAGGGTCCACCAGGACTCCAGGCGGATTCCTGAATTTTTAAGGCCACTGCTAGCAGCGGCCACTATAATAATTTTTCTGATGCGTGTACATGCCTGTCTAATTCTTCTGGCTGCACTGCAGCTGCACCAAAAAGGCATGTACATGTAATTCCCCTTCGTGATCATTACCTTGCCGCGCTGAAGGGGCTTGGGTATCACAATGAAACAATGACCGCCGGCTATATGAGTGTCTCGGGGGGGTGGCACACCAAAGATAATAAGGTAGTTGCTTCATTGTGGACAGACTAAATTCGATCAGCTGGACAATCAGTGTTGTTCTGTCATTGAGCTACCTACCTCAGCCTCAGTTCAAGTTCGTGAACGTTTGCGGAGGTTCGCGAACCTAAAATCGGAGGTTCAGGCCATCTCTACTTTTTATTTCAAAAATGTCTTTAACATGATAGCCCTAACTAAAATGCTGCATCCCCGCTGCTGTATTCTAACTAAATCCCCCCAAACTCCCTGGGGGCAATCCGGGCAGCGCTTTCACGAGAGGCAGAGCTTTCAGCTACAGCTCTGCCTCTCCACGTGTCTATCAGCCCAGATCGCTGCATCTCCCCCGCATCTCCCAGTCTTCCTTCGCTGAGAGGGGCGGGGAGAGGCGGAGATACACGCTGATTGACACGTAAGGAGGCAGAGCTGCGGCTGAAAGCTCTGCCTCCTCCAGCAGCAAAAAAGAAACCAAGAAAGTAGCGGATTTTGTGGGGGAGAGGGGATGGGGGGGCACGTCGGGTCCCGCGGCTTGGTGATTGGACCAGGGAATCACATGGTCCCTGGGCCAATCAAGTGCCAGTAACAAGGCAGATCATTGTTACAAGCCAGTAACAATGATCTGTCCTGTAGTGTCAGTAAACAAAGTTGCTTTCTCCCTCCCAGCTCATCTGTCACCTCAGACTGCTGTCAATCAGCATTCAGAGGTGACAGGAGCTGTGAGGGAGAAAGACTGTGATTGTGGTAGGATTTTTATATTTTTAAATAAAATTTTATCCCCATACTTTTTTATTAACCCCTTATCCTCCCCCTCCTTTGCCATTTACTGGTTTTCTGTTTTATTTTAGTACTTTTTAGTACTTCTTAGTACTTTTCGGTACTTTTTCACCCCTCTTTTACCCTTACTCTGATATTTCTATCTATACTTTCTATCTATATTCTTTCTTTTCATCTTCATATAAAAAAATAAAAAAAATCTTTCTGTTATTGATCAATCGCTTGGTTGATCGATCGATCTGTCTGTCTGTCTATCCCATCCATCCATCCCATCCATCCATCTATCCATCTATCTATCTATCCCCTTTGCTTACTATGGCGAGGAGACTGTATTCTGTTGAGGAGGCAGCCGTCTACCTTCAGCAGAGCAGCAGCAGTGGGGACGATTCAGGGAGCGAATGGCACCCAACGAGCAGCAGCTCTGAGTCAGATTCTGACAGTTCAGAGAGCGTTGGGCAGCCGTCTCGCCGCTTCAGGAGGGATGATGAGTCCACTGTTCAGGGCCCTTCAGAATCCACCGCAGGGGGCTCGGTGGGTAGCACAGCTGCAGCTAGCAGCACAGGCCAGAGGGGAACCACTGTCCAGGGCCCTTCAGATGCCACCGCAGGGGGCTCAGTGGGTAGCACTGCTGCAGCTAGCAGCAGAGGCCGAAGGGGAGCCAGGCAAAGGCAGGTACGCCCACCGGTACCTGAGGACATAATTCGGGGCACCTGGTCACCCGCTAACCTTGTAGCACCCAACATGTATGAGGGCAAAGATAGCCATTTGCAACCAGCTGGGTGCCCACCATACATGCCAACCAGTGGGAAAATTGTGGTGGAACTAGCCAACCCACTCCTCCACCAAGGCTATCATGTGTACGTGGATAACTTCTGCACCAGCATTCCCCTTTTCAAATTTTTATATTCTGCAGAGACTGGTGCCTGTGGGACAGTGAGGCCAAACCGCAAAGGCCTCCCACCACAGGTGGTTAATAAAAAATTATCCAAAGGGGAAACACACAGTCTCAGAAGTGGTGAGCTCCTGGCTATAAAATTCAGGGACAAGAGAGACGTCATGGTCCTGACTTCAATTCATAATGAAGAAGTGGTTCCTGTCACAACCTCCAGAGAGCGGATCGAGAAGCCAGGGGCATTGGTCGACTACACAAAAAATATGGGTGCGGTGGATCTTGCGGACCAAATGCTCTCCTACTACTTTTTTTTTTAAAAAAAGAGGGCCTGGTACAAAAAAGTTTTTTTTACCTCCTGCAGATGGCCATGCACAACGCATTTGTGCTTTATAAAAAGAAATGCCACGGTGACAGCTACCTCCCGTTTATGCGACAAGCTTTGAGATCGCTGATCAATGAAAGCGTCAACCTTATGGAGGAATTCAATCCAATGCAACTGGATGGAGCAGTTCGCCTAAGGGGAAAACATTTTCCTGCCCTGATCCCCCCGAACCCAATTAAGGCGAAGCCACAGAAGCGATGCCGGGTGTGCACCAAGCACAAGAGGCGGAAAAACAGCAGATACCACTGCCCAAAGTGCACCTCACAGCCGGGACTCTGCGTTGTCGACTGCTTTGAGGCATACCATACCCTCAGTAGCTATTATACTTTATTTTTTATTTTATTTTTTTTTCTTCATTACCCTAAATTTTCACTGGACTTTTTCCTCTCTACTTTTATTTGCCACTTACTGTCCCTCAAAGGAATCACAATTACCACTAGTTAACATTACCACCTTTTTTGGGGGTGTGGGAGGAAACCCAGAAGCTTAGAGGAAACCCAAGACTCCTACAACCTGCAAATAGTTTTTTCCCATTTGGACTTGCTGCTGCAAGGCGAGAGTGTTCATCACAGGACTTTACTCTGCAGACCACCCCCCATCTTCTGACCACTGGCTTTCCTTGGCGTATGACCTCTGGCCTTTCTCCATCCTGCTAGACCTGCAATGGTGAGTTCCAATGTATCTGTCATTCATGTTATGGATAGTGATTTAGGCCTCACTTGAAGGGATACTGTAGGGGGGTCGGGGGAAAATGAGCTGAACTTACCCGGGGCTTCTAATGGTCCCCCACAGACATCCTGTGTTGGCGCAGCCACTCCCCAATGCTCCGGCCCCGCCTCCGGTTCACTTCTGGAATTTCTGACTTTAAAGTCAGAAAACCACTGCGCCTGCGTTGCCGTGTCCTCGCTCCCGCTGATGTCACCAGGAGTGTACTGCGCAGACACAGATCATACTGGGCCTGCGCTGTGCGCTCTTGATGACATCAGCAGGATCGAGGACACGGCAACGCAGGCGCAGTGGTTTTCTGACTTTAAAGTCAGAAATTCCAGAAGTGAACCGGAGGCGGGGCCGGAGCATCGGTGAGCGGCTGCGCAGGCACAGGATGTCTGCGGGGGACCATTAGAATCCCCGGGTAAGTTCAGCTCATTTTCCCCCGACCCCCCTACAGTATCCCTTTAAATTATTCTATTTGCAACTGAGTAGGCCTGAGTCTCTAGTTTTCAGAATGGTAACATTTGTGTCTTTTATTGAATGGTCTTAGGGCCGGTTCACACGGACGCTTGGCGGCGTCTACCGTCAAGCGTTCGGGACCCATCGGCTAAACTCTCCCATTCAAGTGAATAGGAGCGTTTAGCATTGCGCGGTTACCGTCGATTACCGTCGATTGCATAAACGCGGCGTTCTGATCCCGATTTAACGCATCGTTTCGGCCGTCCCTAGAAGCCGCATGCAACGTCTAGGGACGGCTAGCCGGCGCGTCTTCATGTCCCCCTGCGGGGACGAGAAACGCCGATCGCGACGATCTCTGTACCGCCGCCACCGAACGGGACGTCACAGGACGACGCGACTTCCTGGCCGCCCCAACGCCGCCTGCCGTCCGTGTGAACCGGCCCTTACACTCCTGGGGCTTTGAGAAGAAAGAATTACATTGTTGCATTTGGTAAAAAAGGGCCTTAAAAAATACATTGGCGCTGCTCATGATTAACAGTGTATTATGTGGCCAAAACACTATCTGATGATGTGTATAGGGTATCATTTTAACCGTGACAAGCAAGAGAAGAGAATTTGGGGTGTTTGAGAGATTATGCATATGTCATTTGAATTGTTTTTTCATGCCAAAGTAAAGAAAACTGTAAAAAAAAAAAAACATTTTCAAAGTTACGGTGCAATTTCATCAAAACCGCAAAAGTGCAAATGTTACAAAATATGTATATTTGGGTAGGTCTGGTTCTCTAGTTTTCAGAATGGTATAATTTATGACCTATATCCAATGTGCTGAGACACCAGGGGTTTTGCTAGGAAAGTATGACTGTAGTGTTTCTGGTGCAAAAAATGGCCTTAAAAAATACATTGGCGCTGCTCATGATAAAGGCCTAGTGCACACCGGAGCGGCTCTGCTGCGGTTTGCGATCCGCTTGCGGGTGCGGATCCGCTAGGGTAATGTATTTCAATGGGCTGGTGCACACCAGAGCGGGAGGCGTTTTGCTGAAACGCATACTCCCGGGCTGCTGCAGATTTTGGATTGCGGATGCGTTTCTGCCTCAATGTTAAGTATAGGAAAACCGCAAACCGCTCTGAAAAACGGCACTTCAGAGCGGTTTGCCAGGCGTTTTTTGTTACAGTAGCTGTTCAGTAACAGCTTTACTGTAACAATACATGAAATCTACTACACCAAAACCGCTACACAAAACCGCAAAACGCTAGCTGAAACGCTGCAGAAAAAGAAGAAAAAGCGTTTCAAAATCTGCTAGCATTTTGCGGATCTGCTAGCGGTTTTTGGTGTGCACTAGGCCTAACAGTGTATTATGTGGCCAAAACATTATCTGATGATGTGTATAGGGTATCATTTTAACCGTGACAAGCAAGAGAAGAGAATTTGGGGTGTTTGAGAGATTATGCATATGTCATTTGAATTGTTTTTTCATGCCAAAGTAAACTGTAAAAAAACAAAACATTTTTTAAGTTACGGTGCAATTTCATCAAAACCGCAAAAGTGCAAATGTTACAAAATATGTATATTTGGGTAGGTCTGGTTCTCTAGTTTTCAGAATGGTATAATTTATGACCTATATCCAATGTTCTGAGACACCAGGGGTTTTTGCTAGGAAAGTATGACTGTATTGTTTCTGGTGCAAAAAATGGCCTTGAAAAATACATTGGCGCTGCTCATGATTAACAGTGTATTATGTGACCAAAACATTATCTGATGATGTGTATAGGGTATCATTTTAACCGTGACAAGCAAGAGAAGAGAATTTGGGGTGTTTGAGAGATTATGCATATGTCATTTGATTTTGATTTTTTGGCAAACTGAATGAGAAGCAATAAAACTGTTATTTCCATATACTCTGTACCAAAATAAAACACTTGTAAAAAACACCAAAAGTGACAGAATTGAAAACCGAATGCATAAATAGTTACCTTAGGGACTCAGCTTTTAAAATATGTATGCTATGAGGGTGAACTACTGTTATATTTGCAAATAAGGGCTTGAATTCATTGGTAGTATGCAATGAGAAAACAAAAAACACAACATAGGAAAAATACACCTTTATTTCCAAATAATATATTGTCACCATACTTTGCACTAGGGACATAATTTATATATTGTGATAACCAGGACAAATAGGCAGATAAAATGTGTGTGTTTTATGCACATTAGCAGTGTTTATTTTAAAACTATAGGGGATGAAAATGGAGAAATCGTGTATTTTTTCATTTTTTTCCTTGTTTTTCCCTTTAAAATGCATAAAAAGAAAAGGTATTACTGAAAATAAATATCGGCTCCAAAAAGCCTATTTAGTGGCAATAAAAACAAGGTATTGATCAATTTGCTGTGATACGTAGTGAAAAAGTTATTGGTGAATGAAAGGGAGGAGCGCTGAAAGGTGAAAATTGCTCTGGTCCGTTAGGGTAAAAACCCTTGGGGGTGAACTGGTTAAACAAATTTTTTGTTCAAATCTGCTCACATTACGTGTATTTTCTTGAGAAAACCTGCACAATTATGTGAATTTTCTGGGGAAAGGGTCACCAAAACTTGGGCCCTCTGTCTTTGCGTTGCACTTTTAAAGGGAACCCGAGGTGAGAATAATATTGAGGCTGCCATATTTATCTCCTTTTAAGTAATACCAGCTGCCTGGCTGCCGTGTTGGTCCTCTGCCTCTAATTCTTTCAACCATAGACCCTGAACAAGCATGCAGCAGGTCAGGGGTTTCTGACAATATTGTCAGAACTGACAAGATTAGCTGCATGCTTGTTTGTGGTGTAATTTAGTTCACTACTACAGCCAAATAGATCAACAGGGCTACCAGGCAACTAGAATAGTTTAAAAGGAAATAAATATGGCAGCCACTATATCACTATGTGTACATGCTTCCCAATAGGACTCGACCCTTTATAGATGCTTGGCAATCTGTTTATTGCATTTAAAAAGCAGTAATACAAGAGCACAGCAACAGCATGACGTTTCGGGCAAAGGCCCTTTATCAAATGCTGAAGTTCACATCTTTCCTTCATACATATATAACAACATGGTAACACACCCCTCACCTGGGGGGCGGGCACAATCCTTAAAGTTACAGACCCTTACATATCACTTATGTTGTTATGTTATGCCTTTGCCCGAAACGTCATGCTGTTGCTGTGCTCTTGTATTACTGCTTTTTAAATGCAATAAACAGATTGCCAAGCATCTATAAAGGGTCGAGTCCTATTGGGAAGCATGTACACATATTGGATCCACAAGGAGGAATGATGGACCTCTAGGCCTAACGGGACTCCCCGATATATATCACTTTTTATCCCAGAGGCGGGCAGACACACATTAGATAGCCACTATATCACTCTCACCCTGGGTTCACTTTAAATTACAGTTAGCCCCGCCCTCATCCGGTCATGACCACGCCCATTTTTTTTGCAGGTTGTAGCCACGCCCATTTTTGCCGCACCGCGCTTCGCGCACCGCAGGTCGTCAGCTCCCCCAGAAATTGGTCCAGCACCTGCATAGCACCCCCTAGAAAAAATTCCTGGAGCCGCCACTGCCCGACCCTTACTTAGGGGCCTTCCAAAAAGTCAGTTTATTCGAGCTAGACGAATCACTTCAAATTATGTGACTTATCATAAACAGGCTGATAGATTAGTGGAGAATTTTGTAGCAAGAGGATACAGGAGAGAGGAAGTAAAGGAAACAGCTAATACAGTAGCAGGACTAGATAGAAAAAGTTTGAGACAGAGGACACAAAGGGAGGATACTGAAAGAGGAGTCCAGTTTATTTCAACATATGAGAATCATGCGCAATTAGTGAAAAAAACTATATTAAGTAATTGGTCATTGATAGAAGCTGATCCCCTGTTATCTAAGGTATTTTATTCCCCACCTAGTTTTGTTTATAGAAAGGGTAAGAGTATTAAAGATAGACTAGTGAGAGCTGATCTAAAAACCAATCCAAAGCAAGTGTCTACATTTTTGTCAAAAAAGATGGGTACGTTACCATGTCTAAGCTGCCAGAACTGTAACAGCATCATAAGGGGAGACTATGTGGCCCATCCCAGTAAGGGCACAAAGATTAAAATTAATGGAAATTTTCATGCCTTACACCAAATGTAGTTTATCTATTGAAATGCCCATGTGGGATTGGCTACGTAGGTCAAACCTCTAGACCAATTAGAGTGAGGTTAAATGAGCATCGCAGCAATATCAGGCTATACAGGAAATATATTAAATGATCCTGAAAAGAGTTTCGATTCCTCCCTAGGTAGACACCTTTATGAATCTGGTCATATGGTGGGTGATCTACGCTGGTGTATACTGGAGAAGATGATAGCAGGAGAGGGAACAGACAACGAGACTATCCTCCTCTAAAGGGAAAGCAGATGGATTAGTAAATTGAATACAATGGTTCCAAATGGACTTAATGAAGAATTCAGTTTAAGGTGCTTTTTATGAATCTGTTTGTGAATCTTAATGTCTAAGTGCACTATCCCTTTAAGTCTTTCGAATTAAGCTAGTACCCACCCCTAAAGGGTGTCTTTTATGGGAAAGTTTGTGATTTATATGTGAGCTACGCTCAGTTTGTTGTAACACTTGATAAAGGCCGCAGGCCGAAACGTCGTGTGTGTATATTTTGTACTATGGTATAAATAAATTATAGCATTTTTTGCATAAAATCCAGGTGGAGACCCGGTCACTTTTTTCTTACTTCCCGGTATCTTCGGCCCGTTAGGGCTTAATGCGCATGCCGGGAGCTCTCTGCACGTGCGCAGTACTACGCAGGTGCAGAACTCTCCTGGCCACGGGAGCGAGATGGGGGAGCGTGCGTGGCCGCACTGTGCATGCACCAACTGGCCATTTTTCTTGTCATCTTAGGTGCACCTTAATATTAAGCAGTAAGATGTGCCTTCTGTGATTAACAATGGATTTGCACCAAGCCACCCACATAAAAATCAGGTTAATCAAAGCAGGGCACTTTCTTCTATTGCTTCATGTCCAATTCTGATGCTCATAGACTCATTGTGTGCACTTTTGGCAGTGATATGAGCATTCTGACCGAATTAGGGCTTCTAGGCGAGCATTACGCTTGAGTTCGGAGCAGCTATAGTGGCAATACTATAGTCCGCGCCCTGCACACAGGCATTTTGTACCCTGAATTACTTCTCCCTCCGAGTTGCTATGTCTCGGAGCAGGAATAGCAATTTGCACCACTCAATTTGTTTGGCAGCAGGGTGAGTAGTCATTTGGATTCGAACTATGGCTCACCCTGCACCAAAATGACTGGTACCTACAGCAAATGTATGCCGCTCTGACTGGTCTATTGCTACACAAGTCTCTCATGGCCAGTCTTTCATGGCCAGCATTACATTTTTCAAGAATTTGTGATACAGCAGTTCTTTTATTAGAATGGACCAGATGGGCTAGCCTTCATTGCTCAAGCATGTCAATGATCCCTGAGTGTGCATGACCCTGTTGCTGGTTGTCCTTCTTTGAAACATATTTTTTGTATATAGACTAACCATTGCATAACAGGAAAACCCCACAAGACCTGTAATTTTGGAAATGCTCTGAACCAGTTTAAACCATGCCAATCTTGCCAGACTTCAGTACGCACCCTTTTCCCCCATCTTATCTATCCATTTAAAACACACAACGAAGGTGTGAAGTAGATGACGCTGCTGTGCCAATGCATTTACAATTATTTGTAACATATTCTCTGACATTTTTATCAAGTGAAATACTTATAACACCTGCCCTGTTCAGCTTTTAAAGATAGATAGAAATATATATATATATATATATATATATATATATATATATATTGCTCCAGCCCTATTAATGCCCATGTTTAACTTAGCCATTGCATCTGTACTGTGACCTGGTAGGAAATTTAGATTTTTATTCAAATTATATTACTTTGGGACAAAGCCAGGTAGAACGACTAAGGGTAATTACAGCTGGACGCAGACTGAAATTTAAAGGTCATTTAATCACAAATTACAAAATGGCTTATATGCGTTTTATAAAAATTTTTTCAACAATTTAGTTTTCTTTTAGACACGTCACATCTCACAAATCTGTTAGTATTACACTCAAGAAAAGTCCAATAAGGAATACATTTCAGTTGATAAGACATCACATAACCAACAGGCCAATATAAATCAATCCAGCTGTTCTTACTAAAGAGATTTAATGCATACACTTCTATGTTTCTCCTCAGCTCCTCATACAGCAATCCCAAACACTCCTGAGGTGCAACTGCAGTTAACAGGTCAGTGCTCTGGATACAGGCAATCCCCTACTTACAAACAGGTTATGTTCTGTGAGTTTGTCAGTAAGTTAAATTTGTTTGCAAGTTAAGTCACGTTTTATACTGTAAGTAAAGGCTTTTGGACAACTCTGGATTTGGATATATAGCATTAACTATATGTTTTGTATTGTTTTCAACTTTCTTTTAATTTGTTTTAAACTACTTACAACTATTTATACCACACTGCAACACAACAAAAATAATAAAAAAATAAAAAAGTACTGTAAACTGTATTTTGTACATTTTGTTTGTATGTATGGAAACTTGTAACTCGAGTCGTTTGTAAGTAGGGGACTGTCTGTCATTTGTTGACATTCAAAAAAAGCCAGCACACAATATTTTGTAAAATGATTACCTCACTTTTAACGTGGTAAATATCCTTAGAAAGGGTAATCTACTTCTGAAGTGTTATGCCCTAATCTTACACTTTTGTTTACTGTCCAATAAATGTCTCGGTCAATACTCTGTCTGCTGCACTTTCGCCTTAGTGTGCATTTTCTGATTAAGACATACTGTGGCCTACTTAGAATTCTTGCTTTTGTATAATTATCATGGTTGACAGGTGTACTACACGCAATGGTTGCTACATACAGTATGTACCAAGAGTTTTTTCAAGGTAACAACACAGGATCCATAGTGGAAAACATTAATGTTTGAAAACCAGGCTCCAAAACTCCTGAGAAGTAAAATTAAGGTTCCTGTTCACCAGCAGTCTCAGTGCCTGAGCTTCTTTCTTTGACTGCTCAAAACTGGGCCTCCACATGTCTCTCATGCTTGACTTTGACACACGCTCTGGGAAGAACGAAAAGGTTTCTGGTGGTGGACAGGACAAGTGGGTTGCGTCGGCTTTCCAATGCTTTGCTGGTAATCCCTGAATATTAAATAAAAAGAGAGAGAGCTAGCATTTTCAGTGTTTAATTATAAATTATATATTACCATTTTTACCACTGATACTTAAATATTTTTCAAACATCACAAAGTTTGCAATCCTGTACGTATGACAAATCAAATTTGCAGAGAAAGGTGGCTGTTACCACATATGCACATTTTCATCATTTAAAGGGAAGGTTCAGGGAGGGTGGGTAAAAAATAAAAATCAATGTCCACTTACCAGGGGCTTCCTCCAGCCCGTGGCAGGCAGGAGGTGCCCTCGCCGCCGCTCCGCAGGCTCCCGGTGGTCTCCGGTGGCCGACCCGACCTGGCCAGGCCGGCTGCCAGGTCGGGCTCTTCTGCGCTCCAAGGCCCGGAACTTCTGCGTCCCACGCCGGCGTGCTGACGTCATCGGACGTCCGCCGGGCTGTGCCGACTACTGCACATGCGCAGTAGAGCCCGGAGGACGTCCGATGACGTCAGCGCGCCGGCGTGGGACGCAGAAGTTCCGGGCCTTGGAGCGCAGAAGAGCCCGACCTGGCAGCCGGCCTGGCCAGGTCGGGTCGGCCACCTCCTGCCTGCGGAGCGGCGGCGAGGGCACCTCCTGCCTGCCACGGGCTGGAGGAAGCCCCAGGTAAGTGGGACATTGATTTTTATTTTTTACCCACCCTCCCTGAACCTTCCCTTTAAGATTCACCCACAGAGGAACGCGTGCTGCAGTATCCCTTGCTTGATGCATTATGGACTATACACTCTATTCAGTTCCAGATTTACACCACAGGAGCTTGTAAGCACAGAGGTTCTGGTGCCCTAAACTTCACCCCTCAAAACAAGACACTCCCAATTCCTGTCAATTTTTTTAATACTATGTTTCATTAAGGGCCTGAGCCCACTAACGCAGTTGTATCTGCTTCTGTCCGCTTTTCAGCATCTGTAACATTGATGTGTAACTGAAAAGCGGACACAACTGCGTCAGTGGGCTCTGGCCCTAAAGGAAATCTAAAGTGAGGGGAAAAGTTGAGATTTACTTACCTGGGTCTTCTTCCGTCCTGGGATACATATGAATTGGCCGCCGGGAGACTTGGGCGCAGGATACAGCAGGTATATGGCTTATCCTGTTGCTGCACAAGTTCCGGCGGCGCTAAATACTATTCCCGCCCCCCTATAGGTCGACGTGGATAGTGGGGAATTATGTAATTTGGCTTCCAGCTATTGCTGGAGGCTGAATTACAGTGTTTTAAGAGCAACTTCAGCTTCATCTTCTGACGGTGCCGAAGTTACTCACTGTGCACAGCTATAGCCGTAATTCCTATTACGGTCTATGGTGGCGCTAGCTGCGCCCAAATCTCCTGCGCTGTTATTACAGCGTTAGCCTTCCTGCTGGTCCTGGTCAGTGCGGGAGCTGAGAGAGGCAGAGGTCAGTGCAAATGCTGGGGGAGGCAGAGGTCCGTGTGGGTGGTGAGTGAGGGAGAGATCAGTTTGGGTGCTGGAAGCGGCAGAGGTCAGTGTTGGCGGTGGAGCTTCCCGCAAGTGGTGGATGTGGCTTATCACAGCCAGGGGTTGACCTATCTTTACATGGCCGAAAGGGGCCCCTTTAATGAAAATAGAAAAAAACTTTAGCCGACCAACAGCCTAAAGACCCCATACTTGTTCTTCGCTCCCCCATCCTCAGAAATACAATACACAGCATGGACGCAGTGTGGTTATCTTACCTGCTCCGATTGTGCACCACTGATGTGTCTTTCTCACACCTCATGCACTCTAGTAGCCGGCATCACATTTCATGTAATCATCATGCAACACAGGTAGAGATGCTGGCCACTAGATGACAACACATCGGTGGAGCACAGTCAGAGCAGGTGACATTACACTGCGGCCGTGGGACACAGGGGGGGGGGGGGGCTACCGTGAGACTACCACTGTCTGTAGGTCAAGTCTACAGTTCCAAATGCAAAATCTAGCCCTGATTGCATTGCAGTGAAATGCTGCCAGCAGGATTTTTTTCCAACAAATTATTTTTTAATGAATGGTTGCCACTGAAAAGAGTTGCAAAGCCCTGCAGCAAACTGATGACGCAGAATATAGAAAAATGCAGAGCGCAAGGACCATTTAGTTATCTGCATAACTGTTAAAGCAGACCGTAGAGTAAAATTAAACTTACGAGATGATTGTGTTTTTCTAAAAGTAAGCTAAACATATTTTCATATTTTATACTCAGTTTAAAGCAGACCTGAACTCAGAACTTCCTCTCTGCTCTAAAAGATAAGCAACAGCATAACCTTTAAAGGGACTCCGAGCAGTGCAAAAACTATGGGAAGATGCATATCATTTTAACCTCCTTAGCGGTAACCCCGTGTGTGACACGGGGTAAGCCGCCAGAGGGTGCCGCTCAGGCCCTGCTGGGCCGATTTACTTAATTTTTTTTTTTGCTGGACGCAGCTAGCACTTTGCTAGCTGCGCCAGCACCCCGATCGCCGCCGCCGCGCGCCCGATCGCCGCTATCCGGTGCGGCGCGCCCCCCCCCAGACCCCGAGCGCTGCCTGGCCAATCAGTGCCAGGCAGCGCCGAGGGGTGGATCGGGTCTCCCAATGACGTCCCGACGTCGCTGACGTCATTCCGCCCCGTCGCCATGGCGACGGGGGAAGCCCTCCAGGAAATCCCGTTCTTTGAACGGGATTTCCTGATCGCCGGGCTGGGGGGATGCCGCTGAGCAGCGGCTATCATGTAGCGAGCCCTCGGCTCGCTACATGATTTAAAAAAAATAATAATTTAAAAAAAACTGCTGCGCTGCCCCCTGGCGGTATTTTTCATACCGCCAAGGGGGTTAAAGCTCTCTTTCTCCTCTTTCCAATGATATATAAACTACCGCCCTACGTCTTTTAGTTTTCGCTATTTTCGTGATTGAAATTGCCACAGCCGCGATTTTGATTTGAAATAGAGAAAACTAAAAGGCGTAGGGCGACGATTTACGTGTCACCAGAAAGAGGAGAAAGAGAGCTTTAAAATGATATCCATCTTTCCATAGTTACATTGTATTACACAGGGCGACTTTTTCCTAAAGTCAGCAGCTCCATTCAGCAGAAAAAGTCGCCCTGTGTAATACAATGTAACTATGGAAAGATGGATATCATTTTAAAGCTCTCTTTCTGGCGACACCTAAATCGTCACCCTACGCCTTTTTGTTTTCTCTATTTTCGCGAAAATAGCGAAAACTAAAAGGCGTAAGGTGGCGATTTATATATCATTGGAAAGAGGAGAAAGAGAGCTTTAAAATGATATGCATCTTTCCATAGTTTCTGCACTGCTCGGAGTCCCTTTAAAGAAAAGGGCTTTCTCAGTGAGTACAGTGGGTTCTGACGCAGTAACACACAGCATACTGAGGACTAACTGGGTAGTGTGTGCGTTTACAGTGAAAGTGAAGCATACCTACATTGTACCATATGCTTCACTGTATAGTCGTACTGCAACACTAATCATGAGGTGTGACTTCTTGGCCAGGATATGATTGCAACACAACTTGCACAGTATGAAAGCGACCTTAAACCTTATCGAAAGCATTTTCTCACTCTCTCAGCTGTTTTGGCTTCTATTTACTTTTCAGGAATGAACCAAATTCAACAAGCTCATTTACATAGATAATTTTTTTTTTTACTCTTGCCATACTCAAAAACAGAAAGGACTGTACACAATGTTGTAGTAGGACTAGTACTACGTGTATCTATGTTTATTTTATCATGTCACTTCAGGTATACTTTAAATACATCATGAAATAAGTTACTGATGATTTTATTACTGATTTTATTTTCAATCACAAAGTACGGGGGAAGGATTTAACAAGCTACTTTGCACCAGAATATAGCACTGATTGTAACTTAAAGGGATACTGTAGGGGGGTCGGGGGAAAATGAGCTGAACTTACCCGGGGCTTCTAATGGTCCCCCGCAGACATCCTGTGTTGGCGCAGCCACTCCCCAATGCTCCGGCTCCGCCTCCGGTTCACTTCTGGAATTTCTGACTTTAAAGTCAGAAAACCACTGCGCCTGCGTTGCCGTGTCCTCGCTCCCACTGATGTCACCAGGAGTGTACTGCGCAGACACAGACCATACTGGGCCTGCGCTGTGCGCTCTTGATGACATCAGCGGGATCGAGGACACGGCAACGCAGGCGCAGTGGTTTTCTGACTTTAAAGTCAGAAATTCCAGAAGTGAACCGGAGGCGGGGCCGGAGCATCGGTGAGCGGCTGCGCCAACACTGGATGTCTGCGGGGGACCATTAGAAGCCCCGAGTAAGTTCAGTTCATTTTCCCCCGACCCCCCTACAGTATCCCTTTAAGCCAGTTACAGCTGGCATAGTTTTCCTTTTCCAACAGGATCAGGTCGGAAATGTAAAGTTACATAAAAACAATATCAAAAACAGGATATACCGTATTTTTCGCCGTATAAGACGCTCCGGCATATAAGACGCACCTAGATTTAGAAGGCAAAAATCAGGAAAAAAAAAAGAAAATACTAAACCTTGGTGCGTCTATGATGCAGGGGCGTCTTATGGACTTTTCACCCCCCAGTTACTCTACATACTATTACACTGACCACATAAGGGGACAATGCAATGATTGCCTATTCCCATGTTGCCTGCCTGTGTTCCCCTATGTGGTCAGTGTAGGGATTGGTTGTTCCTGTGTCCCCTTGTGCCTGCTGTTTCCCCCTGTGCCTGTCATGTCCTCCTGTGCCAACCATACCCTTCTGTGCCAGCCATGTCCCCCTGTGGCAGCCATGTCCCCCTGTCAGTCTCCCCCTGTGCAAGCCATGTCCCCGTCAGTGTCCCTGTGTCAGGCATGTCCCCCTGTGCCAGCCATGTCCCCGTCAGTGTCCCTGTGCCAGGCATGTCCCCCTGTGCCAGCCATGTCCCCCTGTCAGTGTCCCTGTGCCAGCCATGTCCCCCTGTCAGTATCCCTGTGGCAGCCATGCCCCCCTGTCAGTGTCCCTGTGCCAGCCATGCCCCCCTGTCTGTGTCCCTGTGCCAGCCATGCCCCCCTGTCAGTGTCCCTGTGCCAGCCATGTCCCCCTGTTAGTGTCCTCCTGCCAGCCATTTCCCCCTGTCAGTGTCCCCCTGTGCCGTCCGTGTCCCGCTGTGCCGGCCATGTCCCCCTGTCCATATCCCCCTGTGCCAGCAGCGTAATTACAGTATATACGTTACCTGCTCCTGCCGCCGCGCTCCTGGCTCCAGTCCTGCTTCGGGATCCTCTTCTGCCATCCACCGATGCCTGCTGCTACAGCCGCCGCGCTCCTGGCTCCAGTCCTGCTTCGGGATCCTCTTCTCCCATCTACCGCTGTTGCAGCCGCCGAACATCGCTGGCCGGTGAGTCCTAATTAGCCGCGCGGTGATTACGCAATCAGCACACGTGCGCCGGGGTCACGCATGGTAGATGGGAGAAGAGGATCCCGAAGCAGGACTGGAGCCAGGAGCGCGGCGGCTGTAGCAGCAGGCATCGGTGGATGGCAGAAGAGGATCCCGAAGCAGGACTGGAGCCAGGAGCGCGGCGGCTGGAGCAGGTAACGTATATACCGCTTCCCTGCGCACCTCTGCATAACAAAATCTGTACCTTCGCCGCATAAGACGCACCCACTTTTCCCCAACAATTTTGGGGAAGAAAAAGTGCGTCTTATACGGCGAAAAATACGGTATGTTTTCTCCTATTCTAGTGAAGCAACAAGAAAGAAAAATGTGTGCCACCAAACTACAGATGCATGGAAAGATAGGTAATAAAATAACTAAACTAAGGTACAAGTCTCCTGCGCAGTAGAGCGGACCCGACTGAGATCTAGAGTTGGGCCGAACCTCCGATTTTAGGTTCGCGAACTTCCGCGGAAGGTTCGGTTCACGTTAAAGTTCGCGAACCGCAATAGACTTCAATGGGGATGCGAACTTTGAAAAAAAAAATAATTATGCTGGCCACAAAAGTGATGGAAAAGATGTTTCAAGGGGTCTAACACCTGGAGGGGGGCATGGCGGAGTGGGATACATGCCAAAAGTCCCGGGGAAAAATCTGGATTTGACGCAAAGCAGCGTTTTAAGGGCAGAAATCACATTGAATGCTAAATGACAGGCCTAAAGTGGTTTCAAACATCTTGCATGTGTATACATCAATCAGGTAGTGTAATTAAGGTACTGCTTCACACTGACACACCAAACTCACCGTGTAACACACCGCAAACAGCTGTTTGTGTAGTGACGGCCGTGCTGGACTGGTGCGCACCATGGCGAGAGTGCAGGTTTTGGTGGCTTTACAGCCCAGATGGTCGCCTGGCTGATGTAGCTGAATGACAGAACAGTGACTGTCCAGCTGATCAAATTTGGTCTGACCACAATGAGGCAACGACCTTATTATCGTGGGTGTGCCCCCCGAGACACTCATCTAGGCGCCGGTCATTGCTTCATTGTGATACGCAAGCCCCTTCACCACGGCAAGGTAATGATCACGAAGGGGAATGGGCGCATGTACATGCCTTTTCTTTTGTTGTTGCAGCTGCCCGCAGTGCAGCCAGAAAAATTAGGCAGTCATGTACACGCACCAGAAAAATTATTACAGCGGCCGCTGCTAGCAGCGGCCTAAAAAATTCAACAATCCGCCTGGAGTCCCGGACCCTGTTGGTGGTGGCGGAGAAGGTAGTCAAGCGGCCTGCAGGCAGACATGCTGTGTGGAGGGACTGGGAGCGACTTAGTCTTCTTGGGGCAGGCCAGGCAGCCAGTCACACGGCGTGCAGGCAGAGATGCTGTGTGTGCGGGGACTGACTTAGTCTTGGGGCGGGCAGCAGCCCTCCGGGATCCATGCCTCATTCATTTTGATAAAGGTGAGGTACTTAACACTTTTGTGACTTAGGCGACTTCTCTTCTCTGTGACAATGCCTCCAGCTGCGCTGAAGGTCCTTTCTGACAGGACGCTTGCGGCAGGGCAGGAGAGAAGTTGGATGGCAAATTGGGACAGCTCTGGCCACAGGTCAAGCCTGCGCACCCAGTAGTTCAAGGGTTCCTCATCGCTGTTCACAGCAGTGTCTACATCCACACTTAAGGCCAGGTAGTCGGCTACCTGCCGTTCCAGGCGTTGGTGGAGGGTGGATCCGGAAGGGCTACGGCGAGGCGTTGGACTAAAGAACGTCCGCATGTCCGACATCACCATGAGATCGCTGGAGCGTCCTGTCTTTGACTGCGTGGACACGGGAGGAGGATTAGTGGCAGTGGTACCTTGCTGGCGTTGTGCCGTCACATCACCCTTAAAGGCATTGTAAAGCATAGTTGACAGCTGGTTCTGCATGTGCTGCATCCTTTCCACCTTCCGGTGAGTTGGTAACAGGTCCGCCACTTTGTGCCTGTACCGAGGGTCTAGTAGTGTGGCCACCCAGTACAGCTCATTCCCCTTGAGGTTTTTTATACGGGGGTCCCTCAACAGGCAGGACAGCATAAAAGACGACATCTGCACAAAGTCGGATCCAGTACCCTCCATCTCCTCTTGCTCTTCCTCAGTGATGTCAGGTAAGTCAACCTCCTCCCCCCAGCCGCGAACAATACCACGGGAAGGTTGAGCAGCACAAGCCCCTTGCGATGCCTGCTGAGGTTGTTCTCCTGCCGCTGTCCCCTCCTCCTCCTCCTCCCCCAAAGAAACACCTTGCTCATCATCCTCTGAGTCTGACTCGTCTTCTGCACACGACTTCTCTTCTTCCTCCTCCTCCCCCCTCTGTGCTGCCGCAGGTGTTGAGGAAACAGCTGGGTCTGATGAAAATTGGTCCCATGCCTGTTCCTGCCGTAACGGTTTCTGGTCACGCTCATTCACAGCTTCATCCGCCACTCTACGCACAGCACGCTCCAAGAAGTAAGCGTAGGGAATTAAGTCGCTGATGGTGCCCTCACTGCAGCTCACCAGGTTGGTCACCTCCTCAAACGGCCGCATGAGCCTGCATGCATTTTCCATCAGTGTCCAGTTGTCGGGCCAGAACATCCCCATCTTCCCAGACTGTTTCATTCTACTGTAGTTGTAGAGGTAGTGGGTCACGGCTTTCTTCTGTTCTAGCAGGCGGGAGAACATGAGCAGGGTCGAGTTCCAGCGAGTCGGGCTATCGCAAATGAGGCGTCTCACCGGCATGTTGTTTTTGCGCTGAATTTCCGCAAAGCGTGCCATGGCTGTGTAAGACCGCCTCAAATGCCCACAGAACTTCCTGGCCTGCTTCAGGACATCCGCTAAGCCAGGGTACTTTGCCACAAATCTTTGAACCACTAGATTCATGACATGTGCCATGCAGGGTATGTGTGTCAGCTTCCCCATATGCAAAGCGGCAAGCAGATTACTGCCGTTGTCGCACACCACGTTGCCTATCTCCAGGTGGTGCGGGGTCAGCCACTCATCCACCTGTTTCTTAAGAGCAGCCAGGAGAGCTGCTTCAGTGTGACTCTCCGCTTTGAGACAAGACATGTCTAAGATGGCGTGACACCGTCTTACCTGGCATCCAGCATAGGCCCTGCGGAGCTGGGGCTGTGTAGCTGGAGAGGAGAACTGCCACTCAGCCAAGGAGGAGGAGGACAGCGAAGAGCATGTAGCAGGAGGAGAGGAGGTGGCAGGAGGCCTGCCTGCAAGCCGTGGAGGTGTCACAATTTGGTCCGCTGCGCCCTGCTTGCCATCGTTCACCACCAGGTTCACCCAATGGGCTGTGTAGGTAATGTAGCGGCCCTGCCCGTGCTTGGCAGACCGTGGTCAGGTGTACCCTTGACCCAACGCTCTTCGCAAGAGATGACACCACTTGCCTCTCAACTTCACGGTGCAGTTGGGGTATGGCCTTTCTCGAAAAAATAAGTGCGACCTGGCATCTTCCACTGCGGTGTTCCGATGGCCACAAATTTACGGAAGGCCTCAGAGTCCACCAGCCGGTATGGTAACAGCTGCCGAGCTAACAGTTCCGCCACGCCAGTTGTCAGACGCCGGGCAAGGGGGTGACTGGCCGAAATTGGCTTCTTCCGCTCAAACATTTCCTTCACGGACACCTGACTGCTGCTGTGGGCAGAGGAGCAGGAACCGCTCAAGGGCAGAGGCGGAGTGGAGGAGGGTGCCTGTGAAGGTGGAAGGGAGAAAGCGGCAGAAGCAGATAATGCACCTGATGGAGGAGGAAGAGGAGAAGGAGGGTGGCTTTGCTTTTGTGTGCTGCTGCTGCTTTTGCTCAGGTGGCCATCCCGTTGCTGTTTGTGCCTTTTCTCCAGGTGCCTTCGTAAGGCACTTGTCCCTACGTGAGTGTTGGCCTTTCCACGGCTCAATTTTTGTTGGCAGAGCGAACAGATGGCTTTGGTCCGATCTGAGGCACACACATTAAAAAATTTCCACACCGCTGAGCCACCCTGGGATGTGGGCACTATGGGGACCTCAGCAGCTGATGCTGAAGGGCAAGTTGGCTGGCTGTACATAGGTGGCGATACATGGTGCCGGACTCTGCCACCAGCTGTTTCTGACGAAGAGCTGCCCCAGCTTCTTTCAGCAACTTCTCTCCTCCTACTACTCTCTGACTCCCCCTCTGAACTGTCCCCCTCTTCATCTCCTCTATTGGGAACATACAGAGGATCCCTATTACCGTCATCATCGTAGTCATCCTGCCCAG
The DNA here is from genome assembly GCF_040937935.1 of Hyperolius riggenbachi. Lineage (NCBI taxonomy): Eukaryota > Metazoa > Chordata > Amphibia > Anura > Hyperoliidae > Hyperolius > Hyperolius riggenbachi. Next base: position 287,479,448 of record NC_090646.1, on the reverse strand, counting down.
CTTCGCTTGCCTCAGACAAATCCAAACTTGCACCATCAGTAGGTCCTTCATCCTCCTGACACGTTACATCCATAGTGTTGCCGCGTAACTCAGACATATGAGCTGGTGAAAATTCATCTGGCTGTAACAACAATGGCTGTGCATCAGTGATTTCACCACTAAATAATTCTTGCGAAGTGTCAAATGCAGCGGAAGTGGTGCTAGTAGTAGCGCTGGTGGCTGAGCAAGATGAGGTGTTCTATGTCGCTAAATACTCAACCACGTCCTGACAATCTTGGGAGGTGATGGGACGTGCCTTCTTCCGAGCACTGTACTGTGGGCCAGGTCCACACAAAATTACATTTACATGACCTCGCGTAGACCTGCCGGGTGGGCCTTCCTCTGGCTCTGGCACTACCTCTTCCTCTACCTGTTTTGTCCATATCGGGTATGCACGGAGTGGTATATCACACTGCGTGCACTCACGTAGGTAGGTGGGTTCACTTAACTGCACAGGTATGCGCACTGATGCGGTGGGTTCACTGAACAGAACAGGTATACAGTGGCGGGTTCACAGAACAGGTATGCAGTGGCAGGTTCACTGAACACAACAGGTATGCAGTGGCAGGTTCACTGAACACAACAGGTATGCAGTGGCGGGTTCACTGAACAGGTATACAGTGGCGGGTCCACTGAACAGAACAGGTATGCAGTGGCGGGTTCACTAAACAGAACAGGTATACAGTGGCGGGTTCACAGAACAGGTATGCAGTGGCAGGTTCACTGAACACAACAGGTATGCAGTGGCGGGTTCACTGAACAGGTATACAGTGGTGGGTCCACTGAACAGAACAGGTATGCAGTGGCGGGTTCACTGAACAGGTATACAGTGGCGGGTCCACTGAACAGAACAGGTATGCAGTGGCGGGTTCACTAAACAGAACAGGTATACAGTGGCGGGTTCACTAAACAGAACAGGTATACAGTGGCGGGTTCACTAAACAGAACAGGTATACAGTGGCGGGTTCACAGAACAGGTATGCAGTGGCAGTTCACTGAACACAACAGGTATGCAGTGGCGGGTTCACTGAACAGGTATACAGTGGCGGGTCCACTGAACAGAACAGGTATGCAGTGGCGGGTTCACTAAACAGAACAGGTATACAGTGGCGGGTTCACAGAACAGGTATGCAGTGGCAGGTTCACTGAACACAACAGGTATGCAGTGGCGGGTTCACTGAACAGGTATACAGTGGCGGGTCCACTAAACAGAACAGGTATGCAGTGGCGGGTTCACTGAACAGGTATACAGTGGCGGGTCCACTGAACAGAACAGGTATGCAGTGGCGGGTTCACTGAACAGGTATGCAGTGGTGGGTTCACAGAACAGGTATGCAGTGGTGGGTTCACAGCACAGGTATGCAGTGGTGGGTTCAATGAACAGGTATACAGTGACGGGTCCACTGAACAGAACAGGTATGCAGTGGCAGGTTCACTGAACAGGTATGCAGTGGTGGGTTCACAGCACAGGTATGCAGTGGCAGGTTCACTGAACAGGTATGCAGTGGTGGGTTCACAGCACAGGTATGCAGTGGTGGGTTCACTGAACAGGTATGCAGTGGTGGGTTCACAGCACAGGTATGCAGTGGTGGGTTCACAGCACAGGTATGCAGTGGTGGGTTCACAGCACAGGTATGCAGTGGTGGGTTCACAGCACAGGTATGCAGTGGTGGGTTCACAGCACAGGTATGCAGTGGTGGGTTCACAGCACAGGTATGCAGTGGTGGGTTCACAGCACAGGTATGCAGTGGTGGGTTCACAGCACAGGTATGCAGTGGTGGGTTCACAGAACAGGTATGCAGCCAGACAGGAACAAGTTAAGCCTAACTAATCTTTCTCTGAGAGACAGTCTGCAGCAGCTCGCCCTACTCTCACTAACGCAGGCAGCACACGAGTGACCGTAATGGCCGCCGCTGCCTGCCTTATATAAGGGGGGGGGGTGGGGCTCCAGGGGCTAGTGTAGCCTAATTGGCTACACTGGGCCTGCTGACTGTGATGTAGAGGGTCAAAGTTGACCCTCCATGTGCATTATGGGGCGAACCGAACTTCCGCAAAGGTTCGCCTGCGGGACGCGAACGCGAACCACCGAAGTTCGCGTGGAACCGTTCGCAGGCGAACCGTTCGGCCCAACTCTACTGAGATCGGCTATTTCCGAGCAGAGAGCCGCAGCAGCGCCCCCACCGGAGCCAGAAAAGGTAAATATTGCACAGCCTGACAAATAGTTAGCTGTGCATTCAGAGGGGCAGTGAAAGACCACTGTGGGACGGAGGGGGGGAAGCCTCATTAGGATCCAGAGGCTTCCCCCTCCCAAGGTGAGTACCCCCCTGGGGCATTTTTTTGAGTACAGAGTCTCTTTAAAGAGAGTCTGAAGCGAGAATAAATCTTGCTTCAGACCTCATAGATAGCAGGGGCATGTGTGCCCCTGCTAAAACGCCGCTATCACGCGGCTTAACGGGGGTCCCTTCACCCCCAAATCCCCTCCGTGCAGCGGGGGAGCGCTTCCGCATTGGGGCAGGGCTAACCGCCGCAGCCCTGCCTCCCGCGCGTCTATCAGATGCGTACCTCCGCCTCTCCCCCGCCCCTCTCAGTCTTCCTTCACTGAGAGGGGCGGGGGAGAGGCGGCGATGCGCGTCTGATAAACGCGCTGAGAGGCAGGGCTGCAGCCGTTAGCCCTGCCTCCAGGAAGAGCAAAATTTACGACCAAGTTGGTCGTTGATTTTGCAGGGGTGGGTTTGGGGGTGAAGGGACCCCCGTTTAGCCGTGGGATATCGGCGTTTTAGCAGGGGCACCTGTGCCCCTGCTAACTATGAGCTCTGAAGCGAGATTTATTCTCGCTTCAGAGTCTCTTTAAAAAAAAGATCCTGTCCAGTTGGTAATGTCAGTCTAATTATGCTGATTGAATCTTCCAGTGAATGTCTCTCAGTGTATGGGCACCTTTACACACAACTTCCTGCCAGCACTGTGAAATATTGACTTAACCGCTGAACTACCAAAAAAAGAGCAGGTAAATTGTTGGCAGATGTCATCTCATTGGCTCTCATGTTACCTTTACATGTTTGTATCTTAGTGTGGAAATATTAAGTTCAGGTTCACTTTAACAGTCTTCCAACTTTATTGATAGGGACCATGGCCCACATGCAATTCAATTTTCACCTAAAATTTCTCCTTGGTGATCATTTTTCATCTGCTCTTTAAAATAACTTTTCAGCATTTCACAACTAAAAAAGTAACAAAACTAGTAGATAAGGTACTATCAAAAGTATTCTGAGTATTTTCTTGCTTGCTGGTAGCTTAATGGGCATTTTAGTAATGAGATGTAAAAATATTACCTAGGAGAAAAAGTGAATTGAATAAGTACCCATATGTCTAAACTGTACGTCACTGAATGAATTTCTCACAAGCACATGCATACAGAAAAAAAATCCAATGTGTTTAGCCTGATACATGAGTACATTTGAAATCGGCGCCGGTAGACTTGGGCGCAGGATCCAGCTGTTATATGGCTGATCCTGCTTCTTGCACAAGTCCGGGCCGATTTAATTACTATTCCCCCTCCAGGCCGCCATGGATAGTGGGGGAATGAAATAATTCGGCTTGCAGCGATTGCTGGAAGCCGAATTATTGTGTTTTTTAATCAACTTCGGCTTTGTCTTCTGACGGAGCCGACATTACTCACTGAGCACCGCTATAGACTGATTACCATTACAGTCTATGGCGGCGCTGGCTGCGCCCAAATCTAGCAGCGCTGAAAAGCACTGCTCCGTGATACATACCTTTTCTCTCCGATGTATATTATCCCAGATTCTTGTACACACCATACATTCAAAGGCATCAATGTAATTGTCTTGTGTTATGTCCTGTACGCCCCACTTTCTTTCTTTAATTGCAGTGACCAAGTGTGTGTTACTGATATGACCTTTTAATTTCCACTCTAAAAATTCCATATATAAACTGTCATTTTTGTCAAGCTCTTTTATATATTGTGCAAGTTCTCGTGGATGAGAAAACGTAGTCACAGTTATTGCACTTTTGTTAGCAGGTAGCCAGTCCTCAACGTTTTTGGCACCATAATATATTGGTACAGATCCAAGTTTAAGGGGCCTCCACAATTTCTCTGTTATGTAATCCTCACAAACGGCATTTTCAAATGCCAGGATGAATTTATACTGAGCCAGTATGTGGTAGAATTGAGTGTGGTCCATAAAAGAAGGGTTATTGACCTGCGCAGGAAGGTCGCGGTTATGCAAGCATTCTCCATAGGAATCAACAGCAATGTATTTCATCAGTTCTTGAATGTATGTGTCACGATCTGATGGAGGATCACAGTCAGACTGTACATATACCACAGGGGCAAGTGTCTTTCTTAGGAAATTCTTTCTTTCCACAGGCACAAAGTACTCAAGTGAAGTTAGCATCTGTAGATCTTCTAGATACTGGCTTGTCAAAGGCAAATGGGAATATTGACTGAATGTTGCTGTGTGATTAAATAAAGTAATGGTTGGTGGATGAAAGAGTTTGTAGTTGTTTTTTGGTGATTCTTCATGGAATAATGCCCACTCATGATATACTTTACGTGGCAGTGGCAAGCTGTCTATGTTGAAATCAGTGCCTAAAAACAAAACACAGTCCACAAAAGACAAAAAAGAGACATTTAGAGAAAGCAAATATAGGCAATTTTATATTCTTCAGTATGCCTTCTTTTTTCCTTAAAGTGTACCGGAGGTGAAACTAAGATTAAGAAGATTGCATTAACTATTTAAGCCGCCTGGCCGTGATTGCCACGTCCAGGCGGCTGCTGTTGCACTGCTGCGTGTGCCCACGCACGCCCGTGCGTGCCCCCCATTAGCCATAGTTACCATTCATTGATCTAAGTCCCCGGTAGAAAGACCAACGGCTTCTTATCAGAAGCCGCCGTCTTTCTGATAAAATAAATAAGAAAATGCTTCCTGGAAGCGCTTCCAGGACTAAAAACATGTTTTTGACTGTAGCCATTTTGTGGCCAAATAGTAAAACTGCATCTACATACATTTTTTTAATGAAATAAAACACACATTATTACATTTAAAAGCCTAAGGGTCAGTTTCCACTAGTGCGGTGCGATTCCGTTGCGCAAAATGTGAAAACTAATTTGCATGCGGATGCAAAATCGTACGCATTTGTATGCGAATTTTAAAGCAAAAACACGTTAAAATTCACATGTGTTTGTAAGTATGCAAATTTAACCATGTCAGTGCCTGTGTGCTTTTATATTGATTTTAGGCGAAAACATACACAAATTCGCACAGTGAATAATTGTAATAATTTGTAATTGCCACAAATCACGATTTTTTTTAAAAAACATGATTGCAGCAATTTAACCATGATTACCACGATTGTATTGCAGTTTTAATGCAAGTCAATGAACCCGTTTTTTAAAAAGCACTCAGAAAGGGCTCATAGTCTGTCTACAGCCTAAAGGTGCCCATTAACAATACAATTTTCAAAACGATCAACCATCGGAGGAGAACCCTTCGATGGCCCACCATCGGAGGAAAAATTATAAGCAATCTGATTAGACTAAAAGAATCTTTACATAATTCCAATCGATGGAACAAATCTATGGAATGATCGTTCCTAATCGATCGCTACCATTAACATTATCTGATCTATTGGGAGATAGTACCGTTAATAGGCAATTTAACTATAAACCTAACATCAATCAGATATACTAAGCAAAGCAAACAACTTCACAGGAGACAATTTTAATGAATGCAGTCCAAGTTTGCTGGATCAATTATGATATTTCCACTGAAGATGCCTAAAGCTTTACGGAGATGCCTAAAATGATTCCCTTTGGCTTGAGTCACAGAAAAATCTGTATAAGTCACTTCAGTTCAAATAGGTAGATCGTGGTGGTAGAAGAAGTAAAAAAAAGTAGTAAAACTGCCATATGCTACAAAACATATGAATAAATGTTCAACTAAATACTGTACGCATACATGTGCTGGACAGATGTTTCCTGTGATAGGTTTAGGCTTCTTTCACAATAAGACATTGCGTTAGGTGCTACGTTAAGGTCGCATAACGTGCACCTAACGCAACGCATGGTGGTGGCAGAGGACTTTCACAAAGAGTTAAGCGGCTCTTTGATGTGTCCGTGATGCGTACTATAGTACGCATGCGCTTGTGGAGACCACGTGAGCGGAACACTCCGCATCACTTGGTCCCGCCAGTGACGTCAGCACAGTGCAGTGAATATTAATTAGCCATGTGGCTAATCACTGCACCTGTGCAAGCAGGCTAACGCGGCAAAGCCGCTCTAACGCCGTAGCACACTGCACTTTAGATTGACGTACAGCGTTACAATGTAACGTAACGTGGGCACTGTGAACAGCCCATTGCAGTTACATTGCTGTGCGTTGGGGAGCGTTACAGGCTGCACTAACGTGCGCCTGTAACGTCTCACTGTGAAAGAAGCCTAAACAGTACCTTGCAAAAGTAATCATATAGTGTATTCAGATTTGACAAACGTTTTTGACTTGGAATTAAAATGGAATGTTGGCAGTTTAGCACCATTTAATTTACACAGCATGCCTAGCAATTTAAAAGTGCAAACATTTTTACTGTGACACAAACAATAATTTAAAAAACAAAAACAAAAAAACACAACAACCAGGAGATTGCATAGATATTTGATGTCCATATTTAGTAGAGCTACCTTGTGCTGATATAAAAGATGCAAGTCTCTTAGAGTAGGTGTTTATTAGCTTAGCACTGCTTATTAGTATTTATTAGCTTAGCACTGCTAGCCCCTGGGATTTCTGCTCATACCTCATGATGTTACATGGACTGCATTGGTGTACAGCAATAGTCAAGTCATACTACAGATTCTCTTTTGGATTGGTGGCCGTTGAACTCCAGTCCTCAAAAGCAGAGGTCCTCACAAATTTTTGCCACTGCTCAAATGAATTGATGGGACTGAAACAGGAAAGTTGTGGTTAATCAAGGAGAACACATTTCTCCATTTCTCTGTCCATGCTAAACACTGGCATGAATATGGCCCTCAAGGACGGGAGTTCGACACCTGTTTAATAGGCCATGCTAAGACATTTAAAGGTTTCCTTTTAAAGGGAACCAGAGATGAACGTTTCACACAAAATAAACATATCAGTCGATAGCTTGTAAAGAATAAATGCTCTACCTGATAATTTCGCCGCTCTGGTGTGCCTTTTTTACTGTGTTTTATCCAATATTGCTCCAGGAAAAATCAAATATGGCCGCCGGCTCATATCCCTTCTGCTTCCGGGTTATGAGTTGTTCTGGATGTGCTGTCTAGGCTATATGAGACTAGGCTGCTATTTAGGCCATATGAGAAAGGCTGCTGCAGTCTTTCATCTGTGTGCTTTCATTTTGGTATGATGTGCAGCTGCATGTAGGAAGTGTCTCTCATAGGAATGAAACTGCAGTCATCATCATTATTGTGCACACAGATCATATTGCAGGCAGCCACACTTGTCTGTTTCAGAGATTCTCTCTCAGCAGCAGCAGCCCCTCCCATGTCATCACAGCTCTTAGTATGCAAAGCAGGAAATGTGAGCCAGGAGGTGGCAGGCTTGGGCTTGAAAAGACTCCACAAAAAAGTGACTCAGCTATAATGATTCCAGGTCAAACTTAAGGCCCATACATGATTTTTGGGAACGACGGGTCGTTTGAACGTCCCGTCGTTCACCCGCCAAATCGGGCGTGTGTACAGACTGTCGTTCGCGTGATAAGACCGAGTTTGAGCGATCCGCCCGGCGGATCGCTCAAACTCAGTCTTATCGCGCGAACGACAGTCTGTACACACGCCCGATTTGGCGGGCGAACGACTGAATGATGAGACGTTCAAACGACCCGTCGTTCGCAAAAATCAGACGTGTGTATGGGCCTCTAGACTGAGCCAGTCGGGGATTCTTATCACAGCTGATAATATACTAATTAAGCAGATAAGAATGAAACTAAAAGCAGGGTAGGTGTTTACTGTCATGTTCCCACTGATAAATGTAATAAAATACATGAGGGTGCTTCGTCTCTGGTTCTCTTTAAATCACCCCATTTAGCTTTGGCAGGATGCTTCGTGTCATTGTTCTGCAGGCAGATGAATCTTCATCTTAGTCTTAAATATAAGATGTACCAGGTTTTCCTTAAGAACTGCTCTGTATATTTACCCTTCAACCTGTGTTCCTATCCTTGCCAATTAAAAACATACCCACAGCATGAAGCTGTAACCGCCATGCTTTCACTGTGGAAATGGTGTTGTCAAAGTGATGGGAAGTGATGGGTTTGTGTCACAGTATCCAATATGTTAGTGACCAACACTCACACTGTAACCAGTCTCTGTCAGCATGGGCCCAGTCGTTTTCAGTGGACCCAGTTGCTTTTAGGGCTACAGCGCTGCTCCCAGGACTGTGGAGTCAGAGTAAATTTTAGGTACCTGGAGTCGTATAATTTTTGCACCCACTCCATAGCCTTGCAAGGGCTGTGGAGTCTGAGTCGAGGCTTCAGAACGATTTTGGGTACCTGGAGTCAGAGGTTTCATAAACTGAGGAGTCAGATGATTTTTGTACTGACCCCACAGCCCTGGCTGCTACATTAACTTGTTGACACAGACTTTCAAAGTCCCAGTGCAGCTCAGGTCACTTTCAGTGGTTGCAGTTACTTTCAGGGGCACAGTGCAGACCCAGTCAATTTTACAGTGACAGTGTGGCCCCCAGTCAATGTGCCAGTGTGGCCCCCAGTCAACCCAGTTGCTTATATTCCCGAGACTTTTAGTATCCCTGTGCAGTGTCACAGTGTGGCTTCAGTTTCTGTATAGTATGAAAATGTGGATCCCAAGCTGTTGTTGTTCACCCTTTGGCTACTTTTGCATTCAACTTGGCAGTACTTTTGTTCTTTCAACTGGTCTGTTCAATCAACATTGATACTTGCAAGCAGTTTAATTTAATTATAAAAGTTAGTGCCCGCAGTCCAAAGTTACGAAGATCGTAATCTGAGTTGTCGTTCTACAAACTGTCATTGCATTTTTTTTGCAAAAATAATAAGAAAAGTCCATCAACTAGATATCTTCACAATATCTATATTTTCAATAATTCTGAGTGAATTTTATCAGTAGTGATGGGCAATGAGTTCTTGATTCCAATTTACATACTAATTGAATGTGAATTCTATGCAGCTTGGAAATGGCCAATGAAAATCAGGAGAAAGTGCACCTTAGGCCTAATTCCACACTGCATAAAATTTGCACTATATTTGCATGCAAGTCAGATTTATTGGCATCTCATCTATAATTTATTTCTTTAGTAGCAGAACCTTAGACATAAGCAGTTTTCGCACTGCCTTTGTCATCTACCAGTATCTGAGAAAGATATTTTCCAACTACCAATCTACTCTCACTGACCTAAAGACCAGACATTGCTGTACAGTGACAAATGGCTACAAACCCCTGAATTGCCAAGAAATTTATATATTTATTTTCCGTAATAAACCATGATTCCAGCCTTACTTCTAACTCTTTGACTTCCAAGGTCCTTTACAAACCCTATGGAGAGAATGAGCTGCTGTGAATTCTGGGGCATTTTTTTGTCACCCCTGCAGCCCGAGAGATGCCGAAGACTCCTCTGTGAGTTTTTATCTATGATCTACACCTCCATCCATCTCTGGCATCAATCAGACTTTCTGAGTGCTAGCAGAGATGGAGGCAGCTGTAGATCATAATTTAAAACTGCTGGAGGAAGCTTCGTAAGTATGTGGCTTCTCTGGAGCTACAGGAAGAGAAAAGAAAAAAAAAAAAAAAAAAAAAAAAAAAAAAAACTTTCCCAAAATGCACGGAGGATCGTACTCGGCATAGGTTCATAAAGGGTTTGAGAATCACAGTTAGAAAAAAGGCTGGAATCATGCTTTTACGGTGTAAAACAGATTACATACATTTTCAAGAGCAGTTTTATTCATTTTATTATGATTTTTATTTTGAGTTTCATCCTGCTTTGAGCCTCTAAAACTCTGAAGGTCTGCATTATTTTCATGAACTTATGTAAAATATTTTTAAATTTTTTTAACACAGCTTCAACCTCACCGATTTAGTAATCTGAAACAGTCTAACAGATTTGCAAAACCAAATAACAGCTGTTTTTATGGAAATCTATTTTGCAAAGAAAACATACCATAAAACAGGACAGCTTTGGTCATTGGATGATGCAGGAATGTTCTGTTTATAGTAAAAAAACAAGAATTTTCTCCACACTTCCCCAGCCTTCCATTCTCTCCAGTCAGTGGAGACCACCAAAGCATGATGGGGTATTTGCCTGATCCATGTTCAAGTCTTCGGTGAAAGATATTTACTTGTAAGCCAGACAACAATTCATGAGACTGCTTTTCCGGGGGTAAATCATGTATGGGGTAGCCTTTTCGCTTCTGTTTTTCAAATCTGCCAAGCTCAACAACCACCTATGCATGAATACAAATCAGACAAATTCAGAGTGCTGTGCTACAGTTTAGATCTAAATGGCAGAGTTAGGTATAAACATATTTGGTAACCTGAAGATAAATTAAAGAGTTGATATAAAAAAGTCATAGCTTTAACAGCATCCATCAAAGCACACATGGAAAGCTAAACAATGATTGCCTAATTGCAGTTGTTATTGAAGTTTCAAATTACTATAGCTGTCATAAATGAGCATTCATAGGACCTCAAACATTTCCCCCAGCTATGCTCTTCTAGTTACCAGCAATTTAGACGTTCGACATCAAACTGTGCTAATATCACCCTTTTCTGGACCATATTATAATACCTGCTACCAACTCCAAAATGTTGCCATTTCCCTCCAAAACTAAACATAACTTTCCTAGTGTCTAACAACTGTGAGCAAACATTTCTAAACTCGGAGACCTATTCAAAGGGACTCAGTTGAGAAAATCACTTTAGCTGTGATTGGCCAAGTTTCTTCTTCTCAGTACAACATGCTGAGGGGCAAAAATACAGGGGAGCAGCTCCTGCAACTAAGCTGTGAGAGGGCCCCACCTACTAACCTCCAGTAAAGGGGTTCATCCTTCAGATTAGGCGGTTTTGTGGCTACATTTGTTATAGGTGTGAAAATTATAAGGACCACACTTGTTTTATAATGCTGGTAAGATGGACCTCCACGCTGTGAGGGTCACCAAGGATAGGCAAGGGAAGGGATGTGAACATTGGGAGGTCCCGCACATGCGCAGAAGACCCGGATGGACGCGACTGAGTTAGTTACCGGGGCTGATTGCGGCTGAACGGCAGACCGCGGGAGGACGGCGAGGGACTCAGACAAGCTTATGGGGCTGGAGGAAGCCCCGGGTAAGTGTAAAATATTACACTTTCGAAGTCTCTGGTTTCCTTTAAATGTTTTGCAGTGCTTCATGTGACAATTATATATAAATTACTGAACAACTTACCTGACGTGTAACCAAGAGAAAAAGAAAGGCTACAAGCAGACATGTGATCCAAAGCTTGTTTCCCCAGATTCTAATCATTTTTTCATTGCAACCACCATTGACAAATCATCTTCTAAAAAATGCGTGTGCCAGTATATGGTTATCCCAAACATACACCTCATATTCTCAGCTCACAAATCTAAGAGAAAAGAAAAAAAATCCAGTATCAAATATCTAAAAAATTACTACAAAGGCCCAGAAAGTGACCCTTTAAAGGGGCACTATGGCAAACAATTGTAAAATTTAAAATATGTGCAAACATAGAGAAATAAGAAGTATGTTTTTTCCAGAGTAAAATGAGCCATAAATTACTTTTCTCCTATGTTGCTGTCACTTACAATAGGTAGTAGAAATCTGACAGAAGCGGTAGGTTTTGGACTAGTCCATGTGAGGAAACGCAGAAAAGCCGCCGTGTGTACTGATAGCAAGGCGGCTGGCTCCACGTCCAGCGCGGCGGTTTGTACGCAGCACCATGCGTCTGATAATATGATAGATTGCGGAAAGACCGCCGCATGTACTGGCAGCAAGGCGGCTGTTTCTGCGTCCTATGCGGCGGTTTGCACGCAGCAGCGTGCGTCTGGTGTGGCTGGGTCTGTTAGTGCACCTGGATGGAGAACTACGCGCGCAAGCCAGAAGTCAGACCTTTATGCCAGCAGGAGATGGATCAGCTGATCAGGACGATCAGCTGATTCCTGCTGGACTCCTGATCGGCTGAGTGGCTCGGGCGGGGCGACAGAGTCCTGCAACTATATATATAGCTTGCTTGTCAGTTGCTGGTTGTCTGCCATTGCGAACACTTATGTGGAAGCACTCAGACCTTAGTCAGATCCTACAGTGTGTTAGAACCAGGAGGACCTGGGAATTCTCACTGAGCCAGATTACTTGTATTGTTATTCTATGTTATGCTTTAGGCCAGTTCCAGGGTGTTGTGACTACGGACCTCACACCCAAGACTAGGATACTGTGTCAGTTCTATGGTATGCTTTAGACCAGTTCCAGGGTGTTGTGACTACGGACCTCACACCTAGGATACTGTGTCATTTCTATGTTATACCTTAGCCCGGTTCCAGGGCATAGAGAATAGGCCCTCACACCTAGTTAGGGCAAGCCTGTTCATATTAGCAGCAGGGCTTCCTGCAACCAACATCAGTAAGTATAAAAATAACTGGGTCTCCACCTGGATGAATGCAGTTGTAGCATAAATGTATTGCACCATAGTAGCAGTTTTTCTGCTACTATGGTGCAATAAATGTATGCTACAACTGCATTCATCCAGGTGGAGACCCAGTTATTTTTGTACTTACTGATGTGGATTGCTGCACCCTTAAAGAGAATCTGTACTCTGAAATTCTTACAATAAAAAGCATACCATTCTATTCATTATGTGCTCCTGGTCCCCTCTGTGCTGTTTCTGCCATTCTCTGCTGCAAACCTGGCTTGTAATTGCCAGTTTTAGGCAGTGTTTACAAACAAACTAACCAGCTTCTAATAGGCTCAGCTAAGCAGAGTGTGTTAGTCACACAGAGCCTGCAGGGGGTGTGTACAGCTTCTAGCTAATCACAAGCAGCCCTGCACATTCCAGTCTGACTGCCTCAGCCTGACTGTGCCGACTATAGAGAGAAGATTAGATCATATAACAGAGATAACACAGCTACTGTGCAATTAGGAAAAGCTGCAGTAAGCCAGACCACATTAGAAAAGGCATAGGAACTTATAGCATAGAAGAAATAAAGATAAACAATTTGTTACAGAGTCTCTTTAAGGATCCGGGTGTGAACTGGTTGACTCCCTGGTGCATATATTTCACAGTTGAGCTCCTGAGACTGTTTCTTCCTTCCTGCAACCAAGCCTGGGTCCCTCTTCTAGGGAGTCCTCAGGCTACAGGAATATTCCCCACAGTCAGGGGAGTATTCCTCAAGTCACTCAGGCCACCGGGGTCCCTGGTGATCTATGCTCAGAGTTGTACTGTTACACCAAACACTCACATCACTCAGGTGTCTAGAGGTTAGACATATTTGATTATTGGCGATTCTGCAGATCCCCAATAATCAGGTATATCTGTATTCTTGGGGATACTGCAGATCGCCAGGAATCAGATTCTCTCTCTGGTTGCTGACACCAATCGTTACAGTCCATCTCTTCATAGGGGATTCTCAGCAAGGCTTTTATTCTTTTTAAAGATATACCCTAAAAGGATTTAAACAATGACACTGGCCAGCTTCCCTGCTCGCTACACAGTTTTTTGGCAGTTGGACAGAGCAACTGCCATTCACTAAGTGCTTTTGAAAATACATAAATCCCTGAGAATCCCCCATAAAGAGATAGACTAGTCCAAAACCTGTAACTTCTGTCAGATTTCTACTACCTACTGTAAGTGGCCGCAACGTAAGAGAAAAGTAATTTATAGCTCATTTGACTCTGGAAACAACGTACTTCTTATTTGTATATGTTTGTACAGATTTAAAAGTTTACAATTTTTCGCCATAGTGCCCCTTAAAGGTAGCCATAAATCGAGCAATATTTATGGGCAGATTTGACCAAGAGACAAATCTCTCACTAATTGAATCTGATGAGAGAGATTTGTCAGCTGCCCATACACCACAGGCCGATTCCCAATCTATTTCTGCATGAAATCTCTTGGGAATTGCCCTTGTGATACCGCATACAACCGCATCGCCGCCCCAATGCTGTCCCCTCTAGTGATACTGTGCGCCCCCGCCCCCCACTTCCCCTGTGCCCAGGTGCAATGTATACATTACCTTTCCGCTGCCTCCGCTAGCTCCCTGCAGGCTCCGGGAGCACTCCACTCGCCATACACAAACACCACAGGTTGCCTAGTAACGAGGCCGTGTGTATGATGTCTGACGTCAAAATGCGTGCCCCTTACTAGGAAACCACGTGGGGCGCACGTGTATGGCAAGTGGAGTGCACCCAGAGCCTGCGGGGACAAGCGGAGGCAGCGGAAAGGTAATGTATTACATGCACGGGGCACAGAAGAGGGGGGGGGGAAACAACATTTATCATTAGGGGAACAGCGACTGGGGTTTTGTTGCGTTTGTCTCAAAATTGCACGCCATTCCTGCCGCGCACCCAATCAAGCAAGTCGACCCAACATCTTGCAGCGTGCGTGATCAATGCAACCAATTTCGGCCCCAAAATTGTCGGCTGGACATGTACTTGGTGGCAACAATTTTTATCCGATTCGATTATTATAATCAAATCGGATAGTCGATCGGCCGCCAAGGCGCCTAATGTATGGCCACCTATAGTTTGTGGGATGGCAAGGCTGCCATATTTATTTCCTTTTAAACAATGCTTCCCTGTCCTGTTGATCCTCTATGTCAATACGTTAAAGGACAACTGTAACGAGAGGTATATAGAGGCTGCCATATCAATTGCCTTTTAAGCAATACTAGTTGCCTGGCTATCCTGCGCCTCTAATACTTTTAGCCATAGACCCTGAACAAGCATGCAGCAGATCAGGTGTTCCTGACATTATTGTCAGACCTGACAAGATTAGCTGCATGCTTGTTTCTGGGGTTGTTTAGCTACTACTAAATAGATCAGCAGGGATGTCAGGCAACTGGTATTGTTCAAAAGGAAATATGGCAGCCTCCATATTCTTCTCACTACAGTTGTCCTTACATGATCAGCACTTGACATACTACACCATAAGGGGCTCCTACACCATAAGTGTTTTTTCCCCGTCTCCCAAGTCTGTTGAATCCCTTGGCATAACACACGCCCTCTTTTCAACCTTAGTCAGAGAACCTGATCTGCATCCTCGTTCTGGGTCTAGGACTTAAAGTACAACTATTGTGAGAAGAATATGGAGGCTGCAATATTTATTTCCTTTTAAACAATAGCAGTTGCCTGGCAGCCCTGCTGATCTATTAGGCTGCAGTAGTGTCTAAACAACCCCAGAAACAAGCATGCTGCTAATCTTGTCAGAACTGACAATGTCAGAAACCCCTGATCTTCGTCATGCTTGTTCAGGGTATATGGCTAAAAGTATTAGAGGCAACGGATCAGCAGAATAGCCAGGCAACTAGTATTGCCTAGCTAAAATCTGACTAAAGTAACATTTTCTTACAGGCTTGCTGCAATGTTCCCCCTATCACCAGTCCCATTTACTACCGTCTCTCTAGCATGATGCTGGTGTGACTAGGCTGGTTCGTTGTAGATGGGCTGCTTTGGTCTTACCCTGTCAGTTGGTCTTGCCTGGTGCTAGTGTTGCTGGGTTGGTGCTGCCCTGTCTTGTCTGGTGTAGCTGGGCCAGTGCTGCCCTGTCTGTTTGGCCCAATGCTGGTGTAACTGGGCGCTGGATCTTGTACTGGCTGTGTGCCCATCGGTGTAGTGCAAGGCCCCACTGCCCATGTTCCCAACCATGGAGAATATCCATAGTGGACAAGCACATAAAGTCTATCCATATCCAATAGAACAAAGCTACTTGTGCAACCTATTGTCAAAAAGGTTGGAATAGTGGACTGCAGGAGTATCCAGGACTATCCAGAGGCTAACAGTCCATGTGCACTTTCTTTCAATATGCATGCGCAGTTTGAAAATTGCGCATGCATAATTCAGAATCACTCTGTGTCAAAGTCTTGGGAGGGAAAAGGACTTAGTGCAGGAAATGGGAGGGACCCTAGGGAAAACGAGCAGCATCTGGATACTAAAGAGGAGGTAATCTAGCCTACTATGGGCTCTATTCATAAAACATTTGCGGAAAAAAAAATCTTGGAGGGAAAACACCGCATCGGTATTTAAGACTTTTGTGTGCTAGTTCATAAAAATGTTTACACTTGCGATAATAGGTCGGGGAATTCCCGCACTAAACTATCGGTGCTGGCTGAGTTGTTACATTTGCTGGCTGAGTTGATACATTTTCTCCTGCAGAGACAGCGTTAGTGTAAAGGAGGCAGTCTCATCCCTTTACATGTGCATTTTTCTGCCTCTCCTCCTGAATCTGCACTGAATCTGTCTATTAGTCTTCCTAAACAATCTATTTAATTGCTGCAGCTTAGAAGAACTTCAATAAATGTTACACATGCAGGCTTTCTAATGTGAAATTTATTTGAAAACAGGTACCCAAGGGGTTAAAAAAAACACAGCCTTGGTATTCCGGAATGCCTTGTCTGCTCTCCTCTCACTGCAGCTGCCTGGGAGGTCTGTCTCTCCATTAGCTTGCCTGTTATGGCTGACTTATCGCCTTATCTAAACAGCCGGAGGGGTTTCTCCGCACACATTCCGCCTGCTCTAATCTTTATGAATTAACCTTCAGTGACATGTGTTGTGATAATCTCCGCACAAGGCGGTAATTTCCCGCACTGCACAGGAATGTCAGATTTTCATGCGGAAACAGACTTTATGAATGCCCACTTTGCTAAATGGTAGGGAAAGTCAGCTGTTTTGAGCGGAAAACTTGCGGTAAAGTTTTATGAATAGAGCCCTATGTGCTTCATCCACTAATTTCTTTCTTCCTGATTCAGGGCTACTTTAATGAAAGAGGGTGAGTAATTAAATAGTTTAATAACATGAGGATTCAATAGAATCTCTAAGGCTGGTTTCACAGTGGGACGTTAAAGCAGCCAGTAACGCAGCCTAACTCACAGCACTGTAAAATCAATTGTGCTGTTCACAGTGCCCACCTTGCGTTATATAGTAACGCAGCATGTTTAAACAAAGTGCTGCATGCTGTACGTTATACTGGGCTAAGCAGCGTTAGACTGCTTGCACATGCTCAGTAATGTTGGAAGAGGAGGTCTACTCTCCTCCTCTGCGGCCAGCCACATGGCTAATTAATATTCACTGCACTGCAGAGACTCGTGGTAGGACTGTAGTGTTGTCCGGATCATGAACGAATCGTTCATTTGATGCAGATCTTTTTTGTGAGTCGAATCATCCGGATCATCACAATGAAAGATTTGGTTCACAGTGGATGTCTGTCTGGAAGAAACAGGAACATACAGAATGTACAGTGCAGGGAAAGGCCTGTCCTGCTAGTCATTTCACTCAGTCTGCTTCCCTAGTAAAATTATTCAAATGATTCGGTTCAAAGATCCGGATCTTTTCAATGATCCGATTCAAATGATCCGAATCCTTAAAAAGATCCGGACTTCCTATCACTAACCTGGAGCGGCTGCTTTGAGAGCTGCATAACGCAGCTCAATCTGACTTCCAACTTCAACACCAATATACGTTGCGTTAGCGGTACGTTATGCGACCATAACGTCCCCTAAACGCAACGTCTTGGTGTGTAAGTAGCCTTAGGGCCAATTTCCATTTGTGCAAAATCCATCCAGTTTCCTGCATACAAATTTTGATGGGGAATTAAAGCCCATGTAAATTAATAGGCTGCATCTGAATTTACGAATGTGAAATAAAAATGGTCAGTTGCATTTTTTGGCATTATGCATGAGATTCTCGGTAGCTGTGCATGGTTTGGCTAGAGCGATTGGGGTGTGTACTCGCATCAGTCACAGTCAGGACATGCATCTCAGAAAAGGCCCATACACACGGCATACATTTGTACTTGTAGTTGTGAGGCAGCAACAAACAGACAAGAGACAACAGCATATTTACGACATCGACAATTCGAGTTTGTGACAGTTGTACACACGTGACAACAGAAAGAGTGAAGACACGTCGGAAGCTGTCTGCCACAGACTACGTATAGTAGTAGTACTATGGTAGAGACTCTGCTGTCTGTAGAAGACTTTTGTAAGCACGGTAAGACACCAACAGAATAAGCGACAGTTTGTCACAAGAGATTTGCTGGCTGTGTCTGCAGACAGTCTTTGTCTTTTGCAGCTTACACATGAACAAATAGTCGCACAAACCGTCGCTTAACTCGTGTCTGTACAGACATTTGTATGCCGTGTGTATGGGCCTTAGAGTCCGTTCAGACTGCACACGTTTCCAGCCACGTTTTGGAAACACGTGCGGGTGGCTCGACACGCACGACATCAAACAGTGCATAGAGTGCACTGTCTGATGTTCACACTGCATGCGTTCCGGACCTGTGCGGTCCAGGAACGCATGCTGCACGCAGATTTTGCAAAAACGCGCGGCTGTCCCATTCACTTTTCAGTGATGGGATCAGCCACGCAACGCATACAAACGCAGATGGCGTGCGTTCGTACGCATTGCGTTCCGCATGCGTGGCCGTCCGCGTTTTGTAATGTGAACCGGCCCTTAATGCAAGCCAGCCTAAGTGAAAACGGGACCTCACTAGTATTTAACACAGTTCCTGGGAGTAACAACTTTGACAAGTCCAACATTATGCCTTAAACACACGATGCAGGGCTGTGGAGTCAATACAAAAAAATCAGTTTATGAAACCACCAACTCCAGGTACCCAAAATTGCTCCTACTCCTCAGCCCTGGATACAACTTCTGATCGACAGGAACCGAACAATTATTTCCAACCTGTCCTATCAGTTTCTGATCGATAAAGGGATCGATTTTGCAAAGTTATAATCAGGGCTGTGGAGTCAGAGCAATTTTGGGTACCTGGAGTCGGAGTCGTGGTTTCAGTTAACTGAGGAGTCAGCGTCAGAGTCGGATCATTTTTGAACCAAATCCATAGCATTTGGATATGGCATAAAAATTAGACTAAGGAGGCCATACATGGTACAATTTTTCATTTTTTTTTTATTAGATAATTTAGTTTGATTATTCAGTTAGATCAAATGTAAGGATTTTTCCAACATGTCCGATCAAATTTTATTAACCACTTGAGGACCCACCCTTTACCCCCCCTTAAGGACCAGCGCTGTTTTAGCTGATCTGTGCTGGGTGGGCTCTGCAGCCCCCAGCACAGATCAGGGTGCAGGCAGAGCGACCAGATCGCCCCCCTTTTTTCCCCACTAGGGGGATGATGTGCTGGGGGTGTCTGATCGCTCCTGCCTGCCGGGTGTTGCGGGGGGGCACCTCAAAGCCCCCCTCCGCGGCGAAATCCTCCCCCTCCCTCTCCTACCTGGCCCCCCCTGGTGAACCGGGCTGCACAGGACGCTATCCGTCCTGTGCAGCCAGTGACAGGCTGTCCCCTGTCACATGGTGGCGATCCCCGGCCGCTGATTGGCCGGGGATCGCCGATCTGCCTTAGCAGCAGCGCCGTACAATGTAAACAAAGCGGATTATTTCCGCTTGTGTTTACATTTAGCCTGCGAGCCGCCATCGGCGGCCTGCAGGCTATTCACGGAGCCCCCCGCCGTGAATTGACAGGAAGCAGCAGCTCGCGCGAGCGGCTGCTTCCTGATTAATCAGCCTGCAGCTGACGGTATAAGCGTGCGGTCGGCAAGTGGTTAAAAAAAACAACAAAAAAGTTGATTTTTTTTTTTTTTCGATCGAAAAAAAGATTCTTTTCAACTTTCATTAGAATTGATCGTTTTGGTTGAAAAAAAATGGGAAAATCGAACGTTTTTATTGTACCGTGTACGGGTACCATTAGGAGTCAGAGTCGAGGAGTCGGAGCAATTTTGGGTACCTGGAGTCGGCGGTTTCATAAAATGATGAGTCGGATGATTTTTGTACCGACTCCACAGCCCTGATTATAATAGTGGTAGTGCATTGTGGGTAACCACAAATGTTCACTTATAACTGTTACTGAATTATTGCAAATTTCCTTCTGTTTTAAGAAGGCAATTACACCAAGCTTTGCTTTTTTAGTAGGAGGGCTTTTTGGTTCCTTTTATCCCCCTATACATTCCTAGTAGTTTGGGTCACCCTGAGCTGCTTGGTTACTCTGTTTAAAGCGGAATATAACCCTGCATTTCAACTTTGCTCTAAAACATTATTTACAGTATATTATATGCAACCAGCATATTTCTTTTTTTACTAGACCAGCATTGGAAGGGTTACACAGGGCTTTAAAGTTCCTTTAGATTTCTGCAGACACATCCGAAGCTGAAAAGAGATACATTTTGTTTACATAAATGTATCTAAGTGTTGAATGTGACTCATCTCTCTGACTGAGAAGGAGCTTGGAGGACTGCCAAAGAGTGTGTAAACATTTCTCAATAGTCACATTTCACTAAATAGAATGTATCTATCTGAACTTCTGCATATCTCTCCACGGAACTTTAAACCTCTGTGTTTAACCCTTCCAATGCTGGTCTAGTAAAAAAAATGCTTTTTGCATATAATATGCTGTAAATAATATTTTAGAGCAAAGTTGAAATGCAGGGTTATATTCCACTTTAATTGGAAAATGTATCCCTTTATCAATCGGGAGCAGTTTGCACATGTACACACAACACAATTCCCGTCATATTGCCCATCGATCGGAGTGGAAATTGTATTGTGTGTTCTCAGCATAAGTCCTAAAGCGAAAGAGAAAGCACCTCTAGTTGGAATACAGAGAGAAATAAACATTCACATACTAATACTATTCAAAAAATAAAATACTACAAACGAGCTTTAATCAATCTCAGTCAGTCATTTACACTTGGGAATTGATTATCCCTGGTCAAGTTCAGTCTCCACTATTTACAGGAATTGAAGAATATAAAAACTAGTCTATTCACAAATCAGGAGTAGGGAGGTGGAGTTTTACAACACGTTATCCCAGGCGCATGACCTAAAATGGTATATAAGAGAAAACAGTGTGACATAACAGCAGGGTAAACACAAACCCATTAGTAATCAGTGCAGCAACTAGCCGAGCAGAATTGCACACAATACACCCAAGAGTATGGATAGGCTATGAGACTCACTGCACGCAGCCTGCCGCCTCAGCACTGATTACTTCCTCTGTGGATCAGCTCGCAGGACGGAACCTGTGACCGGAGGAGGACTTCCTCCCTGCATGAGGGACTCGCACAGCTCCATCCAGCCACAGCAGAGAATCATTACGTCTTTGCCGTACTGCTATCAAAGATGCTGGAGAAGGAGACTCATAGGAAATCCTGGGCTGGATCTTTCTATTGTACGTCTGAGAACAGTACTGGTGGCATTCCTCTGTCAGTTTATTAGGACTTGTTATCCATACTTTACATTTTACCATGCAAAGCATTGCTCTTCTCACTAGGAGAAGGAAAAGGATCGTTCCTGCCTGGAGATAAAAGGCTGTCAGCCTGGCTGGATATGTAGGCAATATCAAGCAGCGTTGTTATGAAATTAATAAACCTATCACTCTTTCTTTAACAGTTTACACTCTTTCACGTCTTATGTACGGATCTGTACGATATATATGACTGTATTTGTGTAGGACATGGAGTGTGTATATTGCACTGCACTAAATTGTATGCTTAAAGGGATATTGTAGGGGGGTCGGGGGAAAATGAGTTGAAGTTGCCCGGGGCTTCTTATGGTCCCCCGCAGACATCTTGTGCCCGCGCAGCCACTCACCGATGCTTCTGGAATTTCAGACTTTAAAGTCTGAAAACCACTGTGCCTGCGTTGCCGTGTCCTCACTTCCCCTGATGTCACCAGGAGTGCATGGCGCAGGCACAGACCATACTGGGCCTGCGCAGTTTGCTCCTGGTGACATCAGGGGAAGCGAGGACACGGCAACGCAGGCGCAGAGGTTTTCAGTCTTTAAAGTTAGAAATTCCAGAAGTGAACCAGAGGCGGGGCCGGAGCATTGGGGAGTGGCTGCGCGGGCACAGGATGTCTGTGGGGGACCATTAGAAGCCCCGGGTAAGTTCAACTCATTTTCTCCCGACCCCCCTACAGTATTCCTTTAACTTCTGAATGACTGCATTATTGCTTAACGTGTACCAGAGACGAAAACACATAAAATATTAAAAGATGCATCGATCGCTCCCATTTTCCTCCGCTTTCTGGTCATGGTAGAAGCCCCGTAAGTTAGGTCAGTCAGCGCATGCGCATTGTGGCTGCGCACGCCCCCCCTCGTCTCGCTCCCACGGCTGGAACGTTCTGTGCCTGCACAGTAGTTGGCGTAGAGTGCTCCCAGCCATAAAGGCGCATGCGCAGTGCGCCCTGACTCACCACACTTTGGGAGAAGGCAGAGGAAGACGTCGTGGGAGCGATCGATGCGTAAGGGGCTGAAGGAAACCTGTATAAATCTTTTACGTGTGTTTGTCTTTGGTTTACTTTAAAAGGAACCTGAGCTGGGGCGTAACTAAGAGCCCCCGGGCCCCCCTGCAGAAATTGTGAGTGGGCCCCCCTCCCCCCAGGGCCACCCTACCCACGGGGCCCGCTCGTGGCTGTTTTGGGGGGCTGGAGGGGTCGCAGCATGAGGGGAAAGCTATGGCCACACTCGGCAGGGAGGGGGGAAGGTCCCCCCCCCTCCCTCACCTCAGGCTTTCCCCTCTATGCTCCCCTCCAGCTTCAATAGCTATACAAGTGCGGCGGGCAGCGGCAGTCAAACATACCTTCTGTGCGACCGGACGCTTCTCGCTCTAGTGACTGACGCTACTTCCTGTTTTATACAGGAAGTCGCGTCAGTCACTAGAGCGAGAAGTGTCCGCGCTGGAACGCAAGGAAGGTATGTTTGCCTGCCGCTGCCCGCCGCTCCGCTGCACTTGTATAGCTATTGAAGCTGGAGTGGAGCACTGAGGGGAAAGCCTGAGGTGAGGGAGGGGGGGACCTTCCCCCCTCCCCGCCGAGTGTGGCCATAGCTTTCCCCCTCATGCTGCGACCCCTCCAGCCCCCCAAAACAGCCATGAGGGGGGCCCGGGCCCCCCGCGGGCGCATGGGCTGCATCTCCTATTGGTACGCCCATGAACCTGAGGTGTGAGACCAATGGAAGCTTCTATATTTATTTCCTACTAGTTGCTACTGGTTGTCACTGGTACTAGTTGCCTGGCAGTCCTGCTGATCTTTCTGGTCAGTAGAGTCTCGCACGGGACAGTCTATAATTGTAGATCCGCTTGTCCCTATCCAAACCACGCTGTGGTTAGGGTTTGGTGAGGTTTTCCCCCAGTGGCCACAGTCTGAGCATTGGTGGGCAGATGCAGCTCGTTGGCCCTCATGCGACGACAGAACTTTGTTCCCTTCATTACTCCACCATCAGATATTCTCCCATTCCTTCCCAAATCCACCATCAGGAATTCATATCGCGCATTCGCAAGCACCATCATTACCACGGTGAAAAATCCTTTATAGTTATAAAAAAAAGATCCACTGTTAGCTGGTGGGTTAATCCGCACGTGTTTTCCATCCAGCGCACCACCACAGTTTGAGAAATTCCACGTGTTGAAATCCGCGGCCACAGCCTGCCATTCCTCCGACATTTTGGGAAACTAGATAGAAACGGAAAAAAAATATCAATGCGTGCAAGGAACATAATATGAAGGTCAAAATCGCTTTATAAACAGTTTTCAACTACAGAGGAAAATATAGTCTGAAATTGCATTGATATTTGTTGCAATACACACATATTGCCTCACTATTACCACTAATATTAATTGCTGCCTGTTCAGGAGGGGGAGAATAAAGGCATGGCGGTAAAAGACCAATAGATAAAGTAGCGTCACAACATACGCAACGTGACCATTTGCTGGGATACAACCATTGGCAGCAAAATATTACCAAACAATATATTACAACAAGAATACGTAAGGTTTATCAAGTACATGGATCAACGCATAACTACATACCTTAATATATTCTTGCATTAGCTCCGAGACAATGGCCTGGCATGTTTCAGGTATAATTTGTCCTAGTGCCTTTGGAGATATGCCCGCTGTGAACTTAAGGTCTGCATAGGAGCAGCCAGGCGCAAGGAAACTTAAGGTCACTGCTAGACTCTGCTCCGCTGTAATGGCCGCCCGCACAACTGTGTCCTTCTTAGTGATCCCCGGTCGAACTCTCTCCAGCAGCTAATCAAAGTTGGAATCAGACATCCTCATATAGTTCCGGAAGTCGTCTGGGTTGTTCTCCCTCAACTCACGTATCAGCCCCATGTGGTCCAGGTCATTTCGCTTCTGCAGCCATGTTTTAACCCACTCTCTCCTCATGGACGGTTGTTTTTCTGAGCTCTTCTCACAGCGGCTAACATCAGCATAATGACAATACCGACATGCTGATGGTCCTCCTCCGAAATAGCCATGCTTCCAACCAATCTTCCAGAACTGCTTCCTGAACTTGCCATGCTTTCCAACACTCTCTCCAAATGGTGAATGACGCGTTCGCACATACGGGCGGCCTTATGTTCTCAGTGAACTTCCGGTCGGGAATATGTTGCTTTTGTTCACAATGAACTTCTGGTCGGAAGTCGCTCCTCCCTTGACACCACCCCTTCACGATAGCTAATGAAATCGGATTGAAAAAGTGTACCGTGTGTTCCGTGCATAGTACTTACGATCGATACAATTTTCGATCGAGAACATAGTGAAAACTGACGAAAAAACATACACCTGTGTAGAAAGATCAAGATAACATTACTGGCGATTTTTGGGAGCGATCCAATTCGTACTATTGATCGCACGTGAAATCGGTTGAAAAAACGTAATGTGTGTTCCCAGCATAAATGATAAACAAGCATGCAGTTAATCTTGTCAGATTTTTCACAGACACCTGATCTGCATGCTTGATCAGGTCATGGCTTAAAGTATTAGAGGCAGAGCATCAGCAGGACAGCCAGGCAAAGTGCATAATTTCAAAGGAAATAAACATGTCAGCCTCCATATTCCTCTCAATTCAGGTTGCCTTTAAAAGGAACCCGATGAGAGAGACATATGGAGGCTGCCATCTTTATTTCCTTTTAAACAATACCTGTTGCCTGGCAGTCATGCTAATCTTTTTTGCATCAGTAGTGTCTGAATCACACACCTAAAATAAGCATGCAGCTAATCTCGTGAGAGGATCAGTAGAGCAGTCAGACAATGTGCAGTGTTTAAAGGACTACTACAGCAAAAAAAAGTACCTTATATACTCGCGTATGAGCCTAATTTTTCAGCACATAAAATGAGCTGAAAAGTAACCCCCTCGGCTTATATGCGAGTCAGTGGAGCAGGAGTGTAATGATTGTGCACTAGTGATCCTCTTCTTGCCAGCTGGCTCCCTGCTGTGGTCATGCCCCCCATCTCCTGCAAAGTTTTGTGCAAAGTGCACTGCTTAAGACTACCTGTGTCCTCTGGCTTGTGAAGAGGAGTGTGCAAGCAACAGGTCAGTGGTGCAGCAATTGGGGATTCTTCCTGTGTGGCAATTGCTGTGTCTCATATCTTTGATGCCGTCTAGAGGCATCTTGAGACACAGCTGTATGATCCTTAGGGCACATCTGGTTATGGGGAGGGGGACTGACTTTGACGGGGGGCACATCTGGCTACTGTTAAAAGGGCTATACTGGGGTGACTGAAACTCGCCCAAGTGGTTCCCAGCATATGCAGCGTTGTGTAGGTGGCTGAGACTCCCCAAAGTGGTTCCCGGCATTTGCAGTGTTGTGTAGGTGGCTGAGACTCCCCCGAGTTGTCCCTGGCATATGCAGCATTGTGTAGGTGACTGAGACTCCCACAAGTGGTTCCCGGCATATGCAGCATTGTGTAGGTGACTGAGACTCCCACAAGTGGTTCCCGGCATATGCAGCATTGTGTAGGTGGCTGAGACTCCCCTGAGTGGTTCCCTGCATATGCAGCATTGTGTAGGTGGTTGAAAATCCCCTCGAGTGGTTCCTGGTATATGCAGTGTTGTGTAGGTGGTTGAGACTCCCCCAAGTGATTCCCGGCATATGCAGTGTTGTGTAGCTGGCTAAGACTCCCTTTGAGTGGTTCCCGGCATATGAAGCATTTGTAGGTGGCTGAGACACCCCCTGAGTGGTTCTCGGCATATGCAGCATTGTGTAGGTGGCTGAGACTCCCCCAACTGGTTCCTGGCATATGCAGGGTTGTGTAGATGGCTGAGACTCCCCCGATTGGTTCCCAGCATATGCAGCATTGTGTAGGGGGCTGAGACTCCCCTGAGTGGTTCCCTGCATATGCAGCATTGTGTAGGTGGTTGAAAATCCCCTCGAGTGGTTCCTGGTATATGCAGTGTTGTGTAGGTGGTTGAGACTCCCCCAAGTGATTCCCGGCATATGCAGTGTTGTGTAGCTGGCTAAGACTCCCTTTGAGTGGTTCCCGGCATATGAAGCATTTGTAGGTGGCTGAGACACCCCCTGAGTGGTTCTCGGCATATGCAGCATTGTGTAGGTGGCTGAGACTCCCCCAACTGGTTCCTGGCATATGCAGGGTTGTGTAGATGGCTGAGACTCCCCCGATTGGTTCCCAGCATATGCAGCATTGTGTAGGGGGCTGAGACTCCCCTGAGTGGTTCCCTGCATATGCAGCATTGTGTAGGTGGTTGAAAATCCCCTCGAGTGGTTCCTGGTATATGCAGTGTTGTGTAGGTGGTTGAGACTCCCCCAAGTGATTCCCGGCATATGCAGTGTTGTGTAGCTGGCTAAGACTCCCTTTGAGTGGTTCCCGGCATATGAAGCATTTGTAGGTGGCTGAGACACCCCCTGAGTGGTTCTCGGCATATGCAGCATTGTGTAGGTGGCTGAGACTCCCCCAACTGGTTCCTGGCATATGCAGGGTTGTGTAGATGGCTGAGACTCCCCCAATTGGTTCCCAGCATATGCAGCATTGTGTAGGGGGCTGAGACTCCTCCCGAGTGGCGCCTGGCATATGCAGTGTTGTGTGGGTGGCTGAAACTCCCCCAAGTCGTTCCCGGCATATGTAGCATTATGTAGGTGGCTGAGACTCCCCCCAAGTGTTTCCCAGCATGTGCAGTGTTGTGTAGCTGGCTGACACTCCCCTCGAGTGGTTCCCGGCATATGCAGTGTTTTGTAGGTGGCTGAGGCTCCTCCGAGTGGTTCCCGGCATGGGCAGTGTTGTATAGATGGCTGAGACCCCCCTGAGTGGTTCCCGGCATATGCAGCGTTTGTGTAGGTGGCTGAGACTCCACTGAATGGTTCCCAGCATATGCAGCATTGTGTAGGTAGCTGAGACTCCCCCAACTGGTTCCTGGCATATGCAGCATTGTGTAGGTGGCTGAGACTCCCCCCGAGTGGTTCCCGGCATATGCAGTGTTATGTAGGGGGCTGAGACTCCCCTGAGTGGTTCTCTGCATATGCAGCATTGTGTAGGTGGTTGAGAATCCCCTCAAATGGTTCCTGGTATATGCAGCATTGTGTAGGTGGCTGAGACTCCCCCTGAGTGGCTCCAGGTATATGCAGTGTTGTGTAGGTGGCTGAACTCCCAAAAGTGGTTCCTGGCATATGCGGTGTTGTGTAGGCGGCTGAGACTCCCCCTGAGTGGTTCCCGGCATATGCAGCATTGTGTAGGTGGCTGAGACTCCCCCAACTAGTTCCTGGCATATGCAGGGTTGTGTAGATGGCTGAGACTCCCCCGATTGGTTCCCAGCATATGCAGCGTTGTGCAGGGGGCTGAGACTCCTCCCGAGTGGCGCCTGGCATATGCAGTGTTGTGTAGATGGCTGAGACTCACCCAACTCGTTCCTGGCATATGTAGCGTTGTGTAGGTGGCTGAGACTCCCCCAAATGGTTCCCTGCATATGCAGCGTTGTGAAGGCGGCTGAAACTCCCCCAAGTCGTTCCCGGCATATGTAGCATTGTGTAGGTGGCTGAGACTCCCCCCAAGTGTTTCCCAGCATGTGCAGTGTTGTGTAGCTGGCTGACACTCCCCTCGACTGGTTCCCGGCATATGCAGTGTTTTGTAGGTGGCTGAGGCTCACCGGAGTGGTTCCCGGCATATGCAGCATTTGTGTAGGTGGCTGAGACTCCACTAAATGGTTCCCGGCATATGCAGCATTGTGTAGGTAGCTGAGACTCCCCCAACTGGTTCCTGGCATATGCAGCGTTGTGTAGGTGGCTAATACTCCCCCAAGTGGTTTCCGGCATATGCAGTGCTGTGTAGGTGGCTGAGACTCCCCCGAGTGGTTCTCAACATATGCAGCATTGTGTAGGGGGCTGAGACTCCCCCAGAGTGGCTCCTGGTATATGCAGTGTTGTGTAGGTGGCTGAGACTCCCCCTGAGTGGTTCCTGGTATATGAAGTATTGTGTAGGTGTCTGAGACTCCCCCAAGTGGTTCCCGGCATATGCAGTGTTGTGTAGGTGGCTGAGACTCCCCCGAGTGGTTTCCAGGGGTCCTAGCCTCTTCTTTCTCTCTTTTTTTTTCCCTTCCAGCAGAGCAGCATGCATCAGAGTGTCAGGAGGTGGCGCTGCTCTCATTACAACATCAGTTGTGCTTCCTCTGAACAGCTCCGTGTTGAAAAACTGTCTGCTGCATGCTGCTCAACTGAAAGAAAATAGAAGACCCGCGGTGGTAAGGCTGACTGGGGATAGGGGAAGGCACATCTAGCTACCTAACCTGGCAAGGGGGCTACAGAACGCTGGGGGCACATCTAGCTTCCTAACCTGGGGGGGGGGGGGAGAATGCAGAACACTGGGGATACATCTAGCTTACTTGGGGAGAGTGGGCTACAGCACACCGGGGGTAAATGTAACTATCATTACTTTGGAGGGGACTGCATAACACTGGGGGCAAATCTAGCCATCTAAACTGTAGAGGCGGCTACCTAATACTGGTGGAACATCTGTGCCTGTGTGAGATTGTTTTTGAGACTCAGTGGTTTTCCATATGCCCGCACCATAACCCTGTTCCCTGCCCAATCCAATTTGCTGACAACAAGCCCCCCCCCCCCCCGACCTTCTTCCCCCCACCCCCACCCCCGGGTCACAGGTCCCCAGACAAGTGTTTGGACAGGAAGGTGGTCCCCACGCCAAAAAAGGTTGGGGAACTCTGGTGTAGGGGGCTGAGACTCCCCTGAGTGGCGCCTGGCATATGCACCATTGTGTAGGTGGCTGAGACTCCCCCAAGTGGTTCCCGGCATATGCATCGTTGTGTAAGGGGCTGAGACTCCCCCAAGTGGTTCCCAGCATATGCATCGTTGTGTAGGTGGCTGAGACTCCCCCAAGTGGTTCCCGGCATATGCAGTGTTGTGTCTGGCTGAGACTCCCCCGAGTGGCTGAGACTCCCCCTGGCTGAGACTCCCCCGAGTGGTTGCCAGGATATGCAGCGTTGTAGGCGGCTTAGACTCCCCCAAGTTGTTCCCGGCATATGTAGCATTGTGTACGTGGCTGAGACTCCCCCAAGTGGTTCCCGGCATATGCAGCGTTGTGTATTTGGCTGAAACTCCCCGAAGTCGTTCCCGCATATGCAGCATTGTGTAGGTGGCTGAGAGACCCCCGAGTGGTTCCCGACATATGCAGCATTGTGTAGGTGGCTGAAACTCCCCCCAAGTGGTTCGCAGCATTGCATAGGGGGCTGAGACTCCCCCAGAGTGGCTCCTGGTATATGCAGTGTTGTGTAGGTGGCTGAGACTCCCCCTGAGTTGTTCCTGGTATATGAAGTGTTGTGTAGGTGTCTGTGACTCCCCCAAGTGGTTCCCGGCATATGCAGCATTGTGTTGGTGGCTGAGACTCCCCTCAAGTGGTTCTAGGCATATGCAGTGTTGTGTAGGTGGCTGAGACTCCCCTAAGTGGTTCCCGGCATATGCAACGTTGTGTAGGTTGCTGAGACTCTCCCTGAGTGGCTCCTTGTATATGCAGTGTTGTGTAGGGGACTGAGATTTCCCCGAGTGGTTCCTGGCATGTGCAGCATTGTGTAGGTGGCTGAGACTCCACTGAGTGGTTACCAGCATATGCAGTCTCGTGTTGGTGAGTGAGACACCACCTAAATTGTTCCAGGCATATGCAGTGCTGTGTAGGTGGCTGAGACTCTCCCTGGGTGGCTCTTTGTAGCTGAGACTCCCCCCTTACCCGGAGTGGTTTCCGACATAAGCAGCGTTGTGTAGGTGGCTGAGACTCCGCCAAGTGGGGCCTGGCATATGCAGCATTGTGTAGGTGGCTGAGACTCCCCCTGAGTGGCTCCTGATATATGCAGTGTTGTGTAGGTGGCAGAGACTCTCCCAAGTGGTTCCCGGCATATTCAGCGTTGTGTTGGTGTAACGATTGGTGTAGCAACACAGATGTCTGATTATTGCGTTATCTGCAGTATCACCAATAATGCAGACACTATACCTGATTATGTGGTGATCTGCAGAATCACCAATAATACAAGTATAGCTAACAGATATACTGAGTGTATAGTGCTTGGTGCAACAGTACTGAATAGTTTAACAAGACCTCACCAGAGGAGCTGGTGGGTACTATCAGAAGCACCTCACCGGTGACAAGGGCTCACTGGTGAGTAGAGTGGTCAGACAGGCTAGGATCGGTAACAGGCAGGCATAGACAGTACAAAATCGGCAGGCAAGAGAGTAGTAATATACAGGCAGAGTCAGCAGCAGAATCAGATGGGCAGAAGTACAGAATCGATAAGCAGGAGCAGAAGTCAGAGGTGAGCCAGAGTCGTACACAGAATATCTAGTAATAACAATAGTACAATAATCCTAGTCTTGTGTGAAATCCCTGGTTTCCTCCCAGATCAAAACACACCGGATACTGTCTAAGGTCTGAGCAGTCACACAGAGTATTCGCAACAGCAGACAAGTTGCGAGTGATTCCCAAAGGCTTAAGAAGCAGAGGAGACCCCGCAGCCGCGCCCACTCCAATCAGCCAATCAGGAGCGCAGTGAGTCTCCTCTGACGTCAGCCGACCGGCCGGTCAGCTGACGCGCCTTCTCCCAGCATAAAGGTCCTGTCTGCCCGCGCAATACAGCAACCCTATGAGCAACAGACAATCCCGTCCTCGGCGTGCTACACGCCGGAGGAACGGGTGAACCACTCGCCACAGAAACCGAGGCAGCTGCGGAAGTCCCCGCAGCTGTCTCTTCAGGGAACATTACAGTTGGTGACTGAGACACCACCTAAATTGTTCCCGGCATATGCAGTGTTATGTAGGTGGCTGAGACTCCCCTAAGTGGTTCCTGGCATATGCAGCGTTGTATAGGTGGCTGAGACTCTCCCTGGGTGGCTCCTTGTATATGCAGTGTTGTGTAGGTGGCTGAGACTCCCCCGTGTGGTTCCCGGCATGTGCAGCATTGTGTAGGTGGCTGAGACTCACTCGAGTAGTTACCAGCTTATGCAGCCTTGTGTAGGTGGCTGAGACTCCCCCCCCCCCCCTTACCCGGAGTGATTCCTGGCATATGCAGCATTGTGTAGCTTGCTGAGACTCCCCCAACTAGTTCCCGGCATATGCAGCGTTGTGTAGGGGGCTGAGACTCTCCCGAGTGGTTCCCAGTGTATGCAGCGTTGTGTAGGTGGCTGAGACTCCGCCAAGTGGGGCCTGGCATATGCAGCATTGTGTAGGTGGCTGAGACTCCCCCTGAGTGGCTCCTGATATATGCAGTGTTGTTTAGGTGGCAGAGACTCTCCCAAGTGGTTCCCGGCATATGCAGCGTTGTGTTGGTGACTGAGACACCACCTCAATTGTTCCTGGCATATGCAGTATTATGTAGGTGTTTTTTTTCACCTATGGGTCCACGCCGCCGGGATACCACTTCAACCTCAGTTGCTGCCTCATCTCTATGACACCCTCTAGTGGCGCCTCCCATAATATGCACCACCGCAGGTGGCATAGAGATAAGATGCAACAAAGGCTGAGGCTAGGTTCAAAGTGGGGCGTTGCGTTTAGGGGACGTTATAGGGCACATAACATGCCCCTAACGCAACGCCTGGTGCTCTCTGATGTGGACGTCGGAGTGAGCCGCGTTGTGCAGCTCACTCTGGCGTCCGTGATGCCGTGATGCGTACTCTTGGACACATGCGGCATCACGTGGTCCCGCCCGGCCAATCGCCGCACAGAGCGGCGCTCCAGGAAGTAAACACTGCACGTCACACCGTGCAGTGAATATTCATTAGCCATGTGCCCAGCCGCTCTCCCCTCCTCCCCAACATGACTGAGCATGTGCAAACAGTCTAACGCGGCTTAGTCGCCTATAACGCACTGAATGCAGTACTTTCTGTTGACGTGGAGCGTTACAATGTAACGCAACGCGGGCACTGTGAACAGCCCATTGATTTTTCATTACTGTGCGGTGGGGCTGCGTTACAGGCTGCACTAACGTGCGCCTGTAACATCCCACTGTGAACCTAGCCTCAAGCGGAATCCTGGTGGTGCGGATCTGTAAGTAAAAGAAGTTTGGTATAAGTCTTTGAATATTGCAGTGAAATCTTGCTGTTTCTGAATGAAGTAAGAACTGTGATAAGTAATCAAAGTACAGTTCTTTGAATAAGCTTAACATCAGTTGTATGCAAACTATTTGAGGGGTTACTAAGAGATACTATACATGACTTCATAGTAGAAAATAATCTTATTTCTCAGCATCAACATGGGTTTACTAAAGACAGGTCCTGTTTGACTAACATGCTCAGCTTTTATGAGGTAGTGAACGCTAATGTGGATATTGGGAATGCTGTAGATGTGATATACTTGGACTTTGTAAAGGCCTTCGGCACTGTTCCACACAAAAGTCTGGTGCAAAAGTTGAGGATGCAAGGGCTGGGGAAGAGTTTGTGTGCATGGATAGGGAACTGGCTTAGAGCCAGTCCACACTAGGTCCGGAAACGTATCCGTGGCTGCGTTTTTCAAACCTGATGAAAAACGGAGTCCCGGATACTAATGTTGAAAATAGCAGCCAGCCTCACCCAAGTAAAAAACGGATCCGTCTGCGTTTGCGGGGGTCCGTTTTCAAAACCTGAACGGAAGGTCCGGATCTGCTGCATTTTCACGCAACGGATCAGGACCACGGATACACGCAGGGGTAGTGAAAGTAATGAGAAAACGCATCTCCAGCTCCACAGGCAAAAAACGGATGTTAAAACGGATAGCCTGAGCTTTATGATTGGCCCAAAAAAATCCTCCCACTCCTTCCTAATGATGGAGACGTTTTCTGTCAGGGAAAAACCTGAACGGAAACTGATGTAAAACTGATGCACTTTCATCAGTTTGCAGTACGGTGGGTACTTCCCCTGATCCGGACTGCAGTGTCCGTCCTGCAACCGGGTCTAGTGTGGACCCACTCTAATGGACAGAAAACAAAGAGTTGTGGTCAATGGATCATACTCAAACTGGGTGACTGTTAGCAGTGGGGTCCCGCAGGGGTCTGTACTGGGTCCAGTGCTCTTCAATTTATTTATTAATGACCTAGTAGATGCAGTAGTAAGCAATGTTGCTATTTTTGCAGATGATTCAAAATTGTGCAGAATCATCAACTCTCAGAAAGATAGGGACATATTGCAACAGGACCTGGATAGGATGGCTATATGGGCACATAAATGGCAGATGAAATTCAATGTTGAAAAATGTAAAGTCATGCATTTTGGTCGTACCAATGGTCTAGCACCATACAAAATAAATGGGATACAGTTGGGGACATCAAACTTGGAGAAGGACTTAGGAGTACTCATCGACAACAAGTTAAATAATCGTACTCAATGCAAAGCTGCTGTGGCTAAAGCTAACAAAATTTTGGGATGCATTAAAAGGGAAATAAAAACTTGTGATGCTAGCATAATCTTGCCCCTGTTTAACTCTCTAGTAAGGCCACATCTGGAATATGGAATTCAGTTCTGGGCACCACATTACAGGAAAGATATTGCAGTTTTAGAGCAGGTGCAGAGACGAGCAACAAAATTGATACGTGGGACGGAAGGTCTCACTTACCAAGAAAGGTTAGATAAACTGCGTTTATTTAGTCTAGAGAAAGACGCCTTAGAGGGGATCTATTTAACATGTATAAATACATCAGAGGGCAATATAAAAGCTTGGCGGATAAGCTTTTTGTCCCTAGGCCTTCTCAAAGGACTAGAGGACATGATCTGCGCATGGAGGAAAAACGTTTTAGCCATTTTTTTTAGGAGAGGGTTCTTTACAGTAAGAGTGATTAAGATGTGGAATGCATTGCCACAGGAAATAGATATGGCAAATTCTATACCTTCATTTAAAGGGGGCTTAGATGCTTTCCTTGCGTTGAAAGACATCCTTGGCTACAATTACTAGGTAATGCCCAGTGATGTTGATCCAGGGATTTTATCTGATTGCCATCTGGAGTCGGGAAGGAATTTTTTCCCTTTTGGGACTAATTGGACCATACCTTGTAAGGGTTTTTCACCTTCCTCTGGATCAACAGGGATATATGAGGGAGCAGGCTGGTGTTGTACTTTGTTCTCTGGTTGAACTTGATGGACGTATGTCTTTTTTCAACCCAAATAACTATGTAGCTATGTTTAAAGATTTATGGCTGACTCAGAGCATATACTATGGTTTGTGCAAACAAAGGCAAAGAATGAGCCCAGCTCAAGTGGCTTTTGGTCAGACAGCAGCAGCCTGAAGATTTCACTAAAGTGGACAGGACAGGCTTGTGAGCTGCACCAGTAGCTAGGAGCTGTGGGGTGGTGTTGGGCTGCTGCCTAGGCAAAGCCACTGCTGCATTTAGAACCGACAGGGAATGGGTCAGAGCAATATCCAATCAAGGTGATGGGGAGGTGGGCACAGCTGCGACTTAGATTGCTGCACTACTCTTGTGGACATGCCCACAGTGGTGCATTGCGGTATGGTATAATGCTGCTTTGAAACAAAGCTTATCACACTGCAATGCACCACCTATGTGACGTTCACAGAGCGATGGCACATTGCGGTGTAATGGGTTCCAGCATCGTAACATGCTGCATTCAGTGCAATACCGCTAAACAAGCTGTAAACAAGTAAAAGTGAAGAATACTTTTCATTGACTTCGCTCCGATACTCTGCAGACCACTTACAGCATGATGGCTGTACTCTGCTCTCACGCTCTGCAGGCCAGTCACCGGATGAAGGCTGAAGGCTGTACTCTGCTCCGATCCTCTGCAGGCCAGTCACAGCACATGTACACCTCTAATAGAATTTTACTATGGAGTGTTCTGCCACGGTATGCCAATTAACTTTCACTTTTAAACTTGCTTCAAGACAGCAATTGAATTAGGAAATGGGAGAATGAAGCGTTTTGAACAAGACTGCTGATGGATGTCTTTCAACGCAAGGAAAGCATCTAAGCCCCCTTTAAATGCAGGTATAGAATTTGCCATAACTACTTCCTGTGGCAATGCATTCCACATCTTAATCACTCTTACTGTAAAGAACCCTCTCCTAAATAAATGGCTAAAATGTTTTTCCTCCATGCGCAGATCATGTCCTCTAGTCCTTTGAGAAGGCCTAGGGACAAAAAGCTTATCCGCCAAGCTTTTATATTGCCCTCTGATGTATTTATACATGTTAAATAGATCACCTCTAAGGTGTCTTTTCTCAAGACTAAGTAAACCCAGTTTATCTAACCTTTCTTGGTAAGTGAGACCTTCCATCCCACGTATCAATTTTGTTGCTCGTCTCTGCACCTGCTCTAAAACTGCAATATCTTTTTTGTAATGTGGTGCCCAGAACTGAATTCCATATTCCCGATGTGGCCTTACTAGAGAGGTAAACAGGGGCAACATTATGCTAGCATCTCAAGTTTTTTAATTCCCTTTTAATGCATCCCAAAATTTTATTAGCTTTAGCTGCAGCAGCTTGGCATTGAATACGATCATTTAACTTGTTCTTGATGAGTACTCCTAAGTCCTTCTCCAAGTTTGATGTCCCTAACTGTATCCCATTTATTTTGTTTGGGGCTAGACCATTGGTACAACTAAAATGCATGACTTTACATTTTTCAACATAGAATTTCATCTGCCATTTATGTGCCGATATAGCCATCCTATCCAGATCGTGTTGCAATATTTCACTATCTTCCTGAGAGTTGATGATTCTGCACAATTTTGTATCATCTGCAAAAATAGCAACATTGCTTTCTACTGCATCTACTAGGTCATTAATAAATACATTGAAGAGCACTGGACCCAGTACAGACCCCTGTGGGACCCCACTGCTAACAGTCACCCATTTTGAGTATGATCCATTGACCACAACTCTTTGTTTTCTGTCCATTAGCCAGTTCCCTATCCATGCACACAGACTCTTCCCCAGTCCTTGCATCCTCAACTTTTGCACCAGACTTTTGTGGGGAACAGTGTCAAAGGCCCTTGCAAAGTCCAAGTATATCACATCTACAGCATTCCTAATATCCACATTAGCGTTCACTACCTCATAAAATCTGAGCATGTTAGTCAAACAGGACCTGTCTTTAGTAAACCCATGTTGATGCTGAGAAATAAGATTATTTTCTACTATGAAGTCATGTATAGTATCTCTTAGTAACCCCTCAAATAGTTTGCACACAACTGATGTTAAGCTTACAGGTCTATAATTTCCTGAATCTGATTTTTTGCCCTTCTTAAATAATGGTAAAACGCGAGCTGTACGCCAATCCACTGGGACTCTGCCAGTTGAAAGAGAGTCACAAAAGATAAGATAAAGGGGTTTATCTATAACGGAACTTAATTCCCTTAGGATGCATGCCATCCGGGCCAGGTGCCTTGTCTACTTTTAATTTATTTAGTCTTGCCTTCACTTCTTCCTGCGTTAAGTATTTAATATTACAATTGGAAGATTGAGACTCTTCTGCATCTGTAATTTGCAACAGTGATGTTTCCCTTGTGAAGACAGAAGCAAAGAAAGCATTTAATAACTGCCTTACCTTGGTCATCCACCATTGAGTTCCCACCCTCATCCTTTAGGAGTCCAATACAGTCAACCTTTTGTTTTTTTAGAGTTGATGTACCTGTAAAACTTCTTTGGGTTAGATTTGAGATCCCTAGCGATTTGATTTTCAGCTTAAATGTTTGCCAGCCTAATTTCTTTTTTACAACTTTTATTGCACTCCTTATAATTGCCACTTAAGGACCAGGGTATTTTCTTCTGATCGGTGCTGCGTGGACTCTCCAGCCCGCAGCACCGATCAGGAAATAGCCAGGGCGATCAGTCTTCCCCCCTTTTTTCCCCACTGGGGGGATGTCCTGCTGGGGGGGTCTGATCGCCGCCGGCTACCCGCACTTTCCGGGGGGAGGCTCTTCAAAGCCCCCCTCTGGAGCACTTTCCGCCCTCCCCGGCTTTCTCTCCCTCTCCCTTACCCTGTGAGCGGCGCAGGACGGAGTTCCGTCCTGCGCCTGATAGGATAGGCTTCTGCCTATCAGATGCCGGCTATCCCCGGCCAATCAGAGGCCGGGGATCGCTGATCTACGTCACGGCGCTGCTTCTTCCCCGGATGTTTACATTATGCGTGCGAGCCGCGATCGGCGGCTCGCACACTGTTCACGGAGACAGTCTCCGTGAACTGGCATGGAAAGGCCGCTCGATCGAGTGGCCGTTTCCATGCTATACCATTAACGACCCGCCGACGCCTATCGGCGTTAGGCGGTCGTTAAGTGCAGCCTCGGTCCCCTCCTGTTACATACTTACATAGTTATTTTGGTTGAAAAAAGACATACGTCCATTGAGTTCAACCAGTATAGGACCTTATAGGCATTCTTTTTCCTCTTCATTTTATCTCTAACCTTTCTATTCATCCATAGAGGCCTTTTTTTATTCCTAGACGTTTTGTTTTCATATGGGATATACCTACTACAATATTGATTGAGAATAAGTTTAAAAGCTTGCCATTTCCCTTCAGTTTTCTCCCCTTGTAGTACATTATCCCAGTTCACCAAACTTAGTGTCTGCCTGAGTTGATTGAACTTTGCTTTTCTAAAATTCATAGTTTTAGTGGTCCTGCTGCCCCACGGCCTACCAGTCACCAGATCAAATGTTATCATGTTGTGATTACTATTTCCCAAATGTTCTTGAACCTGCACATTTGATACATTATGTGGTCTATTTGAAATGATCAAATCCAGTAACGCATTCCCCCTAGTTGGTTCCGTTACCAGTTGAGTCAGGTAACTGTCCCGTAGTGATGCCAGAAATCTGCTGCTTTTACCAGAATGGGTAGCCTCAATACTCCAGTCAATGTCTGGAATATTGAGGTCACCCATAACTATGACCTCATTTTTACTTGCAGCTTTTTTAATCTGCTGTAGTAATTGCAGTTCTGCAGCTTTATGAATATGTGGTGGCCTGTAGCATACCCCAATAAGCAATTGGCAAGCTTTATTTCCCCCATGAATATTTACCCAAAGAAACTCCACATCTTTGCAATCTTCATCCATCTCATCGTTTAGGACAGCTGTAAAAGAGTTCTTAACAAAGAGACAAACCCCTCCACATTCTTTCCCTGTTCTATCCTTCCGAAACACATTGGGCCTGATTCACAAAGCGGTGCAAACACTTTGCACGCCAGTGAAAAGCCCTTTATCACACCTAAACTCAGTTTAGGCGTGATAAGAAGAAACTTGTGCGAAATTCCTAGCGCACAGCGCGACGCGCGCGGTACGCGCGAAGCACCCATTAAACCCTATGGGCGCTCCGTGCGGAATTGCGCGATTGCACGCGCAAAACTTTGCGTGCGGGACTTTGCGCGCGATAAAGAGCACAAAGCGGTGCTAACTCAGCGGTGCAAAGGTTATCACGCCTAAAGTCTTTTAGGCTTGGTAACTGAGTTATCACCGCTTTGTGAATCAGGCCCATTGTATCCCTCTAAATTCGCTATCCAGTCATGGCTTTCATCCATCCATGTCTCGGTTATTCCCACAATGTCTGTGACCTGAGCCATTTTACAACCTTATAATGTGGGTTGTTGGGAGCTGGTAAGCCTTTTCTTGTTTTGATGTTTGGCGGATACCTAACTCTGAGCATTTGATATATTGTGGTGAAGAATTTATCATTCCCTACATACAATTATCATTCCCTACATACAATGACTTTCTAAACCTGCGCTAACCTTTGATATTAGATTAACATAGTCAGCCCTCACTACAAGAGTATTAGTTTAGCGTTGTTCCAACCACACACACGCTCTACCACCACCACTTTTTTTTAAATAAATAAATATTTATACATTTACCCATTTGGGCTTTCATACGAGAAGATGCCGAGCAGAAGGAAGCGTCTCCTCCCCACCGCCTTCCTTCCACGTGTTGCCATGGCTGCCACTGGCCCAAACACACTGGCGTCACATTGACTGGCAGCATGTTTTCGGGTCAATGGCAGTCATGCAGGTGGGGTCCATTTCGAGAGACGCATCAGTGTGTCACTGTGAATGGGGAGGGGAAGAGTATAACCAGTAGAGAGCTTCCTTTCACTTGGCTTCCTAAACTTATACTCTTGAACCTAGCAATCCCCGTTTAACTCAACTGAGTTTAAGCTGGTGAAAAAAATACATATATCCAGGCACATCGCCTCTAGTTAGGACATTAAATAAATTATTAAGGAAAGGGAGGTGCTGAAGGGGGTGTGGCTAGAAAACAGCAAAAATCTATTAACCCTTCTCCTAATCCATTGATAGGTTTGATGCAATGAATGTGCTTGCATGTCTGCACTATGCATGTTACAGGGCCAGAGTTAGGACACCTATGTTTACCTGGGTACTTCTGCGCAGTATAGGTGACTAAGCATAAGAATGCATTCTTCTGTGAACTAAAACCCCGGCTTTTAACTTAGCTGTAGGGATAACAGTTGTGCCTGGATGAGTGAATCTGTGAATGCATTTGTTTGAACATTTGCATGCGAGAGTGCGAAGGGTTAATAGATTTAAGCTGGTGAAAAGGCTGCTGCACTCACGTTTATAACACATATGGGAGCAGGGAAGTTCAAGCCAAATATCCAGAAAGTCCAAGAAAAAATCCCGCTGCACCAGATGATGGGATGTAATCAAAAAAGACCTTTTGTAATCCAACATCAAAGTTGCAAGAAAAAGCTCACGTGTATCGGAGCAACGGCTCCTTAATCATAGACTCATCTGAGTCTGTCAATTCCATTCAAATTTCCTATTAGATTGTACTGAAAAGTTTTGTAATGTGCTATCACAAGTGGTCTACACTACAGATCACATCAATATAGAGTAGATAAATCTCAGTGAATCTCTGACATTTACCTCATGTGTTATGTTGACTGTGTCTGCCTTCTTGCATTCTCAGTACACCTGTCTGTTCAGTACACCTGCTTTAACCACTTCCCGACCGCCTAACGCACAGGGGCGGGCGGGAAGTGGAGCCCGCAAGGACCAGCTCACCCACAGAGGCGGCGGTCCTTGTAAGGACATGGGCGGAGCGATCGCGTCATCCGTGACGCGATCCTCCGCCGGCGCCTGTCTCCGCTCACCCGCCGCAACATCCCGCCGGCCATACGGAAGCGCCAGCGGGATGTTAACCCGACGATCGCCGCATACAAAGTGTATAATACACTTTGTAATGTTTACAAAGTGTATTATACAGGCTGCCTCCTGCCCTGGTGGTCCCAGTGTCCGAGGGACCACCAGGGCAGGCTGCAGCCACCCTATGTCGCACCCAAGCACACTGATTTCTCCCCCCCCTGCCCCAGATCGCCCACAGCACCCCTCAGACCCCCCCCCCCTGCCCACCCCACAGACCCCTGTTTGCACCCAATCACCCCCCTAATCACCCATCAATCACTCCCTGTCACTATCTGTCAACGCTATTTTTTTAATCCCGCCCCCCTGCCCCCTCCTGATCACCCCCCCACCCCTCAGATTCTCCCCAGACCCCCCCCCCAGCTCCCCCCCCCCCTGTGTACTGTATGCATCTATCCCCCCTGATCACCTGTCAATCACCTGTCAATCACCCATCAATCACCCCCTGTCACTGCCACCCATCAATCAGCCCCTAACCTGCCCCTTGCGGGCAATCTGATCACCCACCCACACCAATAGATCACCCGCAGATCCGACATCAGATCACCACCCAAACGCAGTGTTTACATCTATTCTCTCCTCTAAACACCCACTAATTACCCATCAATCACCCATCAATCACCCCCTATCACCACCTGTCACTGTTACCCATCAGATCAGACCCTAATCTGCCCCTTGCGGGCACCCAATCACCCGCCTACACGCTCAGATTGCCCTCAGACCCCCCCCCTTATCAATTCGCCAGGGCATTATTTACATCTGTCCTTCCCTGTAATAACCCACTGATCACCTGTCAATCACCCATCAATCACCCCCTGTCACTGCCACCCATCAATCAGCCCCTAACCTGCCCCTTGCGGGCAATCTGGTCACCCACCCACACCA
This sequence comes from Hyperolius riggenbachi, assembly GCF_040937935.1. NCBI lineage: Eukaryota > Metazoa > Chordata > Amphibia > Anura > Hyperoliidae > Hyperolius > Hyperolius riggenbachi. Next base: position 287,437,922 of record NC_090646.1, on the reverse strand, counting down.
ATAGATCGCTCGCAGATCCGACATCAGATCACCACCCAAGCGCAGTGTTTACATCTATTCTCTCCTCTAAACACCCACTAATTACCCATCAATCACCCATCAATCACCCCCTATCACCACCTGTCACTGTTACCCATCAGATCAGACCCTAATCTGCCCCTTGCGGGCACCCAATCACCCGCCTACACGCTCAGATTGCCCTCAGACCCCCCCCCCCCCCTTATCAATTCGCCAGGGCATTATTTACATCTGTCCTTCCCTGTAATAACCCGCTGATCACCTGTCAATCACCTGTCAATCACCCATCAATCACCCCCTGTCACTGACACCCATCAATCAGCCTCTAACCTGCCCCTTGCGGGCAATCTGATCACCCACCCACATCAATAGATCGCCCGCAGATCCGACATCAGATCACCACCCAAGCGCACTGTTTACATCTATTCTCTCTTCTAAACACCCACTAATTACCCATCAATCACCCCCTATCACCACCTGTCACTGTTACCCATCAGATCAGACCCTAATCTGCCCCTTGCGGGCACCCAATCACCCGCCTACACGCTCAGATTGCCCTCAGACCCCCCCTTATCAATTCGCCAGGGCATTATTTATATCTGTCCTTCCCTGTAATAACCCACTGATCACCTGTCAATCACCATCAATCACCCCCTGTCACTGCCACCCATCAATCACCTCCTGTCACTGCCACCCATCAATCAGCCCCTAACCTGCCCCTTGCGGGCAATCTGATCAGACACCCACCCACACCAATAGATCGCCCGCAGATCCGACATCAGATCACCTCCCAAGTGCAGTGTTTACATCTGTTCTCTTCTCCAAACACCCACTAATTACCCATCAATCACCCCCTGTCACTGCTCCCCATCAGATTAGACCCCTATCTGCCCCTAGGGCACTCAATCACCCGCCCATACCCTCAGAACGCCCTCAGACCCCAGCCCTGATCACCTCGCCAGTGCATTGCTTGCATCTATTCCCCCTCTAATCACACCTTGCGACACCCATCAATCACCTCCTGTCACACCCTTGCACACCTACCCATCAGATCAGGCCCTAATTTGCCCCGTGTGGGCTCCTGATCACTCGGCCAAACCCTCAGATCCCCCTCAGACCCCCTTCCGATCACCTCCCCAGTGCATTGATTGCATCTATTTTCCCCTCTAACCACCCCCTGAGATACCCATCAATCACCTCCTGTCACCCCCTAGCACTCCTATTCATCAGATCAGGCCCAATACAACCTGTCATCTAAAAGGCCACCCTGCTTATGACCGGTTCCACAAAATTCGCCCCCTCATAGACCACCTGTCATCAAAATTTTCAGATGCTTATACCCCTGAACAGTCATTTTGAGACATTTGGTTTCCAGACTACTCACGGTTTTGGGCCCGTAAAATGCCAGGGCGGTATAGGAACCCCACAAGTGACCCCATTTTAGAAAAAAAGACACCCCAAGGTATTCTGTTAGGTGTATGACGAGTTCATAGAAGATTTTATTTTTTGTCAAAAGTTAGCGGAAATTGATTTTTATTGTTCTTTTTCAAAGTGTCATTTTTCACTAACTTGTGACAAAAAATAAAATCTTCTATGAACTCACCATACTCCTAACGGAATACCTTGGGGTGTCTTCTTTCTAAAATGGGGTCACTTGTGGGGTTCCTATACTGCCCTGGCATTTTAGGGGCCCTAAACCGTGAGGAGTAGTCTAGAAAACAAATGCCTCAAAATGACCTGTGAATAGGACGTTGGGCCCCTTAGCGCACCTAGGCTGCAAAAAAGTGTCACACATGTGGTATCGCCGTACTCAGGAGAAGTAGTATAATGTGTTTTGGGGTGTATTTTTACACATACCCATGCTGGGTGGGAGAAATATCTCTGTAAATGGACAATTGTGTGTAAAAAAAATCAAAAGATTGTCATTTACAGAGATATTTCTCCCACCCAGCATGGGTATGTGTAAAAATACACCACAAAACACATTAAACTACTTCTCCTGAGTACGGCGGTACCACATGGGTGGCACTTTTTTACACCCTAATTGCGCTAAGGGGCCCAAAGTCCAATGAGTACCTTTAGGATTTCACAGGTCATTTTGCGACATTGTTGGTTTCAAGACTACTCCTCACGGTTTAGGGCCCCTAAAATGCCAGGGCAGTATAGGAACCCCACAAATGACCCCATTCTAGAAAGAAGACACCCAAAGGTATTCCGTTAGGAGTATGGTGAGTTCATAGAAGATTTTATTTTTTGTCACAAGTTAGCAGAAAATGACACTTTGTGAAAAAAAAGCCATTTAAAATCAATTTCCGCTAACTTGTGACAAAAATAAAATCTTCTATGAACTCACCATACTACTAACGGAATACCTTGGGGTGTCTTCTTTCTAAAATGGGGTCATTAGTGTGGTTCCTATACTGCCCTGGCATTTTAGGGGCCCTAAACCGTGAGGAGTAGTCTTGAAACAAAAATGACCTGTGAAATCCTAAAGGTACTCATTGGACTTTGGGCCCCTTAGCGCAGTTAGGGTGCAAAAAAGTGCCACACATGTGGTATCGCCGTACTCGGGAGAAGTAGTACAATGTGTTTTGGGGTGTATTTTTACACATACCCATGCTGGGTGGGAGAAATGTCTCTGTAAATGGACAATTGTGTGTAAAAAAAATCAAAAGATTGTCATTTACAGAGATATTTCTCCCACCCAGCATGGGTATGTGTAAAAATACACCCCAAAACACATTATACTACTTCTCCCGAGTACGACGATACCACATGTGTGGCACTTTTTTGCACCCTAACTGTGCTAAGGGGCCCAAAGTCCAATGAGTACCTTTAGGATTTCACAGGTCATTTTGCGGCATTTGATTTCCAGACTACTCCTCATGGTTTAGGGCCCCTAAAATGCCAGGGCAGTATAGGAACCCCACAAATGACCCCATTTTAGAAAGAAGACACCCCAAGGTATTCTGGTAGGACTATGGTGAGTTCATAGAAGATTTTATTTTTTGTCACAAGTTAGCGGAAAGTGACACTTTGTGAAAAAAAAACAATACAAATTAATTTCCGCCAACTTGTGACAAAAAATAAAAACCTCTATGAACTCACCATACTCCTAACGGAATACCTTGGGGTGTCTTCTTTCTAAAATGGGGTCATTTGCAGGGTTCCTATACTGCCCTGGCATTTTAGGGGCCCTAAACTGTGAGGAGTAGTCTGGAAATCAAATTCCGCAAGATGACCTGTGAAATCCTAAAGGTACTCATTGGACTTTGGGCCCCTTAGCACAGTTAGGGTACAAAAAAGTGCCACACATGTGGTATTGCCGTACTCGGGAGAAGTAGTACAATGTGTTTTGGTGTGTATTTTTACACATACCTATGCTGGGTGGGAGAAATCTCTCTGTAAACGGACAATTGTGTGTAAAAAAAATCAAAAAATTGTCATTTACAGAGATATTTCTCCCACCCAGCATGGGTATGTGTAAAAATACACCTCAAAACACATTGTACTACTTCTCCTGAGTACAGCAATACCACATGTGTGGCACTTTTTTGCAGCCTAACTGCGCTAAGGGGTCCAAAGTCCAATGAGCACCTTTAGGCTTTACGGGGGTGCTTACAATTAGGCACCCCCCAAAATGCCAGGACAGTAAACACACCCCACAAATGACCCCATTTTGGAAAGTAGACACTTCAAGGTATTCAGAGAGGGGCATGGTGAGTCCGTGGCAGATTTCATTTATTTTTGTCGCAAGTTAGAAGAAATGGAAACTCTTTTTTTTTTTTTACAAAGTGTCATTTTCCGCTTACTTGTGACAAAAAATATTATCTTCTATGAACTCACTATGCCTCTCAGTGAATACTTTGGGATGTCTTCTTTCCAAAATTGGGTCATTTGGGGGGTATTTATACTATCCTGGAATTCTAGCCCCTCATGAAACATGACAGGGGGTCAGAAAAGTCATAGATGCTTGAAAATGGGAAAATTCACTTTTTGCACCATAGTTTGTAAATGCTATAACTTTTACCCAAACCAATAAATATAGGCTGAATGGGTTTTTTTCATCAAAAACATGTTTGTCCACATTTTTTGCGCTGCATGTATACAGAAATATTACTTTATTTGAAAAATGTCAGCACAGAAAGTAAAAAAAAAATCATTTTTTGCCAAAATTCATTTTTTTTTGATGAATATAATAAAAAGTAAAAAATCGCAGCAGCAATCAAATAGCACCAAAAGAAAGCTTTATTAGTGACAAGGAAAGGAGCCAAAATTCATTTAGGTGGTAGGTTGTATGAGCGAGCAATAAACCGTGAAAGCTGCAGTGGTCTGAATGGAAAAAAAGTACCTGGTCCTTAAGGGGGTTAAAGCCCAGGGTCCTCAAGTGGTTAAGCAACTCACATAAATCAAACAAAATGGTTAATTTTGAACATTGTATTTCTCTAAACATGTATTACCAGTATCGTATTTCCTCAAATATAAGTATATCCTCAAATAAGTTGACCTCCTGTATAAGTTGACCTCATGTATAAGTTGACCCCAATATTTGACCCTCTTAAGATGGAATTTTGTATTGATTCAAGTATAAGTCTACCCAGCAAGTTAATAGCTGCACTTGGGGACCAGGAGGGGTTAATGGGACCAGGAAGGGATAAAGTATTGCAGCCATGAATCCCTTCTGTCCCTAAAGTGCAGTCAATAACTCCTCCAGGCCCCCAAGTGCAGCAATTATTCACTCTCCCTCCTGCAGCCCACTATCTTTCCCCCTGCCCCTTCCCTTGTTAATTGTTGTGGCCAGGACTTTCAGACCTGTGTTTTCTTGGCATTCCCTTTATCAAGAAAGTGTCATTTGCCACTGGGTAAATTGCTGCAAATGGGAATGTCATAAATAGTAGTGTGCTCACTGTTGCCCGTGACTCGTGTATAAGTCGACCCTATACTTTTATTTAGTGAGTCAGACCTAAATTTCTATACTAATAGTTGAATAAATCCTGTAATTAAAAAGTGTATAATTAGAACTGTATGTTTTATAATTAAGGACAATTAATAAATTGTTGGTGAGGATGTTTACCAGAAAGAAAAGCTAACATGTCTTCTGAATGTATCTTATTGGAACGTAAAAAAGTGCCTATAAGATCACATTTTCAGTGTCTGACACATATAAATTCTGTTATTTACCCTATCTATGAAGGCACACACGCCTTTTGAACTTTGCTATTGTAGGTGCTCCTTCCCTGCTTGTTACAATGACATACATTTGTATGGGCAGCAGGACACAACCCACATAGTGTGAACTCATCCTTAGTCAATCTTGCAGTTTATCACCACTTTTTGAATAACAGTATGTGAAAAAGAACTAGTGGAATGCTTCAATGCAAGTCTCTGTTCACCATGTTTGAGATAATGGTGCATGGGAAGAAGTAACAGTATACAAGTGGAAGTGAATGGAGCTCCTGAGCACATATATATATATGTGCTCAGGATGATAATATGGTATGTCTGTTCTCCAATTTTCAAGGTTCGGTAATCAGGGAACAAACCTTGTATTAATTTGTCTTAAAAAAGTGGTGTTCTAAATCTGTTTTACCTTTAACCACTTCCCGACCGCCTAACGCACAGAGGCGGCCGGAAAGTGGACCCCGCAAGGACCAGCTCATGCCCAAAGGCGGCGGTCCTTGTAGGGGCATGGGCGGCGCAATCGCGTCATTCGTGACGTGATCGGCCGCCGGCGCCTGGCTCCGCCCCCCCCTTGCGCTGTAACCCGCCGGCCGTTCTGAAGCGCCGGCGGGTTACTAGCACCCGGATCGCCGTATACAAAGTGTATAATACACTTTGTAATGTTTACAAAGTGTATTATACAGGCTGCCTCCTGCCCTGGTGGTCCCAGTGTCCGAGGAACCACCAGGGCAGGCTGCAGCCACCTTAGTCTGCACCCAAGCACACTGATTCCCCCCCCCGCCCCCTGATCGCCCACAGCACCCCTCAGACCCCCCCCCCTGCCCACCCCCAGACCCCTGTTTGCACCCAGTCACCCCCCTAATCACCCATCAATCACTCCCTGTCACTATCTGTCAACGCTATTTTTTTGTTTAGTTCCTAATTACCCCCTGGGGACTCCTGATCACCCCCCCTGTGTACTGTATCCCCCTGATCACCTGTCAATCACCTGTAAATCACCCATCAATCACCCCCTGGCACTGCCACCCATCAATCAGCCCCTAACCTGCCCCTTGCGGGCAATCTGATCACCCACCCACACCAATAGATCGCCCGCAGATCCGACGTCAGATCACCTCCCAAGTGCAGTGTTTACATCTGTTCTCTACCCTAAACACCCACTAATTACCCATCAATCACCCATCAATCACCCCCTATCACCACCTATCACTGTTACCCATCAGATCAGACCCTAATCTGCCCCTTGCGGGCACCCAATCACCCGCCTACACGCTCAGATTGCCCTCAGACCCCCCCTTTATCAATTCGCCAGTGCAATATTTACATCTGTTCTTCCCTGTAATAACCCACTGATCACCTGTCAATCACCCATCAATCACCCCCTGTCACTGCCACCCATCAATCACCCCCTGGCACTGCCACCCATCAATCAGCCCCTAACCTGCCCCTTGCGGGCAATGTGATCACCCACCCACACCAATAGATCGCCCGCAGATCCGACGTCAGATCACCTCCCAAGTGCAGTGTTTACATCTGTTATCTCCTCCAAACACCCACTAATTACCCATCAATCACCCCCTGTCACTGCTATCCATCAGATTAGACCCCTATCTGCCCCTAGGGCACTCAATCACCCGCCTACACCCTCAGAACGCCCTCAGACCCCAGCCCTGATCACCTCGCCAGTGCATTGCTTGCATCTATTCCCCCCTCTAATCACACCTTGAGACACCCATCAATCACCTCCTGTCACCCCCTAGCACACCTACCCATCAGATCAGGCCCTAATTTGCCCAGTGTGGGCTCCTGATCACTCGGCCAAACCCTCAGATCCCCCTCATACCCCCTTCCGATCACCTCCCCAGTGCATTGATTGCATCTATTTTCCCCTCTAACCACCCGCTGAGACACGCATCAATCACCTCCTGTCACCCCCCTAGCACTCCTATCCATCAGATCAGGCCCAATACAACCTGTAATCTAAAAGGCCACCCTGCTTATGACCGGTTCCACAAAATTCGCCCCCTCATACACCACCTGTCATCAAAATTTTCAGATGCTTATACCCCTGAACAGTCATTTTGAGACATTTGGTTTCCAGACTACTCACGGTTTGGGGCCCATAAAATGCCAGGGCGGTATAGGAACCCCACAAGTGACCCCATTTTAGAAAAAAGACACCCCAATGTATTCTGTTAGGTGTATGACGAGTTCATAGAAGATTTTATTTTTTGTCAAAAGTTAGCGGAAATTGATTTTTATTGTTTTTTTTTCACAAAGTGTCATTTTTCACTAACTTGTGACAAAAAATAAAATCTTCTATGAACTCGCCATACACCTAACAGAATACCTTGGGGTGTCTTCTTTCTAAAATGGGGTCACTTGTGGGGTTCCTATACTGCCCTGGCATTTTAGGGGCCCTAAACTGTGAGGAGTAGTCTAGAAAACAAATGCCTCAAAATGACCTGTGAATAGGACGTTGGGCCCCTTAGCGCACCTAGGCTTCAAAAAAGTGTCACACATGTGGTATCGCCGTACTCAGGAGAAGTAGTATAATGTGTTTTGGGGTGTATTTTTACACATACCCATGCTGGGTGGGAGAAATATCTCTGTAAATGGACAATTGTGTGTAAAAAAAATCAAACAATTGTCATTTACAGAGATATTTCTCCCACCCAGCATGGGTATGTGTAAAAATACACCCCAAAACACATCATACTACTTCTCCTGAGTACGGCGGTACCACATGTGTGGCACTTTTTTACACCCTAAGTGCGCTAAGGGGCCCAAAGTCCAATGAGTACCTTTAGGATTTCACAGGTCATTTTGCGACATTTGGTTTCAAGACTACTCCTCACGGTTTAGGGCCCCTAAAATGCCAGGGCAGTATAGGAACCCCACAAATGACCCCATTTTAGAAAGAAGACACCCCAAGGTATTCTGTAGGAGTATGGTGAGTTCATAGAAGATTTTATTTTTTTGTCACAAGTTAGCGGAAAGTGACACTTTGTGGAAAAAAAAAACAATATAAATCAATTTCCACTAACTTGTGACAAAAAATAAAATCTTCTATGAACTCATCATACTCCTAACCAGGGGCGTAGCAATAGGGGGTGCAGAGGTAGCGACCGCATCGGGGCCCTTGGGCCAGAGGGGCCCCGAAGGGCCCTCCCTCAACTACAGTATTAGCTCTCTATTGGTCCTGTGCTCATAATTATCACTTCTATAGATACTTTGAATGGTGGTAATCACTAACAAACTGCTCACCATCCCCTTCTTGCATCTCTGACACTGTAGTTGCCATTGGCAGGTTTTGGTGCGCAGTGGCATTTGTTATGTATAGAGTGCTTGGGGGGCCCCACTGTAAAACTTGCATCAGGGCCCACAGCACCTTAGCTACGCCACTGCTCCTAACGGAATACCTTGGGGTGTCTTCTTTCTAAAATGGGGTCATTTGTGGGGTTCCTATACTGCCCTGGCATTTTAGGGGCCCTAAACCGTGAGGAGTAGTCTTGAAAGCAAATGTCGCAAAATGACCTGTGAAATCCGAAAGGTACTCATTGGACTTTGGGCCCCTTAGCGCACTTAGGGTGCAAAAAAGTGCCACACATGTGGTATTGCCGTACTCAGGAGAAGTAGTATAATGTGTTTTGGGGTGTATTTTTACACATAACCATGCTGAGTGGGCGAAAGATCTCTGTAAATGGACAATTGTGTGTAAAAAAAATTAAAAAAATGTCATTTACAGAGATATTTCTCCCACCCAGCATGGGTATGTGTAAAAATACACCCCAAAACACATTGTACTACTTCTCCCGAGTACGGGGATACCACATGTGTGGCACTTTTTTGCAGCCTAACTGCGCTAAGGGGTCCAAAGTCCAATGAGCACCTTTAGGCTTTACAGGGGTGCTTACAATTTAGCACCCCCCAAAATGCCAGGACAGTAAACACACCCCACAAATGACCCCATTTTGGAAAGTAGACACTTCAAGGTATTCAGAGAGGGGCATGGTGAGTCCGTTGCAGAATTAATTTTTTCTTGTCGCAAGTTAGAAGAAATGGAAACTTTTTTTTTTGTCACAAAGTGTCATTTTCCGCTAACTTGTGACAAAAAATAATATCTTCTATGAACTCACTATGCCTCTCAGTGAATACTTTGGGATGTCTTCTTTCCAAAATGGGGTCATTTGGGGGGTATTTATACTATCCTGGAATTTTAGCCCCTCATGAAACATGACAGGGGGTCAGAAAAGTCAGAGATGCTTTAAAATGGGAAAATTCACTTTTTGCACCATAGTTTGTAAACGCTATAACTTTTACCCAAACCAATAAATATAGGCTGAATGGTTTTTTTTTATCAAAAACATGTTTGTCCACATTTTTTGCGCTGCATGTATACAGAAATTTTACTTTATTTGAAAAATGTCAGCACAGAAAGTTAAAAAAAAAATCATTTTTTTGCCAAAATTCATGTCTTTTTTGATGAATATAATAAAAAGTAAAAATCGCAGCAGCAGTCAAATAGCACCAAAAGAAAGCTTTGTTAGTGACAAGAAAAGGAGCCAAAATTCATTTAGGTGGTAGGTTGTATGACCGAGCAATAAACCGTGAAAGCTGCAGTGGTCTGAATGGAAAAAAAGTGCCTGGTTCTTAAGGGGGGTAAAGCCCACGGTCCTCAAGTGGTTAATGTATTTATGTATCCAATCCAAATAACAAAGCCGCGATCACAATCCAGATCTCTCAAATGTAGCATAGGATTTCCCTGTAAAGAATCCGCATATAGTGTAGTATGGCTTATTATACACCACCCGGTGATACACTTCACACAGTTGTGTCAGCAATAACCTCCACCTAGATAACGAGGAAACACAGGGGGATGCCTATGCCCCCCTCGTGAGTGCACTCACCAAATTGTTTCTTGTACTCTAAGCATATAAGCCCTCCAGCCTGGGCAGCGACAGTGCAGGACCTTTAGATATAAAAAGCGGAACTCCGCATAGCATAAAACCACTTAACATTTATTAAAAGTCTGCATTAAAAACATGCGTACCGGATGCTCAGTTTTACATGCGCTTGTCTGTGTGTGTAGGCACCGCCGCGGTCGGATCTCCGTTACACGCCACAGTCCCCGCTTGGTTTACTTCCTTCCTGCGTGACTCCTAAGCTCCGCCCAATGTATTTATGTACACGCTAAACATATGGGATTTTATTATTATTATTTATTGTATTTTTAAGCAGCAACATATTACGCACACGGTTTTACAACATAGCACAAGGTTATACATGCAAACGGTATAAGATGCATGATAATGCAATTTAACAGAGACCCAACCATTCAAGTCCAACTTAGTCCATGGCAAGGGGATTGGTGGGGTTGCAAGATCAAGAGGGACATACTAAGGGGGAGACCCTGCCAAAGGCTTACAATCTAAAGGGAGGGTTCTTGATGGTTTTTTGGCAAGGCTTCATCATGATTCAGATTTTACCATTCCAAGACCGTTCCATTTTTCCATCTTATGATAGTATTTCCCATAACAGTTTCAGATCTTTAGAAATATGGAAACATAAACCTATTAATTGCAAAATACCATTCATGGCTGTGTTGAGCACTACAGAAAAAAAATCATGTACATAAAATGTAAGGTAAAAGCTTGTTTTTCTATTCTTAGATGTATAAAATACAAAAATAATCTGGTTATGTCAGCTTTTAGAAAAAGGAGGGGAATAAAAATACATTGTTATAAGAATTAGAAACGCTAAATGGTTTTCTTTAGAATAGATTGTTATTTGAAAAGTACAAATCTATACTCAACTGAACAAAGCAATAACAGTTACTTGAGACCAACAGCCACAAAACCCATTATTCTAAAACTAAAGCCAAAGGATAATTTCATTAAGCCCTGATAGAATGTCTCATGTTTTTTAACAGAGATCTCAGTGGAAATATTACATCCTTAAAAATGCAATATGATTTTAGAGTAAACAATACATTACAGTGTAAACTATTTCAGTATTTATAAATAAAATAAATAAATAAATACATATTTAACACTTTTAAGGCACGTGTTTCCAACTTTTATATACCATCTTCTCCAACTGTATTGAAGTGCTTCCAGTAACAGGAAAGATGAAAACACAACTTAATATTGTGGGGACATAACCACTTCCCAACTGAGGGGTTTTACCCCTTGACCACCAGAGCAATTTTCACCTTTCAGCGCTCCTTCCATTAATTCGTCTATAATTTTATCATTACTTATCGCAATGAAATGAACTATATCTTGTTTTTTTCGCCACCAATTAGGCTTTCTTTAGGTGGGACATTATGCCAAGAATAATTTTATTCTAAATGTGTTTTAATGGGAAAATAGGAAAAATGTGGGAAAAAATTTATTATTTTTCAGTTTTCGGCCGTTATAGTTTTTAAATAATGCATGCTACTGTAATTAAAACCCATTAAATGTATATGCCTATTTATCCCGGTTATAAAACCGTTTAAATTATGTCCCTATCACAATGTTTGCCGCCAATATTTTAATCGGAAATAAAGGTGCATTTTTTTCAGTTTTGCGTCCATCCCTAATTACAAGCCCATAGTTTATAAAGTAACAGTGTTATACCCTCTTGACATAAATATTTAAAAAGTTCAGTCCCTAAGGTAACTATTTATGTATTTTTTTAAAATTGTAAATTTTTTATTTTTTTTTAATTACAAAAAAAAAAATTGGGGAGTGTGGGAGGTAAGGAGTTAATTTTTTGTGTAAAACTAGTTTATTTGTGTCTAAAAAAATGCTTAGGGTGTAGTTTTACTATTTGGCCACAAGATGGCAACAGTAACTTTTTGTTTCATGCGACCTGCAAGCGTCCTTCCGGACGCTTGCAGGAAGTAGAAAGAGGCTGGGAGTTTGTTATTGCTCACAATGATCGCGCTGCTCAGCCGAGCAGCAGCGGATCATTGCGGGGCTTAGATCAACGAACGGGAATGGATTTTCCCGTTCGTTAATCTCTGGGCGAGCGGGCGGCGGCGTGTTTACTAGCGGCGGGCGGCGGGTTTACGAACGGGAGCGCGGGCAGCGGCGGGAGTGCGCAAAGTACGGATTTCTCCGTCCCTGGGGGTTAAAGGATGGAAAAAGGGAAGGAGAAATCCATACGGGCAGGGGTAAAGTGGATAATGTTTCATAAATTCCTTAACTTTTTTTCTGTATTAAATGATGTCCTAGGGCCAGCTAAACCTTAACTGTATGCTCATATATTTACAAAGTGCAGCATGATGCAGGTACAAATACAAAAGGGATGATTTTTAAAGAGGTGGTAATACAACAGCAAATCACCATACCCCTCTTCTGTTTAAAATCCGATCTTCTGTTTTATGATGCAAAATTTTGAAGTCAATTTTGTTCCCTCGCGATTAGAGCTGTGATCACTATTCATTCATTAAAGTGGGAAAAAACTCTCACATAACATTCAATAAAAACACATTTTCCTACTTTTTATTACCCATACAGTTATCATATTTGGAATTGTGCACAAATCATTTCTTCAGTTTACAAATTACAAGTTCCCAAAGTACAGTTTATCTGCTCTGAAAGCTGCCATTGCATTTATTGTATTAGCTGCAATATACTGTATATGTATTCAGCGTTGGACTGGGACACTAAGGGCCCACCAAGGAAGTTTCAGCCTGGGGCCCGCCCCTATCTCCTCCTCCTCCTCCCCCCCCCCGCCATTTTGGGCTCACATACACATGTATTCTATAAATTTTGCATGACTTTATGGTAGGGAATAGATTGGGAGCACTTCTGAGGACAGTCTCCAATAGGGATATGTCTGCGCGCCGCAGCAAAACTAAATGGGTGTCACCACGCACTGGAACATCGGTGTGGTCATGATGAGTCATGGGCAGACTTAAAAAAAAACAAAAACAATACACAAAATAAGTAGCGATGTTATTCATTGAGATTAGGTCTGACCAGATACATTTTAGATAAAATATTCAAGTAGTTAGATGCCTCATGATAATTCATCAAGTAGTCAATTGGCAGCAGATACCCCCACAAAATGCACTCAGGTTGACGGCAGATGCCCCCACAAAATGCAATCAGGTTGGCTGCAGATACCACCACAAAATGCCATCAGGTTGGTGGCAGATACCCCCACAACATGCAATCAGGTTGGTGGCAGATATCCCCACAAAATGCAATCAGGTTGGCTGCAGATACCCCCACAAAATGCAATCAGGTTGGTGGCAGATACCCCCACAAAATGCAATCAGGTTGGCTGCAGATACCCCCACAAAATGCAATCAGGTTGGCGGCAGATACCCCCACAAAATGCAATCAGGTTGGTGGCAGATACCCCCACAAAATGCAATCAGGTTGGCGGCAGATACCCCCATAAAATGCAGTCAGGTTGGTGGCAGATACCCCCACAAAATGCAATCAGGTTGGCTGCAGATACCCCCACAAAATGCAATCAGGTTGGCGGCAGATACCCCCACAAAATGCAATCAGGTTGGCTGCAGATACCCCCACAAAATGCAATCAGGTTGGCTGCAGATATCCCCACAAAATGCAATCAGGTTGGCTGCAGATACCCCCACAAAATGCAATCAGGTTGGTGGCAGATACCCCCACAAAATGCAATCAGGTTGGTGGCAGATACCCCCACAAAATGCAATCAGATTGGCTGCAGATACCCCTACAAAATGCAATCAGGTTGGTGGCAGATACCCCCACAAAATGCAAGTTCCCCCCCCCCAGCGTGGAAGGGGGGGCAGCGGGCACAGATCAGTAGGGAAGCCTCCCCCCCTCCCTCACCTAGGGGCCCCCCCTTCCGGGCACCCCTCTCCTCCAGAAGTGCAGCCAGCAGCGAGCGGAAAATAGCTTACCGAGCTTCAGATGATGCTAGCTCCGCATGCCGCTGCTGCCTGCTGGTCTCCGTCTCCTGTAGTGACGCTGTCAAATCACGCTCTCGCAGTAAGTACTGCAAGAGCGTGATTGGACAGCGTCACTGTAGGAGACGGAGACCAGCAGGCAGCAGCGACATGCGAAGCTAGCATCATCTGAAGCTCTGTAGCTATTCTCTGCTCGCTGCTGGCTGCACTTCTGAAGGAGGGGGATGCGCGGAAGGGGGGGCCCCTAGGTGAGGGAGGGGGGAGGCTTCCCCCCCTCCCCGCCGCTCAGTGCCCAATTTCCCCCCTTCCAAGCTGTGCCTCCCTCCCTCTCAGCTCTGGGGCCCCCAGGAGGCGGGGCAGCCGGGGCCTACCGATGGGACCATCGGTGGTTCGGTGGCTCAGTCTGACCATCTCTCTCTTTGCTCAGCTTCTGTGAAGCATGCAGCTAAGATAAAGCACTGAGAGGAAGGTTTACTAATTATGGATGATCAGGAAAGTGCTCTGTTTAACCAGTACACTTTCCAGCAGACCTTTTGACCATGTTTGAAGTGCAGTTTACCTTCGTCTGTTTCAAATCCATTTTAATACAGATAGCAGCTAAAAAGTCATTTGATCTATACATGGCAGTGTGCCCTGGCTCTACAGTGAAAATGTTCACCTTTTGCTACTCCTGTAGTCATTCATGTAAAAGCCGCAAAAGAACTGCCTCATTGTACTTTATGTCACAAAAATGTTTAGAAAAGGTACTTTTCCATAAATGACAGCTCCTCATTTTTCAGCATAACTACTAATGGAACTAATAGCCCCCTGTTCACTTGGGACACTATTAATTAACATTTCTCATTAATTTTCTTACAGGAGATGTTTCAAACCTCATTAATAATACACATATTGAGATCCAGAATGCTGGATCTTTAAATGGCAGTGACC
The DNA here is from genome assembly GCF_040937935.1 of Hyperolius riggenbachi. Lineage (NCBI taxonomy): Eukaryota > Metazoa > Chordata > Amphibia > Anura > Hyperoliidae > Hyperolius > Hyperolius riggenbachi. Next base: position 287,422,897 of record NC_090646.1, on the reverse strand, counting down.
TCCAAGTGCATTGTTTCACCCTTTACACATCCCACTAGAAGATGCTCCATTGTGCACCACACCATCATTCCACTTCCCCTCCCCATTGAAACAGGCATGTTCCACAGCACTCTACAGAGTTCATAGTCATGTCTTTATCTTTTCCTCCGTGGAGTTCACAATATGATACCTACCATAGTCATATGTCCCTACCATACTTTAAGTCCATTTTTTGAGGGGAACCAGTTAGAGGACCTCTATAGCGAAAAAAGTAAGCAGTTACAATATGACAGATATGACAGGTTTTGGACTCTCCATGGGGGTTCTCAGTTTTTCTTTTATTCTTTTTCAAAAGTATTCCCTGAATAGCAATTGCTAAGTCTAACTGCCAAAATATTGTGCAAGCAAGTAGGGAGGCTGGCTGGTACCGTCGTTCCCCGAATATAAGACACTGTCTTATATTCTTTTTGGGGAGGAAATTAGTGCTAGGGCTTATTTTGGTGGGTGGGAGGGGCTAAACGCTATGTGTATTAGGAGGCTCTTACCGCACCTCCCTTGTGGCTGCATCCCCCTTCGTTCCAAGTAATTCCTCCGGTGGCGGCGGCATTGTAATCAATCTGTGAGGGCGCCCTTTGACCCTCACGCAAGTACGCTAGTTCGAGCTCTGCACTGGCGCTCGCCTGGGACGCATCAGCCGGGCACACATGATGACAGGAAGAGAGCGCCAGCGCAGAGCCCGAACTAGCGTACTGCGTGAGGGTCAAAGGGCGCCCTCACAGATTGATTACAATGCCGCCGCCGCCACCGGAGGAATTACAAGGAATGGAGGGGGACGCAGCCACAAGGGAGGTGCGGTAAGAGACCACACACTTCCCTATACACAAAGCGTCCCCCCAGCTAGGTCTTCATTTCGGAGTAGGGCTTATATTTCAAGCACGCTTGAAATATAAGGAAGGCCTTACTTTCGGGGTAGGTCTAACTTTAGGGGAAACACGGTATCTTATTATTTTGGCAGTTAGGCTGTTCAGGAAATGCGTGTAAATACCAAGAAAATCATGAGAATCCCCCATTAGGAGATGGAATAGTCCAAAACCTGTCAGATTTTAACTGCTTACTTTTTTCATTATAGTGACCTTTTAATTGATGTTTGACATGTTTTTGCAATGTGAGAGGAACCCAGCGAGCCCAGAGAAAACTCACTCGGGGATAACATACAAACACCATGCTGATAGTGTCCTGGCTATGATTTAAACCTAAGGGAGGGCCCTTTAACACTCAATGGGTTAGTACGCGTATTTTCCCTAGGAGTCAATTGTGAAAAAGCTTTCAGTTAAAACGCGTATAATTAAACCTGTGCCATAGAAATACATGGACGTTACTTTGAAAATATTTTTTTTTTTCAGTTATAACTGAGAGCAGCTGATTATGTGCAAAAAAGAGCCCTAAAGGTGGCCTTATACCATACAATTTTTTAAATATCTTTTTAATTCAAGAATTGCAATACTTTTTTCTGACCAAGCACCTGGATTATAGCGCCGTCAGAAGGCGGAGCTGAAGTTACTTTTAAAACACTGTAATTTGGCCGCCGAGTTACATCATTCCCCACCATCCACATGGACCTGGAGGGGGAATAGTCATTAATGCCGCCGGGACTTGTGCAGGAGCAGGGTAAGCCATATACCACCTGTATCCAGCCCCCAAGTCTCCCGGCGGCTATTTCTCTGACTGATTGTAACCTTTCAAAAGTCTGACCAATGTACTACACACGGTACATTTTTCCCCAATTATGAAAAAAAATTATTGAAAACTCAGAAAAAAATTGCTTGTGCAGCCTGATTGGCTACAATGTGCCTGCTGACCGTTATGTAGAGGGTCAAAGTTGACCCTCATGATGCACTATGGGGGTGAATCGAACTTCCGGTAAAGTTCACGGTTCTCTGTGATCGCGAACCGCGGAAGTTCGCCGGGAAGCGTTCGCCGGCGAACCGTTCGGGCCATCTCTAATCTTGGATAGCACTCTTGCCTTGCAGTTCTAAAGTCTTAAGGTGGCCACACACCATACAATTAAAAGATCCAATTTTACACCAATTCGATCATTGCGATTGGTTGTCGAAAATCGAAAGCTTTTTTTTTACATTCGTTTGAGAAATCTGATTGAATTTCCCATTTTTATTTGATAAAAAAAGAACGGGAGCGTTCAATTTTTCTGATCAATTTTTATCAAAATTGTACGGTGTGCGGTAGATTATCAATTACTTGATGTACAAGTAGTGTCATGTCAGGCACACAGCGTTGGGTCAAGGGTCCACCTGACCACGGATGCCTGGATTGCCAAGCACAGTCAGGGCAGGTATATTACTTACACAGCATATTGGGTCAACCTGGTGACCGATGGCAAGCAGGGAGTACATGGCTGTACAGCGGACCAACTTGTGACACCTCCATGGCTTGCAGACAGGCCTTCTGCCACCTCCTCTCCTTCTCCTTCTACTCCTCCTACTACATCCTCTTCGCTATCGTCCTCGTCCTTGGCTGAGTGGCAGTTCAACTCTACTGGTGCTGCAATCTCCTCACCAGCTACACAGCCCCAGCTCCCCAGGGCCTATGCCGCATGCCAAGTACGACGGTGCCACGCCAACTTAGACATGTCTTGCCTCAAAGTGGAGAGTCACACTGGACCAGCTCTCCTGGCTGCTCTTAAGAAACTGGTGGATCAGTGGCTGACCCCGCACCAGCTGGAGATCGGCAACGTGGTGTGTGACAACGGCAGCAATCTCATTTGTGTCAAAGTACCCAGGCTTAGAGAACGTCCTGAAGCAGGCCAGGAAGTTGTGTGGGCATTTCAGGCGGTCTTACATGGTCATGGCACACTTTGCGGACATTCAGCGGAGAAACAAGTTGCCGTGAGACGGTTGATATGTGATAGCCCGACTCGCTGTAATTCGACCCTGGTCATGTTCTCTCGCCTGCTAGAACAGGAGAAAGCCGTCACCCAGTACCTGTACAATTACAGTAAAAGGACACAATCTGGGGAGATGGTGATGTTCTGGCCCAACAACTGGACACTGATGCGAAATGCATGCAGGCTCATGCGGCTGTTTGAGGAGGTGACCAACCTGGTGAGTCGCAGTGAAGGCACCATCAGCGACTTGATCCCGAACGCTTACTTCTTGGAGCGTGCGTAGAGTGGGGGATCAAGCTGTGGAGGAGCGTGAACAGGAACAGTTACGGGAGGAACAGTTGTGGGAGCAATTTTTATCAGAACCAGATGTTTCCCCAACACCTGCGGCAGCACAGAGGGGGAGGAGGAGGAAGAGTCGTGTGGGGAAGAGGAGACAGACTCGGATGATGAGGAAGGTGTTTCTTTGGAGGAGGAGGAGGCGGCGGCAGAAGAACAACCACAGCAGGCGTCGCAGGGGGCTTGTGCTGCTCGACGTCCCCGTGGTGTTGTTCGTGGCTGGGGGGAGGAGGAGGACTTACCTGACATCACTGAGGAAGAGCAAGAGGAGATGGATAGTACTTCTGCATCCAACTTTGTGCAGATGGCATCTTTCATGCTGTCCAGCCTGTTGAGGGGAACTCAAGGGGAATGAGCTGTACTGGGTGGCCACGCTACTAGATCCTCGGTATAAGCACAAAGTGGCGGACATGTTACCAACTCACTAGAAGGCAGAAAGGATGTAGCACATGCAGAACAAGCTGGCAACTATGCTTTACAATGCGTTTAAGGGTGATGTCACAGCACAATGGAATAAAGGTACCACTGCCAGTAATCCTCCTCCCATGTCTACACAGGCAAGGACAGGACGCTCCAGCAATCTCATGGTGATGTCGGTCATGCGGACATTCTTTAGTCCAAAGCCTCGCCTTAGCCCTTCCGGATCCACCCTCCACCAACGCCTGGACTGGCAGGTAGCCGACTACCTTGGCTTAAGTGTGGATGTAGACACTGTGACCAGCGATGAACCCTTGGACTACTGGGTGCGCAGGCGTGACCTGTGGCCAGAGCTATCCCAATTTGCCATCCAACTTCTGTCTTGCCCTGCCTCAAGTGTCCTATCAGAAAGGACCTTCAGCGCAACTTGAGGCATTGTCACTGAGAAGAGAAGTCACCTAAGTCACAAAAGTGTTCAGTACCTCACCTTTATCAAAACGAATGAGGCATGGATCCCGGAGGGCTACTGCCCACCCGAAGACTGAGTCAGTCCCCACGCACAGCATCTCTGCCTGCACGCCGTATGACTGCCTACCCCAAGATTAAGTCGCTCCCCACACAGCACCTCTGTCCGCAGGCCGCTTGACTGCCTTCTCCGCCACCACCAACAGGGTCCAGGACTCCAGGTGGATTCCTGAATTTTTAAGGCCGCTGGCTGCACTGCAGCTGCAACAACAAAACAAAAGGCATGTACATGTGCCAATTTCCCTTTGTGATCATTACCTTGCCGCGGTGAAGGGGCTTGCGTATCACAATGAAGCAATGACTGACAACTATATGAGGGGGGGTCGTTGCTTCATTGTGGACAGACCAAATTTGATCAGCTGGACAGTCACTGTTATTCTATCATTGAGCTACCTCAGCCCGGCGACCATATGGGCTTGAAAACCACCACGGCCTGCACTCTGGCCATGGTGCGCACCAGTCCAGCACAGCCGTCACTACACAAACAGCTGTTTGCTGTGTATTACACAGTGAGTTTGGTGTGTCAGTGTGAAGCAGTACTCTAATTACACTCCCTGATTGATGTATACACATGCAAGATGTTTTAAAGCACTCTAGGCCTGCAATTTAGCATTCAATGTGATTTCTGCCCTTAAACGTTGCTTTGCATCAAATCCAGATTTTTCCCTGGGACTTTTGGCGTCTATCCCACTCCGCCATGCCCCCTCTAGGTGTTAGGCCCCTTGAAACATCTTTTCCATCACTTTTGTGGCCAGCATAAATGTTTCTAGTTTTCAAAGTTCACCTCCCCATTGAAGTCTATTGCGGTTCGCGAAAGTTCACGCGAATCGAACGTTTGGCGAAGGTTCGCAAACCTAAAATTGGAGGTTTGGGCCATCTCTATCCAAGATGTCTGAGTTCCATCTATATGGCGAGTTGACAATAAAATACAGTACTCTTGGTGGGGACTGAAGACAGGTTTGAGTTAATTAGATTAATTCTTAGGTAACATGGTAATAAGGCTATATAATCACCTTTGTATAGAGGAATGGGAGTTACAGTATAATCATTAGGTTTAAAAAAAGGCATATCTAATTCTGAGGTAACATGGTAAAATGGCTATATGATCACCTTTGTATGTAGGAATGGAAGTTATATTTCAGTTTTAAAAAGGCACATCTGTGCTGCTGCTAAGACAATTTGTAAATATGCTCAAAATCATGTTGTTGTTATAATTATTCTTCCAAGGACCTACACTGACACCGATAAATATAACAATTACAATGCAAAAGTGCAGCAACAGATGTTTCCCAAGCTACCACAAGCTGGTGCTACAACACTAGGGAAAAGGTCTTTAATGCAATGTAATTGCTTTGCAGTGCTTAATGGGTTCATAGATCTCCACAGCAGCAGAATTTCTCTTATAATAGGATGATTTCCTAACTATTCGGTTACATTGCAAAGAAGGACATTGTGATAAAGGCGGCTTACTGAGATAATAACCGTCTGCAAGCCTTTCCCTTGCACTTCATAGATGACCTTTTCATTAGTTACTCAACAAGATGAGCTGATTTCAACATTATAAATCTTGGCTCTTATTAAGAAATATTCTGCTTTAATACTGATAAAACTGTTAACATTGTTTGGTATATATGAAGATTTTTGTGTTACGCTGAAAATGTTTTCTTGCCTCAAAATTTATCAGAGCCAAGAGGCTCTGGTAAAAAAAGTAAAGCTGTACTGATTACAGGGGGCATTATCAAATACTCACCGCGCTTCCCATTCCCCGCCATTCTCCTCCGGTCAGTCATGTTCTCTTGGGCGACTCCAAACTCAGACATACTGCATGGCACATGTGCAGTATGTCCGTTCTGCTTCCCTGTGGCTGCACCGAGTGATGTCACAGGACAGGAGCACACTCGCTCACCCGTGTCTCCATTCAGTGCTCACGCTGGGATGCAGGAGCGAGCGCTCTCCTGTCCTGTGACATCACTACGCGGGCACAGGAGAGCAGAACGAACATACTGCCCATGCTCTGCGATGTATGTCCGGGTTTGGAGACGCCCAGGAGAATGGGACTGACTGTAGGAGAACGGTAGGGAGCGGAGGGGAACAGGAGGCGCAGTGAGTATCTGATTAAGCCCCACTACACAGTACAGCTTCACTTTTTACCAGAGCCTTTAGGCTCTGGTATCCTTTAAGCTGTTTTTGTTTGGAAGTGACTTTTGTTTTTGAGAAATCTGTATTTAATCTGATTTGGCATTTTAACTGAATGAAAATAATGCATTTATTGCTATCCTTTTTTGATAAATTTTCATAATATAAATTGCACTGAGCACCCTGCAGTGTTCTTTTTGATTACAATAAAAGCGTTCCATAAGCTCAGTGTTAACAGACTCCACAAGAAAAAAATGTTGTATGTCTGAGATTTCATAAATCTCAAACCACTATATGCAATGCAAGTCATATTCTATGGCTTCTACCTAAAATTCTACTTTTAAAGGACAAAAAAAGAATTCTATTTGTTCAGTGCTACACATATAACTGATTTCACCACAACAGCTGTTCCAAAGTGTTCCCAGTAGAAACTGTACGGGTTGTCACAACCTGCTGTTACTTGATTATTGTAGCTGTGCAAAATAGTAGAGTAGGACTCCTGCTCTGCTTCATAATTACTTTTGCCGAAATATGGTAAAGTAAAGTATGGAGAGCCTCTACTCCAAGCAGGAATGCAAAGTAGAGTTTGATCCTACTTCTCACCAATGAAGCTTGTGGATATGATGGTTGTGCACGTCGTAAGGACAATAACACTGCATACATAGCATTCTCACTCAAGGACTAGGGAGAGTGTGGCCACCAAAACACCCTACATCCAACCCCACCACACCCCCACCCAGCAAGTGAAGCCACCACCTCTTTCTTCCCCATGAAAAGTGCAGCCACCATTTATTTTCCTCCCCCATAACAAGTGAAAACACAGGCATACGGCGGATGCAATTTAATGGTGAAAAATGTAAATTCATGCACCTCGGTTGTACCAATGATAGAGCACCATATAATATAAATGGCATACAACTGGGATCATCAGACTTGGAGAAAGACTTGAGAAAACTGGTTGATAATAAGTAACCGTATATAATGGCAAGCGGTGGTAGCTAAAGAAAATAAAATTCTGGACTGCTTAAAATGAAATCTTGAGATCCTAGTATACTATTCCCTTTTTATTAATCACTTGTGAGGCCACATCTGGAATATGGGATACAGTTTTGAACACCTCACTATAGAAAGGGCGTTGACTTTGTAGAACAGGTACAAAGATGGGGAACTAAATTAATCAGACAGATGGAAGGTCTTAAAGAGACCCAGAGACGACCTAACTAAAAGTTTTATACATACCTGGGGCTTCCTCCAGCCCCATTAGCCTGGATCGCTCCCATGCCGCCGTCCTCTGCTGCCTCTGTCCGCCAGTACCGGGCCCCGTCATTTAGGCTAGTCGACGCAAGCGCAGTGCGCTCCCTCCGTACTGTGCAGGCGCATGTGTACAGAGCCGGAGGGAGCCCCTGCGCATGCGGAAGACTGGTTGCGTCCGCCAGAAGTGACGGGACCCGGTACCAACGATAGAGGCAGTGGAGGATGGCGGCGTGGGAGCGATCCAGGCTTATGGGGCTGGAGGAAGCCCCAGGTATAAATAAAATATTTTCCTATTTTTTCAGTAGCTTTGTCTCTGGTTCCCTTTAAATAACAATAAAGGTTGGACAAATGGGCTTATTTAGCTTGAAAATAAGGCAACTGAAAGATGACCTGATTAACATACTGTATATAAATACATCAGATAGCATTATGAAAGCTTGGCAGATTCGCTTTTTATCCTTAGGCTTGTACAAAGGAAAAGGGGACTTGATCTGTGTATGGAGGAAAAAGTTTTTGTCATCTCTAGAAAGGGGTTCTTTACAGTAAAAGTAAAAAATCTGAAATATATTACCACAGGAAGTAGTTATGGCAAAGTCTACCTGACCTCTTGCCTCCCTCCTAGATTCCCGTCTCCTGTGCTCTCCGTATAGCTACCTGTCATCAACCTTTCCCTTTTAAAGAGAAGTGCATCTGTGGTGCTGGCATCTTAACATCTCTGGTGCCATCTTCCTCCTTTGCAGCTGCTCACTCCTGGTCCAGAGTCTTTTTTCATGTCATGTGACCTCCTACGGTGGCGGTGCACAGAAGACCAAGACAGAGGCAGAGAGCAGGCGGCTGCAGTGGAGGAGGATGGATCAGACCTGATGCCAAAAGGGGATAAGATGCCATCTTCTAAAGGGGTGGAGGGACTGAAGGGGAAGAATTTTGGCCCCATACATGCTATCATCACCAAATGTTCTAGGTATTGTAAAGGTAATAGTTCAGAACAATTAAAAAATCAAAAAGACCTTGTAGTTTTTGAGAAAATCAGTGTTAAAATTCAAAGAACAACCAAGTTCTGTGTATATAGTTTAAGAGAATGGACAGTGTTGGGTCCCCCCGCCCATGCCTATTTAACTCCTTGTCCGTGGGGCTCCACACCATGAGTATGGGCAAGGGCTTTAAAGTGTACCAGAGCTGTAAAAAATAAAGATTTGATACTCACCTGCAGCTTCCTCCTGGAGCATAAACCCGCCCGAGTCCCACGCTGTCTGTCTGCCGTTCAGCCACGATCAGCCCCGGTAATGGGCTCAGTCGCATCAGTCTGGGTCTACTGCGCATGCGCGGTAGGTCTGCACATGCGCAGGATGGACCCGACTGAGTCTATTACCGGGGCTGATCGCTGTTGGACAGCATACCGTGGGAGAACAGCGTGGGACTCAGATGGGTTTATGCAGCAGGAGGAAGCTGCAGGTAAGTATCAAATCCTTTACAGCTCTGGTACACTTTAAAGCCCTTGCCCATACCATGGACAAGGTGGTTCTCCCCACCTGCGCTCAAGAGGCAATGCAGATCCCTGGGAGAAAGTTCATAGGGGAATCTGGGGATCCCCACTTCTCCCCAAGTGAATATGGTATAGGGGTACTGATATAAGGGTTAAGTTGAAATAAAAATTCAACCTCGAAAAAAGTCCTTTACTGTTCTTTATTAACCATAAATACTTACCTTTAACTATTGATCCCACTCCAATATACTGAGAAGTGAGTACCAATGTCCTCAGAACCTTGGTTGAAGATCTCTACGCACCGTCCACACACGTTGCTCCCTGCTGTCGGCTGCGCTGTTATGGGGGCTTATGGCGGCCACATTTATAATATAAATACTAGCTAAAGGGCCCACTGGCTATGGGGGGAGCCATCACAGGGAGGGAGATGGGGTGTGAATGCAGGGTTGGCCAAAATAAAGTTTTGCTGGGGGGGGTATACTTTTCAGAGAATCAGAGAATGCAAAAAATGACCTAAAAAGACTCTGCTAACCTTTGGCTGGCCACTACTCCAACCATGCACGACTATTAAAAATGAATCAGCGCACTTGCATGCACATTTACCTACTAGCAATTGTTCTGCGCAAATGTTGGTTCATTCACATATTTATCAAAGTAATAAAATGTGCTATAGCAAAGCAGTGCAAAAAGGGCCTACATCTAAAAAGGACACTGCGCTAATCTGGGTAATGCCACTAGTAGAATATCAGTAAAATTACTGATATATTACTATTACTGTTATACTACTATTGGGCAATGGGTAATACTATAGTAGAATATTGAAAATTTTGGGCGATAATTTACTATCGCTAAACCTATTCCTATTCTCACAAAAACCCTCCCTCTATAGGTGCCTAACCCTAACTTATTCTGCTGCTGTAATCTTCACTGATATCTGCAGTGCCTAATTATGACATTTATCGGATGTTACCCATTGGACTCCACTAGAGCTTTGCAAAGGGGGACAATGGCACTTTTGACACGATTGTACATGCATGCAATCACAGTGTGTTGAAAGTGGAACTTAGATTGTTTTTTTCTTTAAAAGTACTTTGAAAAAAAAACCAAAAAAAAAACAGCATGCCTCCCAAGGTTTATTTACCCCTTGTCCCCATGATGGCTGGAATTCCCCAGGGACCTGGTGCTTACAAGCATGCGATTGAGCTCCCCAAGCAATACCAACCCAGATGGTTCGTAAGATGAGGCGGCACTCTGCCTTTCCTGTGCCTCTCTATCTCCTTTGTCATGTGCAATGTTAAGGACAATGTTATTTTCCCTCTGTTGCCAAGGAGGTGGGGGTCATAGAATGGGGGAACTTATGGTAGGATTTGGAAGCCTCTCAATAGTAAGTACATTCCAGAAATTTGCCATTAAAGAGTAAGGCCGGATCCACACTATAAGCGCTTTTCTGAGGGCCTTGTTATTGATTAGTGCTTTCTGAGTGCTTTTTAAAAATCTCCCCATTCACTTTCATTAAAAACGCAGTAAAAATCGACACGATCGCGCACGTGAGAAATCTTGGCGATTTTTAACGCGATTTTAATGAAAGTGAATAGAAGCGATTTTTAAAAAAGGCTCAGAAATTACTAATCAATAACAAGCGCTCAGAGTAGTGCTTATAGTGTAGATCCGGCCTAAAAGATTGCAACTGTCACCTTGATTACATTGCAACATTATAGGTACTGCTGAAAGGCAAGTGTGTGACTACAGTCTTATAAGGTGATGCAGGTAGTTTTGGCACGACGACACAAGCGCCTTCATAGACCACAATGCAAAATTGCAGCTTTTGGGGCGCTGGGTGCTAAATTTAGTTGCAGGCACTTGGCCATAATGTAGCTGAGTGCATGGGACAGTTACAGGATGGTTGCTGCCCTGTAGCTGAACTTATATAGAAGCATGAGCAGCACAGGGATTGGCTACAGTGTAGCTGAACTCGCATAGCGGCAACAATGGAAGTTAGGTGTGAGAAGAAAAGAACTTGGTTCTGCAGGTCGGGTGAACGTCGCTAGCGACGCAGCATAGCGGAAGCAATACTATCACCTGTCCGCCAGCGTGAGTCCCTGGTCTGTGCTGTCACTTCTTCATGCTGTCCTTCTTCTGCATGTCCTCTTCACTTCCTGTCCCATCCTGTAACAAGCCGAAGTTCAAACAGTAGAGCCAGTGGCGTAGCTAGAAACTTCTGGGCCCCGATGCGGAATCTGGATGTGGGCCCCCTCCCGGCAACAACAGCCCCTCCCCCCTTCGCAACACCCGAAGCACACACATATCCAAATCCCCATAGCTGTGCATGGCATGGCTATATCAATTCCGCTTTCCAGCAGCATGGCTGCCACCAGGGGCGTAGGAATAGACCCTGCAGCCCCTGCAGTTGCAGGGGAGCCCCTAGCAAGTCAGGGGCCCGGAGGAGGAAAGGCTGTCACCACCGGCGTACCTACCGGGGATGCGACTCTCTCAGCCGCAGGGGGGCCGGCCGCCCGGGGCTGCTCTGGGGCCCGCTCACTGTGCGTGGGGGGAGCGCTGCTCTGGACCCCCCAGCAAGGTGCTCAACTGGCCGCAGCGTCTGCCAGTTCATTCCCCGCAGCCCCGCTCCACCAGCAGCCTGCATAGTCTCCGGCAGGCAGAGCAGGGCTACGGCAAGATGGCCGCCGAAGAAGCCCTACACTGGAGACTATTTGTGTCTCTAGTACAGGGTTTCGGCAGCCATCTTGCCGTAGCCCTGCACTCTGACTGTCAGCGCGGGAGATGTGCTGCAGGAGGACTCGGGGAGCTGTGTGCCAGATGCCGGGAGAGGAGAAGACTTCTGTCAGGTAAGTGAATTGTTTTTTTTTCACAGGTGCATTTTTTTTTCTAGTGTCTCCTGCCCACATTGCGATTTTCAGGTGTCTGCTGCCCACATTATGATTTTCTGGTCACTGCTGCCCACATTGTGATTTTCAGGTGTCTGCTGCCCACATTATGATTTTCTGGTCACTGCTGCCCACATTGTGATTTTCAGGTGTCTGCTGCCCACATTGCGATTTTCTGGTGTCTGCTGCCCACATTATGATTTTCTGGTGTCTGCTGCCCACATTACGATTTTCAGGTGTCTGCTGCCCACATTGCGATTTTAAGGTGTCTGCTGCCCACATTACGATTTTCAGGTGTCTGCTGCCCACATTGTGATTTTCAGGTGTCTGCTGCCCACATTACGATTTTCTGGTGTCTGCTGCCCACATTGCGATTTTCTGGTCACTGCTGCCCACATTGCGATTTTCAGGTGTCTGCTGCCCACATTACGATTTTCAGGTGTCTGCTGCCCACATTGTGATTTTCAGGTGTCTGCTGCCCACATTACGATTTTCTGGTCACTGCTGCCCACATTGCGATTTTCTGGTCACTGCTGCCCACATTGCGATTTTCAGGTGTCTGCTGCCCTCATTACGATTTTCAGGTGTCTGCTGCCCACATTACGATTTTCAGGTGTCTGCTGCCCACATTACGATTTTCAGGTGTCTGCTGCCCACATTGCGATTTTCAGGTGTCTGCTGCCCACATTGCGATTTTCTGCTGTCTGCTGCCCACATTACGTTTTTCTGGTGTATGCTGCCCACATTAGGATTTTCTGGTGACTGCTGCCCACGTTGCGATTTTTCTGGTGACTGCTGCCCACATTGCGATTTTTCTGGTGACTGCTGCCCACATAAGGATTTTCTGGTGACTGCTGCCCACATTAGGATTTTCTGGTGAACGCTGCCCACATTACGATTTTCTGGCCCACATTACGATTTTCTGGCGAACACTGCCCAAGTTACGATTGTCTGGTGAATGCTGTCCATGTTACAATTTTCTGGTGAACTCTGCCCACATTACGATTTTCTGTCCCACATTACGATATTCTGGTGAACGCTGCCCACATTACGATTGTCTGGTGAATGCTGCCCACGTTACAATTTTCTGGTGACTGCTGCTCACGTTACTATTTTCTGGTGACTGGTGCCCACATTAGGATTTTCTGGTGAACTCTGCCCACATTATGATTTTCTAAAGGCCCACATTACGATTTTCTGGTGAACTCTGCCAACATTACGATTTTCTGGCCCACATTACGATTGTCTGGTAAAATGCTGCCCACTTTACAATTAATTTACAGTGAAACGCTGCCCCATTACGATTATTTGGCACCTATGGGGGGGGCCCCATCCAAATATTCGCAGGGGGGCCCAGTGATTTCTAGTTACGCCCCTGGCTGCCACGTTCAATTTGCAAAGATATGCAGCACCCAGAGGAAATAGGGCAATTAGTAGCAAGATGCCAGTCTGAAGGAAAATAATTGTTATGTGCGCAGCATTCACCCGATAATAATTAATATGTGCGCAGCATTCACCAGAAAATCGTTATGTGCGCAGCATTCACCAGAAAATATTAGTTATGTGCGCAGCATTCACCAGATAATTATTGTTATGTGCGCAGCATTCACCAGAAAATTGTTATGTGCGCAGCATTCACCAGAAAATATTAGTTATGTGCGCAGCATTCACCAGATAATAATTGTTATGTGCGCAGCATTCACCATAAAATTGCTATGTGCGCAGCATTTACCAGAAAATAATCGTTATGTGCGCAGCATTTACCAGAAAATAATCGCAATATGGGAGCATTCACCAGAAAATAATCGCAATGTTGGCGCATTCACCAGAAAATAATCGCATTATGGGGAGCAGTCATCCGGAAAATAATTGTTATGTGCGCAGCATTCACCAGAAAACATACGCAATGTGGGAGCATTCACCAGAAAATAAACACAATGTGGGAGCTTTCACCAGAAAATAAACACAATGTGGGAGCTTTCACCAGAAAATAAACGCAATGTGGGGGCATTCACCAGAAAATAAACGCAATGTGGGGGCATTCACTAGAAAATAAACACAATGTGGGGGCATTCACCAGAAAATAATCGTTATGTGGGGGCAGTCACCAGAATATAATTGTTACAGTATGTGGGGAGCAGTCACCAGAAAATAATCGTTATGTGGGGAGCAGTCACCAGAAAATAATCGTTATGTGGGGCAGTCACCAGAAAATAATCGTTATGTGGGGGCAGTCACCAGAAAATAATCGTTATGTGGGGGCAGTCACCAGAAAATAATCGTTATGTGGGGGCAGTCACCAGAAAATAATTGTTATGTGGGGAGCAGTCACCAGAAAATAATCGTTATGTGGGGGCAGTCACCAGAAAATAATCGTTATGTGGGGAGCAGTCACCAGAAAATAATCGTTATGTGGGGAGCAGTCACCAGAAAATAAACCTGTACAAATAAAAAAAATTCACTCACCTGGCCAGCCTCTGACGTGAGCTCCCCGACGTGCAACCAGCCTCCCTTGTGCAGCTCCTCTAGCGACGATCCTGCAGCGGAGCAGCCAGTTTCTCCCTAGCTGACAGGCAGAGTGCAGGGCTACGGGAAGATGGCGCACGAAGCCCTGTACTGGAGACACAAATAGTCTCTAGTGCAGGGCTTCGGCAGCCATCTTGCCGTAGCCCTGCTCTGCCTCCGGGAGAAACTGGCTACTCCGCTGCAGCATCCTGCTGTGCCTTCGGGAGCCAGTCCCCAGGTTTTCAACACTTGGGGGGTCCAGGCCCCCAGGCCCCTCCCCCGCCTCTTTAGGAGGCGGGCCCAGTCACCACGGCGACCCCTGCAACCACGGGCCCTACGCCTATGAGTAGAGCACCCTTTACTGTTTGAACTTTTTGCCACAGGACGGGACAGGAAGTGAAGAGGATACGGAGGACGCCGGAAGAAATGACAGCAGAGACACTGGGATTCGCGCCATTGGACAGGTGATATTGCTGGCTAGGGTAGCCCGAATGGGAGAGACCTGGGGGCGGCGAGGCAAGTGGTGGCAGCGGTGACTCCACAGGTTTTCAATCGATTTGATGCTGAAATCGATTCAAAATCTGTGTGAAGTGTATGGGCAGCCAATAGATGCCTCTATGATCAGATTAGATCAGAGAGGGATCTATCTGTTGGTCGATCTGGTGGTTATCGACCAGTGTATGGCTACCTTTAGGTATGAAAAGGAAGGCTAGTGTTAGATGTGGGGAGGGAGGTTAGTGTTAGGCATGGAGAAGGAGGTTAGTGTAATGCCTGGTACACACCATGCAATTTCCTGTCGGATAGACTGGTCGAATTGATTATGCAGTATTATCTCGTTATAATAAACTCTGCTATAGTAAACATTTGGGTATAGTAAACTACCTTGCCAGGTCCCGGCCAATCTCCATTGTAAGTCTCTGTGAGCAACGTCTGGTATAGCAAATTCTTATATAATAAAACTTCTGTTATAGTAAACATGTTTTTGGCCCCTACTGCTGACTCTGGATCAGGGCTGGTTCTAGACTTTTTGCTGCCTGAGGCAAACTTGAGGATGCACTATCCCAGCTACCCCACCCTGATTTGGAGTGAACGCACAGCACCCGAAAATGTTCATCCCACAGTATAGGTAGGTAGGTAACCAGGTATTGGGTAGACAGGTACAGTTGCCCCCAGTATAGGTAGTATAGTTGTCCCAGTATAGATCGTACATTTGCCCCAGTATAGCAAGTATAGTTGTCCCAGTATAGGTAGGTAGCTAGAACAGTTGGCTTAAAGGGAACCTAAACGGAGAAGGATATGGATTTTTCCTTTTAAAATAATACCAGTTGCCTCACTCTCCTGATGATCCTGCGTCTCTAATATGTTTAGCCACAGCCCCTGAACAAGCATGCAGATCAGGTTCTCTGACTGAAGGCAGACTGGATTCGCTGCATGCTTGCTTCAGGTCTGTGTTTCAGTCACCACTGCAGTCATAGAGCTCAGCAGGACTGCCAGGCAACTGGTATTGTTTAAAAGGAAACATCCAAATCCCTCTCAGTTTAGGTTCCCTTTAATATAGATAGTATAGTTGCCGCAGTATAGGTAGTATAGTTGCCCCCAGTATAGGTAGTATAGTTGCCACCAGTATAGGTAGTATAGTTGCCACCAGTATACAGGCCCGGTCCGCCCATGATGCCAAGTGAGGCGACTTCCTCGGCAGAAGTCTGTCAGCAGCACCAGGCAGGAACAGGAAGTAAAGAGCAGGGCTGGTTCTCTCTTGAGGCAAGGTGAAACATTTGCATTAGCCGGCAGAGACTACATGTAAGCATTTCTGTACTGTGTTTACAATAACAGCATGTAGGTGCTCACTGCAGCTATAACGAGCGATCGATCCAATTCGGGGGGGGGGGGGGCATCCTCACAAGTTTGCCTCAGGCAGCAAAAAGTCTAGAACCGGCCCAACCTGTATAGTTACTGTAGCTAGTATAGTTACCCCCAGTATAGCTAGTATAGTTGCCCCTGTATAGTTAGCTAGTATAAAAGTGCAGTATGGTTTTTTGGCGCTCCAGTGTAACAATGACCACCCTTCAAATGAAATAAGTTCATCAAGTCACATACTCATGTGACTTCCTGAATCCCACAATATCATCCAAAATTACTTCTCACCAGATATAATAGCTGACCGATGACAGACCAGCAAAGCACGCTCAGTATCCAAAACAATTGTCTCCTCTGGGATCATTCAATCTTCATCAACATTCCTCAAAAAAGTAAAAACAGACACTTTTGGTGTAGTATGTCCTTACAAGGCAGTAAAACCCGACCACGAAGATTCCACGTGTATGAGAAACTACAACGGTACCCACATGCCCATCTAGGGCCCATGCCGTCTGACGCAAATGCATCACATGGCGTCATGGTGCAACCGCCCCTGCTCTGGATATAGTAAACAGTGGGCGGTGCATGCGTCATATGTGTGAAACCCATGGTCAGCTGCACTCCTCAGGCTGGTTGAAAGTGAGTTGATGCCTGATAACATGCGATACAAAAAGAATGACCCCTGCGCTGGATATACAGTACTGTACAAATAAGCAGCCTGGGGAAAATGAGGAATAATGGGCCTGATTTGCGCTATGCACACCTTACATAGCAGTGCTTGCTGCCATGTAAGGAGTGTGCCTTCCTTAGTTACGGGCATTGCTTCTTTAGCAATGCACGTAACATTAACTGCAGGCTGCCCTGCTCGAGTGAATTATCGCTACCGCAATACCTCACACGTGGCCGCTACTGTATTAATTTACATAACAACGTAAATTAATACAGTAGCGGCCGCGAGTGAAGTATCGAGGTAGCGATAATTCACTTGAGCAGGGCCACTTGCAGTTAATTTTACGCACATTGCTAAGGAAGCAATGCGCGTAACTAAGAAAGGCAAACTCCTTACATGGCAGCAAGTACCATGCAAGGTTAGATTACCAAGAAAGGTTAGATAAACTGGGTTTTTTTTACTCTAGAGAAAAGACGCCTTAGAGGGAATCTAATTAACATGTATAAATACATCAGAGGGCAATATAATAGCTTGGCGGATGAGCTTTTTGTCCCTAGGCCTTCCAAAAGGACTAGAGGACATGATCTGCGCATGGAGGAAAAACGTTTTAGCCATTAATTTAGGAAAAGGGTTCTTTACAGTAAGAGTGATTAAGATGTGGAATGCATTGCCACAGGAAGTCGTTATGGCAAACTCAATACCTGCATTTAAAGGGGGCTTAGATGTTTCCTTGCGTTGAAAGACATCCATGGCTACAATTACTAGGTAATGCCTAATGATGTTGATCCAGAGATTTTATCTGATTGCCATCTGGAGTCAGGAAGGAATTTTTTTCCCTTTTGGGGCTAATTGGACTATGCCTTGTAAGGGTTTTTCGCCGTCCTCTGGATCAACAGGGATATGTGAGGGAGCAGGCTGGTGTTGTACTTTGTTCTCTGGTTGAACTTGATGGACGTATGTCTTTTTTCAACCAATATAACTATGTAACTATGTAACTTTGTAAGGCGTGCATAGCACGCACTACACAACATTAGAGGAACACTATCGATTTACATATTTTTTTCAATTGAGATAGGAATTGTTTGGGAAGTGCTGCTAAGTAATGGTGTACACATTTCACTGGCAACCTCTTTGTTTACGGTTATCAAAATACTTTTACATTTTACTGATGCCAAAACTGATGGCAGAATGAACCATGAGGGTAGGAGAAATTCCCCTCTCACTTCATCAGTTAACCCTGTGTGTAACTCTGTGTGTGAGAGAGAGAAAGCTCCCAGCAGCTGCAGCTTCTGTGCCCTGTGTTTCTGACTGAAGTGTGCGAAGAAAGCAGAGGAAATGTAACTTGTTAACATTTGTAATTGTCACAGCTTTTGATACTGTTTTTGCTTTCAGAGAAAAATACTCTGTAGTCTGATATGCAACACTGGCCGTTCATTGAAGCAGACACCCTATTCCCTATTCCTTTAACCTCCCTGGCGGTAAGCCCGACACAGTGTCGGGCTAGCCGCCGCAGGGGATCGCATGGCCCCGGGAGGATGTTTTTTAATAAAACTTGTTCTATAGTCTTCAGCTAGCACTTGGCTAGCTGTCTATGCCCCCCAAGTGCCTCCACTCTCCCCCCGATCCCCACCGCAATACATACCCCCCAGGGATCCCACGATGGCGCAGCCTCTCGATCACCTCCAGGCTTCGCTATGGGGAGGATCGGGATTGCGCATGACGTCGATGACATCATGTCCGATCATCGCCATAGCGACAACTGAAGCTAATTGGGAAGCTGCGGCTCTCTCGTGGTTGGGGTGGAGCAGATAGGTGCCGGGGGACTTGGGGGCCACAGGTAGCTAGCCTAGTGCTAGCTACAAAGTTTAAAACATGTTTTATTCAAAAAATCCCTCCTGCGGACGCAGCTTCATAAACTGCGTACCGCCAGGGAGGTTAAGCTGCACTGCTTTAGCGGCGCAGCTTGATGAATCAAGACCAATGTGAACATAAACAAAAGAGGATGGAGTGTTACTACTTCTACTTTGCAATCACCAATAAAAGTATCATCACAATCCTCCCACTGGATTGTACACACTCCGGGCTATCTCTTAACTTATTAGAGTGGGCCTACTCACTGCAAAACTAAGAAGAGTGGAGAGGAGAGTGCTAAGCCCTGACTACGGAGGTATCTGGGCCATTACAGATGCGAATGGCTTATCATGATTGGCTGCATTTAAAGAGATGCTTCATGATTGGCTCCAGTGTGAGCAGAAAGTTTTGCAGGACACGTGCTGCAAGTGCTGTCCACGGAGCAGGTATCGGAGCCCCTCACTGGAAGCAAGTGGCTGCCTCTATTCAGTGACGGCTGCAATTTTGAAAGAGACCCGGAAATACCCCAAAAAATGAGGTTTTTACTTTAAAAACCTCATTAACATTATTGCCCCTCTTAAATCGCTGCATCCCCGCAGCTGAAAACACCCTAAATCACCCTAACTCGCCCGGCAAAATCCACGACTTTCTTGGTCGTGGATTTTGCTGCTGCCTCTATGCGCGTCAGTCAGCGCGTATCTCCGCCTCTCCCCCACCTCTGTCAGTGAAGGAAGACTGAGAGGGGCGGGGGAGAGACGGCGATCCACGCTGATTGATGCGCATAGAGGCAGAGCTGCAGCAAAATGCTCTGCCTCTATGCAGAAGGAACCCGCAATGTACCCCAGAGAGTTTGGGGTGATTTAGGGTGTTTTCAGCTGCGGGGATGCAGCGTTTTAAGAGGGACAATAATGTTAATGAAGTTTTTAAAGTAAAAACCTCATTTTTTGGAGACATCAGAGTTTCTTTAAGGAGCCCTAAATACTGTACTAGCGATTAGTTCAGTCTGGCTATGCAGCCCTAAGGTATATTTAACTTTATAGACCACCAAATGTGCAAATGCTTGTACTGAACCTCCAATCGGAGGACAGAGTTGCTCCTTTGCAGCAGAGAATGTCCCAGAGCATGCTGAGCCATTTCTAGGACAATTTTTGATATAGTAAACTTCTGATATAGTAAACCACTTTTTGGAAGTGGTCGGAAAAATGAAAAAGATTGGAAATCAGATCAGACCTGTCAGAAATAATTGATTCAACCCCTCTATCTGATGGCAAATTTCACTGTGTACCAGGCATTAGGAATAGAAACGTAGAGATATTACTGATATTTTAACATGGACTATCCTGAACTTATTAAAACAAACAAATATAAGTTTTGACATTTTATTCACAATCCTCTCTGCAATCTTCCCTATAATTTTATATGATCCAGATGAGTGTGGCAACTTCTTTCCACTTCATAGCAGACAATTTTAATTAATCTGGTTCAGGGTTTCTTAATCCCTTATGGAATCTTCGCTAGTAAAATGTATCATATAATGTATTTCCACTTTGAAAAACGATTGTAGCCATGGGTGGAATATATCAAATATGTCGAATAAACAATAGAAAATAACTACTGGTGTAATGCAGTGTGACCGAGCATCATCTAGACACGAAATGGATTTTCTCTGATCTTGTGCACACCACCTACTCCTTCCCTCACATAGGCAGGTACCTATGGTACTGATGTTTCTGATGCATTGATTCCTGATGGTATTGTAACACTGCTGTTGATTGCACAATAAATCTTCACATGAAGACGGATGGTACATGTGCTTTTTCTTGATACATGAACTACTTGTATTGTCTTTCCTGTGATGTAACAGCTTCTGCAGCTATCTACAGTACTTAAAAGAAACCAGAGCTGATCAAATTTAAAAGTTTTATACATACCTGGGGCTTCCTCCAGCCCAATGCACACGGATCGCTCCCATGCTGTTCTCCTCAGTCTTTCCCCCTTTGGAATCGTGTCCCGTAACTTCAGCCAGTCGTTGCCAGTCTGATGTAAGAGAAGTGCGCTCTTTACAGCAGCTGCTGCAGAGATACGTAGAGATTGCACTTATTTTGAGCAGACTGGCCACGACTGGCTGAAATTAGGGGACCCAGTACCGGAGCTGCAGAAGACTGAGGACAGTGGCGTGGGAATGATTCATGCGCATGGGGCTGGAGGAATCCCCAGGTATGTATAAAACTTTTATCTTTGATCAGCTCTGATACATTTAACATTTGATTTATTCAAAGGTTGATTCCTATACATCACTAGAAGATAATGCAAACTGTGGCTGATCTGGTTTACCCTGTGTTTCCTTTATTAAACTATTTTGATTTTGTATGACTTTTTGAATTTAGTATGATTTTCCAAATGTTGCACATTTCTTACTGTCCTCTCTGTGTAAGCCTGCTGAAAGGTTAGCTACAGTACGTAGCAGTGTGTGACTCAAAATAAGGTCTCTTGAACACTGCGTCTATTTCCTTTGCCTACTTTGTTTTGGAACAGATTTGTCACCCTGGGAGGAAAACAGTTCCTGGGAACAGTACAGAAAAAGGATGGAGCTGTGGTATGGTCTATTTTAGTTAAATGTCACATTCATAAAATATGTGACCGCAGAATTGTAAAATGTTTTGCAATTAAGTAAACACATAGTGTAGTTGCTTTATCATGCAATATATTTGGTTGTAAATTGCCCAGTAGTAAACTGACCATTTGCTGATAAAGAACATCATCTCAGTTTATTCAACAACATTTCCAACAGTGTTTATTTTATCCAGGTAAGTGAATTGAGCAACCATTCCATTTTTTGTTGTTGTTTTTTTTGGTGTCCCACTTGATATGGACTTCTTGGTTAAAGGTAATAGGATAACAGAGGCGCCAATAGGATAAAAAACACTAAAAGAACTTAAAAACCCATTTTGGTAATAGAGGAGGCAGTGGTGGACTCACCCCCTCCAAGCAGAACACACGACTGTGGATTTTCAGTCAAAACAATTTTATTGGATACTCCAAATAAAGTGCAACGCGTTTCACGGGATACAAACCCGCTTCATCAGGCAATAACAGATAGGAGTAAACAGCATCTGCCAGTATCATCAACACTGAGCGCCTCTCTCCCAGAGGCGCTCAGTGTTGATGATACTGGCAGATGCTGTTTACTCCTATCTGTTATTGCCTGATGAAGCGGGTTTGTATCCCGTGAAACGCGTTGCACTTTATTTGGAGTATCCAATAAAATTGTTTTGACTGAAAATCCACAGTCGTGTGTTCTGCTTGGAGGGGGTGAGTCCACCACTGCCTCCTCTATTACCAAAATGGGTTTTTAAGTTCTTTTAGTGTTTTTTATCCTATTGGCGCCTCTGTTATCCTATTATCTACATCAAGTCCACCCTTGGTGGAGGGTTGTACCCTTCCTTCTTCAACTACAGAGAGCGACTTTTTAATCCTGAGTGGGGTCAGGACAATCTCCCCACCTGCTTTGACAGTGGTTGCCTACTTGGTAACCCTGGTTTGTGAGTATTAAATTAATATTATTACTCTATCAATTATACCTTACCAGTACATACTACACTATATTGGGCTCTTGGTGTTCTCTCTTTTTCTCTTGGTTAAAGGACACTTGAACTGAGAGGGATATGGAGGCTGCCATATGTATTTCCTTTTAAACAATACCTGTTGCCTGACTGTCCTGCTGATCTCTTTGGCTGTAGTAGTCAAAATCCAACAAATTCCAACTGTGTGGAAGTATTTAAGAAGATGGTGGAAACTGATCTGGAACAGATCTAACCGCAAAGAGTAAGAGGAGTGGCAAAGGTAGCTAAGGAAATGCTGGAAGAAAAGAAGCTGGTGGTGCGACCAGCTGATAAAGGGGGGAGGGGGGGTTGTAGTCCTTAGCCAGGAGTAATATGGGGAAGAGTTAAACAGACTAGTCAATGACACAACAACCTATAAAAGACTGAAAGGGAACCCATGCGCTGAGTTTGCCACTGAATTGAGAGAAATACTGAAGTTGGGGCTAAATGAGGGGATCTTGGACAATAAGGAATATGAATTTCTGATACCTACAGCTCCAAGGCGCACAAGAGTCAGAAAAAATTGTCGGGGAGGCCCATCATAAGCGGAATAGGTTCCATTACCCATCGGTTGGGACAGTATCTGGATTTCTTTCTGCAACCGCTTGTGATGGGCCTCCCCCAGGTAATAAAGGATACCAAGCACGTGTTACAAATTCTTGAGAATCTAAAATTGGAAGAAGGAGACATACTAGTAACCGCTGATGTAACATCGTTGTATACGAATATTCCGCATGAGGCAGGTCTAGAGGCAGTGAAGTACTATCCTTGAAAAGAATCAACAATTGAACGAGAAACAACGCCAATTTATTACGAAGCTACTGGAATTTGCTCTTACACGCAATTACTTTTGGCATGATGGGGCATCTTACCTGCAGATTAGGGGATGTGCTATGGGGGCGGGGTTTGCCCCCTCCCTAGCTAATCTATTTATGGGCAGGTGGGAAGAGATGGTATTGGGGAATAGTGATGATAGTAGAATTTACATCTGGCGAAGGTTCATAGATGATCTCTTTATGGTGTGGAGGGGAGACGAGGGAGACCTCCCAGTGTTCTTTGAAAGGCTCAACGTGAACAGGATGAACATTTAGCTAACCATGATAAAAAGTAGGACATCGATACACTTCCTGGATTTAAACATTGAAAAAAAGAATGGAAAGATATGCACAACAACTTACTTTAAACCGACGGATAGAAATGGATACCTTGATAAAGATAGCGGCCATCATCCGAAATGGAAAAATGCAATACCGAAGGGACAAATGATTAGACTTCGGAGGAACTGCACTGATATGAGACATTATGTGGGACAATCACAGGTGCTAGCTGAACAATTTATTGACAAGGGATACAATGAGGTTGAAATCCGGAGACAGATTATGGATGTAGGCAGAAAAGATAGATCAGAACTAATCAAAAAGGGACCGAGAAGTATAATGAGCCAACAAACGGAAAATATACCCTTCCTAAGTGACTTCAACATCCAGTATAAACAGGTAGAACATATTATAAGGAAACATTGGGCCATACTGAAAGAAGACAATCAACTTAAGAAAATACTACTGATCACCCCAAATGTATATACCGTAAGGCAAAGAACCTGAGGAACTATTTGGCGCCAAGCTGCGTCAATCCGCCTAGGGAAGTGATACCATTCTGGCAACAACATGTGTTTTTCCCATGCAGAGGATGTGTAGGATGTAGAGAGGGTATGCCAATTAGATGTAACGAGGTAGTATCTGTGTCAAAAGGAACCACCCACAAAATAAAGCAGAACATCACGTGCAATACGAAGGGGGTGGTATACATGGTGTGGTACCCATGTAACATCCAGTATATAGGTAGAACAACCAGGAAATTAAGAAAGAGGATTGAAGAACACATTGGAAATATAAGACGAGGAATGATGGGACACAGTGTATCAGATCACTACAGAACACATCACCAATCGGACCCCAGTACCCTAAAGTTTTGTGGAATAGAAAGGGCCACCTACTCATGGAGAGGCTGTAATAAAACTCGGGAGATATCAAAAGCCGAAACCAGATGGATCTATCAGATGGGTACTTTGCAACCTGGAGGACACAATGTAGAAATAGACCTTAACTACTATATAGCAAGTAACTAAAAGATAGGATTTACACTATTTCTCTATAAGAATAAATGTAACAAACTTGCCACTTGATATATAGTGATGGCTCTAGTAGCTGTAAATTCTATAAAAGTTTATGCCTCCTTGTTTTTAACATTAACTTTTAATTTTTCTTCTTAATTTATGGAATGTATATGTCAGTATGTTACCTCTTATATCTAAGTCACATGTATATACTGTAATTTATATGAACTTGTAATGTTAATCCAGAGAAAGGGGCTATATACTATCTGACCACAAGATGGTGATCAAGCGTAGGATTATGAACTTTTGGGAGTATTATTTATGTATAAGATTGGACTTCTATGAATTTTATTGAACCCTATTGAACTTATGGAAGATATATTCCCACATTATTTTATCTTTAAAATATGTGACCTGAAAGGGAAATGGTATGCATATGAATGTCTGTAATGTTATATTAATAGGCCTCCCCCCTGCCTCAGCCTTGCGTAATATGGGATGATGCTATGCGTCCGCCCATAGCGGCGAGAGGAACACGTCGCATCTCCCTGTGAACATCCGCATATCTAAGCCTCGTAGTGGCGGCGTGGGGAAGCTACGCATGCAGCATATATGCCAATGATGTGTGGAGAGAGCGCAGTGGGAGGAGTATCGCTCTTACGAACATAAATTACCAGATGTCCTGAGGCTAGCCACGCCCCTGATGAGTCACGTGCAGGTGACGAAACGCGTCGGGAGGAGCTAGCAGCCTGCAGGACGATCTGGAAAACATTACAGCAGTGAATGATGGAGTACCCGGCGAGCCTATCCGGAGAGGCACGGGGGAGAGCCGGTTTAAACACTCTACGCACTGTAAACCACTCATGTTTGTGAGTATCACTGCAATAAAGTTTACTTTTATATAACGGAATTACGCTATATGAGGCTCATTTTGTTTGAGGTGAGCAACCACTAAGAAAACCATATAAGCCTTTGCCATGTGAGAGATAACCCAGATTTAAACGGCATAGCGCCTGACAAGATGGAATCTCCCACACTTCTCCTCCTCCTTTTTACAATCTGCTCAGACGCTATTTGGCAAATTTATTTGGAAGGGGAAGTGTGATGAAACGCGGAAAAGCCGCTGCCTCTCAAGGTGAGGCGGCTGTTTCCGCGTCCAGCAGGGCGCCACAACGCGGAAAAAACGCTGCATGCCTCATAGGCAGAGCGGCGGAATCCGCATTGGAAACAGCGGAATCCGCATTGGGAACGGCGGAATCCGCATTGGTTACGGCGGAATCCGCATTGGAGGCGGCTCCCGCACTTGGTTCACTAGATACATTGCAAAACAGTACTAGTGTGGCTGGGACTGATAGTCCACCAGGATTCAGAGTTACACGCGCGCGAGCACAGAGGCTGAGTTTAAATAACAGCCAGAAGTGAGTCAGCTGACCAGGCGGGTCAGCTGACATTTTCCACTGCTCTCATTGGTCCAGCAATTAGGGAGGTCCTGGAAAGGTCCTTGTGTATATATACTGCTGGCTGTTCACTTGTTCTTTGTCTGGCGTTGCGATCACATACGTGGGAGCACCCAGATCCGTAGTCAGATCCGCAAGTGTGCCGGGACCAGCTGGAGCTCTAATCCTACACTTAGCTAGATTCTGTTGATAGCTAAAGTACTAGTTTGATTGTGATTATCTGTTATGACTCTGCCTGCCTGACTATCCTCCTGAACTCTGATCTTGCACCTCGATATTTCTGATACTCTGTTGCCGAACCCCGGCTCGTTCCTAGACTCTGCTTCTGCCTCCTGATTTTGTACCTCGATATTTCTGAGACCCCGTTGCCGAACCCTGCCTGTACTTAGACTCCGCCTTTGCCTCCTGATCTTGTACTTTATCTGTCCGTGTGTGTACGACCTGGCTTGTCCGACCTCGAGAACCGACCTTACTGTTAGAGGCGGTTCCTCGGTCTGTTAGTGACCCTTCCTCCTGAGGGTTACTTTCAGACAATCCCTCCTGCTGTCAGCCCGACTCCTCCCATCTTGGAGAGTCCGGGTCTGTGGAAGGAATCCGTGCAGTACTCCTGACTGCACTGAGGCCTTGTCCTCAAAGTTTTACTGTTACACCAAACACTACACTCTACTCAGGTGAACATAGGTTAGCTGGTATATCGGATTATCAGGTGATACTGCAGATCACTTATAATCTGGTATACATCTGCATTCCCAGTGATACTGCAGATCACCGGTAATCAGATCCTCTCTGTGCTTCACCGATCGTTACAGAACGCCAGACCAAAAAACAGATGGACGCACGCACTGACCTTCTGACTGTGCTTGCCACTTCGGTGGATAGCATCCATCAAGCACTGGGCCAGCACAAAGCCTTAATTGATGGCCTATCAGGCTCTGTGCGAACTCTTCAGACGTCAGTTGATTCGGTGCGATCCCCTCCGAGTAATGACATACGTATGCCCGTACCTGATAAATTTTCTGGCTACAAGTCTGACTTCCGGAATTTTAAGAGTAGAGTGTTATCATATTTCGAGTTGAGACCCCGATCCTTGGGGACTGAGACCCAACAAGTCATCTTTATTAAAACTTTGTTAACTGGTGACTCCCAGTCCTGGGCGTACAACCTGCCCCCCACAGATACAGCTCTGACCTCGGTAGGGGAATTCTTTAAGGCCATGGCGGTAATTTACGACAACCCTGACCTCGCTGCGACCTCTGAGCGGAAGCTTAAGCTTTTACGGCAAGGCAGGGGTTCAGTCGAAGATTACGCGGCCGAATTTCGTAGGTGGTCAATTACGGCCAGGTTTGACACCTATGCCCTCTTAGATTACTTCCTGTCTGGGTTGTCGGATGAGGTCTCCGACCTAATGTTAAGTCAACCCGAGCCCAGAACAGTCGATGAGGCCATCTCAGCGGCCATTCGAATCGACCGCAGGTTGTGCTATCAAAAACAAACCAGGGGTAATCACCGTGTCAGAATGGTGGCTTGCGCCACAACCCCAGTGACCCCACCTTCTCCCGAGTCAATGCAGATTGGTCGGTCTGAGCTGTCCCTAGAGGATAAACGGTTGCTCCTCCCGTGTACGATTACATGGGAAGATAGGACCGAGCTCACGGAAGCCTTTGTTGATTCTGGCGCTGCAGCTAATGTTATGGACTTTGAGTTTGCTAAAAGGTTGGGTATTCCACTCACCCCGGTAAGACCACCTGTCCAGGTTACAGCAGTGGATGATTCCCCTCTGCAGAGGAATCACCCGTTATCACAGACATAAGAAGTGGGAGTCACTATAGGGGTGCTGCACAGAGAGAGACTGCAGTTCATTGTATTACATATGTCCACCTCCACAATCATCCTAGGCATGCCGTGGTTACAAATCCATTCACCACAGATAGATTGGGCCACGGGGCAGTTAACAGCATGGTCACCTCATTGTTTCCAGCAGTGTTTAGGGAGGCTGACGTTAGGTCAAACCAGTGTACAGGTGGAAGGAGTACCTGAACAGTACTCAGATTATGCTGACGTGTTCTGTCCTAAGGCTGCGGATAAATTGCCTCCGCATCACACTTTCGACTGCCCCATTGACCTCCGTTCTGGTTGTATGCCCCCTCGAGGCCATTTGTATAATCTGTCTGGACCTGAAAAACTAGCCATGCAGGAGTATATCTGTGAAAACTTGGCCAAGGGCTTCATTCGTCCGTCCCGGTCGCCGGCCGGGGCAGGCTTCTTTTTTGTTAAGAAAAAAGACGGGGGTTTGCGGCCATGTATCGATTACCGGGGCCTAAATAAAATCACAGTGAAGAATCGCTACCCGTTGCCGTTAATAGACGATTTATTCACACAGGTCACTGATGCAAGGATTTTTTCGAAACTAGATTTACGGGGGGCATACAATCTGGTGCGTATAAGAAAGGGCGATGAATGGAAAACGGCCTTCAATACACCTAACGGGCACTACGAGTACCTAGTGATGCCCTTCGGGTTATGTAATGCCCCGGCCGTTTTCCAGGAACTCATTAATGAGGTCTTTAGGGAGGTGTTAGGGAAGTTTGTATTAATCTACCTGGACGACATTCTTATCTTTTCTAACAATCTCCCTGATCACAGAACCCATGTCAGATTTGTACTGGACAAACTTAGGCAGAATTTGTTGTACGCAAAACTTGAGAAGTGTATTTTCGAGGTTACGTCTGTCGCCTTTCTGGGATATATAATCTCCACCTCCGGCCTGTCTATGGACCCTGCCAAGGTCTCCGCGGTCCTGGAGTGGCCGCAGCCGGTGGGGTTGAAGTCTTTGCAACGGTTCTTGGGTTTTGCAAACTATTATAGAAGGTTCATAAAGGGGTACTCCACAGTAGTCGCACCCCTCACCGGTCTTACAAAGAAAGGGGCAGACACCACTCACTGGCCTCCCGAGGCTTTACAGGCATTCTCTACTTTAAAGGAACTGTTCTGCTCAGCACCCATACTGAGACACGTGGACACTTCTTTTCCCTTTGTCGTTGAGGTAGACGCCTCAGAGGTTGGAGTGGGAGCTGTGCTGTCTCAACGTTCAGGCTTACAGGGTAGATTACACCCGTGTGCCTATTTTTCTCGGAGGTTCTCTCCGGCGGAGAGAAACTACGATATAGGCAACAGGGAGCTTCTAGCCATTAAATTTGAGGAATGGCGTCATTGGCTAGAAGGAGCAGAGCACACGATCACGGTTTATACTGATCACAAGAATCTGGAATACATCGAGGGGGCTAAGAGATTGAGCCCTCGGCAGGCCCGATGGTCTCTGTTTTTCTCGAGATTCACATTCCTGATTACGTATACTCCAGGTAGTAAGAATACCAAGGCGGATGCCCTCTCCAGGTGTTTTGAACCAGAGACAGCACAGTCCCCCGCTCCTGAGTCCATCATCCCGCAGAAACTAGTGTTAGCTGCCACGGAAACCTGGGAGGATTGGACAGAGGTTTTGGGTCCCTTTCAGCAGGATGTTCCTGAGGGAAAACCCGAAGGGGTCATGTTTATCCCACTACCATTTCGGTTACAAATCCTGCAACTCTTTCATGCCCATAAGAATGCTGGTCATCCTGGAGCTGCCAGAACGCAGGATCTGATTGCCAGGTGTGCTTGGTGGCCTTCTTTGGCAACAGATTGCAAGGAGTATGTCAGGGAGTGTGCGGTATGTGCCAAAAGTAAACGCTCCCGGCTGGCATCTGTAGGAAGGTTGCAGCCTTTGCCCACCCTGAGTGAGCCATG
This sequence comes from Hyperolius riggenbachi, assembly GCF_040937935.1. Classification (NCBI taxonomy): domain Eukaryota; kingdom Metazoa; phylum Chordata; class Amphibia; order Anura; family Hyperoliidae; genus Hyperolius; species Hyperolius riggenbachi. The sequence goes on along the minus strand of NC_090646.1, from coordinate 287,393,139 downwards.
GACCCACTTGTCCATGGATTTTGTGGGGGAATTGCCCAGGTCTGAAGGCATGTCGGTCATCTGGGTGGTAGTCGACCGTTTTAGCAAAATGGCCCATTTTGTGCCTCTGAAAGGACTCCCCTCGGCTCATGAACTGGCCGAATTGTTCATCAATCACGTCTTCCGGCTGCATGGCATTCCGGAAGACATTGTGTCAGATAGGGGAGTCCAATTCGTGTCTGGATTCTGGAGGGCATTTTGCAACCAAATGGGCATGAAATTGTCTTTTTCGTCAGGCTACCACCCACAGACAAACGGGCAGACTGAACGAATTAATCAGTCTTTGAAGCAATTCCTGAGATGTTACGTTGCGGAGGCTCAGAGTGACTGGGTAATATTTTTACCCTTTGCGGAATTCGCACAAAATAATTTAAAGAATTCTTCGTCTGGTTTCTCTCCATTCCAGATTGTGACAGGGAGGTCACCCAAATTCTCCCCTTTTCCAGTTGTCTCTTCTCCTTTTCCAGCACTGGAGGATTGGCAGAGGTCACTGAGGGACAATTGGGGAATCGTTAAGGGGAACTTGCAGAAGGCATTCCAGAGTCAGAAGGGTCAAGCGGACAAGAGACGGTCCGTGGAATGGAAATTTCAGCCAGGGGATTTAGTCTGGGTGTCCACACGTCACTTGACCTTGAAGCAGCCTTCTGCCAAACTGGGCCCCAGGTTTGTGGGTCCATTTTCCGTGTCTAAGAGAATTAACAACGTCACCTACGTCATTGATCTTCCTGCCAGCATGCGGGGCGTAAGGTCGTTTCACGTGTCTCTGCTCAAACCCGCAGTCCATATGGGCCCTACTCCGCCTCCTCCAGTCCTGGTAGATAGCCAACCCGAGTTCGAAATAGAGAAAATTTTGGACTCACGCGTTGTCCAGAACTCGGTACAGTACCTGGTACACTGGAAGGGGTATGGCATTGAGGAGAGACAATGGGTCCCGGGGACTCGCATGCATGCGGATAAGTTGAGGAAAGAATTTCATACCTTACACCCCGAGAAGCCTGGTAGGAGTTGTCCGGAGTCCACTCCTCGGGGGGGGGGGGGGGTACTGTGATGAAACGCGGAAAAGCCGCTGCCTCTCAAGGTGAGGCGGCTGTTTCCGCGTCCAGCAGGGCGCCACAACGCGGAAAAAACGCTGCATGCCGCATAGGCAGAGCGGCGGAATCCACATTGGAAACGGCGGAATCCGCATTGGGAACGGCGGAATCCGCATTGGTTACGGCTGAATCCGCATTGGAGGCGGCTCCCGCACTTGGTTCACTAGATACATTGCAAAACAGTACTGGTGTGGCTGGGACTGATAGTCCACCAGGATTCAGAGTTACACGCGCGCGAGCACAGAGGCTGAGTTTAAATAACAGCCAGAAGTGAGTCAGCTGACCAGGCGGGTCAGCTGACATTTTCCACTACTCTCATTGGTCCAGCAATTAGGGAGGTCCTGGAAAGGTCCTTGTGTATATATACTGCTGGCTGTTCACTTGTTCTTTGTCTGGCGTTGCGATCACATATGTGGGAGCACCCAGATCCGTAGTCAGATCCGCAAGTGTGCCGGGACCAGCTGGAGCTCTAATCCTACACTTAGCTAGATTCTGTTGATAGCTAAAGTACTAGTTTGATTGTGATTATCTGTTATGACTCTTTGCCTGCCTGACTATCCTCCTGAACTCTGATCTTGCACCTCGATACTTCTGATACTCTGTTGCCGAACCCCGGCTCATTCCTAGACTCTGCTTCTGCCTCCTGATTTTGTACCTCGATATTTCTGAGACCCCCGTTGCCGAACCCTGCCTGTACTTAGACTCCGCCTTTGCCTCCTGATCTTGTACTTTATCTGTCCGTGTGTGTACGACCTGGCTTGTCCGACCTTGAGAACCGACCTTACTGTTAGAGGCGGTTCCTCGGTCTGTTAGTGACCCTTCCTCCTGAGGGTTACTTTCAGACAATCCCTCCTGCTGTCAGCCCGACTCCTCCCGTCTTGGAGAGTCCGGGTCTGCGGAAGGAATCCGTGCAGTACTCCTGACTGCACTGAGGCCTTGTCCTCAAAGTTTTACTGTTACACCAAACACTACACTCTACTCAGGTGAACAGAGGTTAGCTGGTATATCGGATTATCAGGTGATACTGCAGATCACTTATAATCTGGTATACATCTGCATTCCCAGTGATACTGCAGATCACCGGTAATCAGATCCTCTCTGTGCTTCACCGATCGTTACAGGAAGCCCCCCAGGCTCAAAAGACATATTCTGCATAGACCTAAACAACTAGGAGGGCTAGCTGCGCCCGATATTAAAAAATACTACTATGCGGCTGTCCTCACTAGAATTGTAGATTGGCATAGGCACTACACAACAAAGCAGTGGGTCGAGCTAGAACACCTCATTTCTAAGTACCCTCCCGTTAACTTGCCATGGTCGTCTCCTTCTCCACGTCGCAAATGGGCTGACCTACATCTGATATACAACACTCTCAGAGTGCTGTCTATTACCAGACATAAAGAAGACATATCTCCCTGGCCCCCTCCCGAAGTGCCACTATTTAATAATCCTGAGTTTGAGTTGGGCTGCCATAGTAGCCTTTTCAAGGTATGGAAGGCAGCTGGCATTACTGTCACGAATAATCTTTGGAGTCAGGGGAAGTGGCTGACGATTGACGAGCTCAGAGCTAGATCTGGCGTTCATACCCTAGATTGGCTGGGTTTGGCCCAGCTCCGTTCCGTGTGTAGAGCACTGGGGATGTCACCAAGCAACTCCAGATCTAAATCTGCCTTTGAAATGCTTTGCGGAGCAAGGGGTCCATCTCAGAAAACGCTGTCCGCAATATACTCTTTATTGATCAACCAACCGCTTAGCTCACTCTCATACTTTAATAAGTGGGAAAGAGATCTCCAGTGTACGTTTTCTAATGCACAAAGAGCGAAGATGTGTATATTCACCCACAAAGCCTCAATCACGGTCAAACTACAAGAGATCAATTACAAAATTATATCACACTGGTATCTCACCCCACAGAAACTACATAATATCTTCCCAGGCAGAGATCCTCACTGCTGGAGAGGATGTACCTCCACAGGCTCCCTACTCCATTTGTTATGGGAGTGCCCCTTAATCGCTTCTTTTTGGGGAAAAGTGGAACTCTTAATAAGAAAAGTAACGGATAGAGAGGTTCTCTTCGTCCCGCAATTCTTTCTTCTCCATTTTAATAACTGGAGCATAAAGGCATATAAAAACTCCATAGTAAAACATATTCTGAATGCAGCTAAGTTGCTTATAGTTCGAAGATGGGAAACTCATAACATACCTACATTGAAAGATCTAGACCAAGAACTGTGCCATGTTAATGACATGGAAAACACATTAATGACTCTCCAAAATAGATCTGAGCAATATAATAAAACATGGAGATTCTGGAACTTCTATAGAGAATCAGAGGAGTTCAAGCGTCTCTTAATATGATCATGAGTTCTCCATTTATTAACCAGCCTCTTCCTATGTCCCCCTGGCGACCACCGATGACAACCATATACACCTCAAAGTTGAGATAGTGTCGGATACCCAACAACCAGACCCTACTTGTTCTGTTTCTGTGTTCTTTCTCTTTCTTTTGTTATCTCTTCTTGTTTCCTACTTTCTCTTCTTGAGCTACTTCGTAGCTCTATATTCTTTCCTATCTTTCTTTCTCGCTAACGTGTTGTACTGTCACGCTGAAGGACAATCGATATATGATCGGAATGCATACAATGTCTCCACCGTAACCGGAATGCACTCTTCAGCTCCATAGAACTCGACACATCTCTGCGGATCGTAATACAAGTGGATATTTACACTGTTTTATCTGTATGGGCTCAACTACCAATATCACCCCTGTTACCTATGAACATTAAGCTTATCTTCAAAAGTTTACCGGCCACGTCGGGCCTTCCACTTGTATGTAATCCCGTGTACAACTAACTGATGACAAAGAGATGTATATGTTCGGTTGTATTCATGTGACAGTATGATGTCTTCTTACTTTGCTCTGTAAAAACTTTTGCATAAATAAAAAGTATTTGAAAAAAAAAAAAAAAACATATAAGGAGGAACTACCAGGGAGTCTACATCAAGGAGGAGACATCTGGAGTGGGGACACTCAGGAGCTGAGATCGGGCAGCTGGACATAGGAGGACAACAGAGCGCATACCGACCAGTCTCATAGTGGTCACACAGGCTGGTTGAGTGCAGCCCCTAAGGGGGATTCTCCTTTGATGAATTTTGAGTGGAGTGGAGCGCTATCTATCTATACATGAAAGACTGTGCAGGGGGATTTGCTGAACCTCAATAGAGTGCATACACACAGGAGGAGTGAGGGCAGGGGCGCCTCTAGCCTTCTTGTCACTCCAGGCAAGAAATCCTGTGGCGCCCCCCCCCCCCCCATAAAAAATAAAACAAAAATCATATACATTATAGAACACTTCACACATGATATAAGCCATCAGAGAGGGATAACTATGAAATGGGGCCCTAGGCAAGATAACACTTTGCCCTCCACTGATGGTCACCTGGCTTATTTAGTTAGATTTGGTGGGGGCTAGCAACCACCAGGCCCCTAAACTCTCTCTAGACCCTAGGCAGCTGCCTAAGTTTGCCTTGTGGATGATCAGCATTGTATGCCATACAGCACATGCTGCCAGTATGCACCTCAAATAAATACAGCATCCACACTACAAGTTCCAATGGCATTCACATTGCAAGATTGGATTATCAAGCAAGACATTCTTACTTTTTCACAAACATTATGAGATATGCAAATATGTTACCACCTGTTAGGGTAGGACTAGAGTGGGTATATCATGACATTGAAGGGCTGATATGGTAAGGTGGTTTAAGGCCCAGTGCACACCGAGCGGTTTTAGCAGCGATCCGCCAACCGCATTTGTCTGTGAAAACGCTTGGCTAATGTATTTCCATGGGATGGTGCACACCAGCGGTTTGAGGTTTTTAGCAAACCGCAAACGTGCCTCCTGCTGCACATTTGCGGTTTGCAGAAGCGATTCTGCCTCGATGTAAAGTATAGGAAAAATGCAAACCGCTCTGAAAACCGCTAGATCAGAGCAGTTTTCCAGGCGTATTTGTTACAGAAGCTGTTCAGTAACAGCTTTTACTGTAACAATATTTGTAATCTGCTTCACAAAAACGCTCGGCATGTTTAGAAAATGTCTCTAAACATGCCTAGAATCGCTCTGAAATCTGCTCCAAAACCGCTAGCGTTTTGAGGATCTGCTAGCGGTTTTGGTGTGCACTGGGCCTAACAGTTTGATTCATAATGCATTCTGGAGATAAGCACAGTGTGTTTGTAGTGTAAGTGATACAAGAGAAGAGAAGTAGAATGGAGGGAGGAAGGGTAGTAGAGGGTCAGAATTGATGACATGGATGAGCAGATATCTATGAGTAGAATAGAGGCTCAGTGGGTACCACTACTGCATTTTAGTGCTGAGTCCTAGGCTTGAACATTGGCCAGGGCAAAATCTGCATGGAGTTTCTGTCTTCAGACACTTCAGACATTTCCTGCATCCTAAAAAACATACTAATAAGTCAACTGGTTTACCCCAAAACAATCCTATATTGAAAATATTAGACTATAACTGTGGTAGGGATTAGACTGTGAGCTCCTCTGAGGACAGTCAGTGACATGACTATGTACTCTGTAAAGTGCTTCAGGAGATGTCAGTGCTATATAAATAAACAATAATAATATGGTAGGACATTATACTATGACTATGGTAGGGTTAGATTGTGAGCTCCTCTGAGGACAGTCAGTGACATGACTATGTACTCTGTAAAGTGCTTCAAGAGATGTCAGTGCTATATAAATAAATAATAATAATATGGTAGGACATTAGACTATGACTATGGTAGGGTTAGATTGTGAGCTCCTCTGAGGACAGTCAGTGACATCACTATGTACTCTCTACAGTGCTGCAGAAGATGTCAGTGCTAAATAAATACATAATAATAATATGGTAGGACATTAGACTATGACTATGGTAGGATTAGATTGTGAATTTTTATTAAAGTAAATCGAAGCATACACAAATAATAAATAAGGTTAAAAGGTATGCCATCATAAGGCTGAAAGGATAACTCCAATGCACATAATATAAAAAATAAGGTATGCAATAAAACACAACAAATCAAGGACAAGCTTTATCCCATGTATATTCCATGTATATATATAGAAAGGAAACAGAACAACACTTGCACTGTACCATAAGCAATAAAAGAAAACAACACAATGTACCGTATTAGGGGAGACACCATTCACTACCATCCATACTAACATAACCAACATAACCACAAAAAATACAACATATCCCACTCCAAAAAAGTGAAAGACAGCACCAACAAAACACCATACACACCTCACACATACCATGGGACTTTTACGCCCAAGAATACCCAGCAACATAAGACTGAGGACAAGACACAGGACAAGACAGAAACTAAAATAATACCTAAAGACAAGACAACACCTCACCTACACATAAAGAGAAACACAAAGGGATGCTCCCTGTGTGCCTGCGGCCAATACTTCAAAAATCAAGAAAAATCAAAATCTAGGGTGAAAAAAGAGAAAGAGACAGTAAGCTGCACCCAGGAGAGATTTCCACCAAGTCAAGGAGGCTTGATATTCTGCCACGCCAGAATCCAAGCCCCTCTCCCCAGCTTCTTCCTCTCCAAGTACCGAATGGTTCCCACCTCACCGAGAATAGTGCTCACCACCACCTGGACGGGCAAGTCTTTCTTCCTAATAGCTAAATCACACCGTGCTAACCATAAGTGTCTCCTGACCACTAGACTAACTATATACAAAGTGCACAAATCATAACCCTGGCGCTGATTAAAAGCTCCATAGGCCCACTCGGCATAACCAAGATGCGCCAGAAACGGGATATTCAGAACCCTCCCCACCTGATTATAAACTTCTACATTAAAGGGACATGACATCAAGAAATGGTCCATGGTCTCCTCAACAGCACACCCCTGCCGAGGACAACCACGTTCCTCCACATCCCGATACTTCATGAGCCCTCTAACGTAAAGCTTGCCCTGGAAGGTAAGCCAGGCGATGTCCCACAATTTGTTCGGAATCCGCGGCGAGTTCAACAAACGCAATCCCTCCTCCAAAATTGTGCCTGGGCAATCCCTCAAGGCCAGTGAGTCAGGAAAGTAGGAGTCCACCACCCATGCCGACAGGGCTTTCCTGTCGACCGATTTGATGTCCTCCACTGTCAATCCCCACTGCAACAGTTTCTTCAAACACGGCAAGACATAGGCCGGGAGGTAGCCATGACGCCTCCTCAGATTTTTCACTGGGCCACCGCTCTTCCATTCCCCAAGGTAAGGCTCACACCAAATCTGAAAGATCCCTACCCAACCAGGCGGGTTCTCCATTAACATACTACCAATATTGTACTTAATAAAAATTAAGGAGAAGAAAACAATCGGGTTGACCATGCCTAGGCCACCCTCCCGTCTAGTTTTATAGGTAATATTTCTACGCACATGGTTTAGCTTGTTTCCCCATAACATCTGGAAAAACAAGCCATTGACCCTGGTATACAGGGATGCTGGCAAAATCGTGACGTAACTGACATACAACAATATTGGTATCAGGTAAGTCTTGATCAGGTCAATCCTTTCTCTATAGGTCAAACTCCAACCTTTCCAGCGAACCACTTTCCTGTCGACATCTGATAGTTTGCTAACCCAATTTCGCAGGCCATAATCGCCTGGGCCAAATTTGATGCCGAGAATCTTGATTTCATCCTGAGGCACGGGAAAGGATCCGGGAAGACTAAAGGACTCTCCATCTTTGCCCATCCAGAGAGTTTCACACTTATCCGGATTAATCTTGGAACCAGATGCCAATGAGTACCGGGTGATCTCTTCAGCAACCACCAGCGCCTCCTCTGCATCCGAGACCACCACAGTGACATCATCAGCATATGCCACCACCTTCAAGGATGAGTTCCCAGAGATGCCCACCGGAACCCCACCAAGCATGCTGCCCTCTAGCCTTCTCACGAAGGGGGCGATGGCGAACACGTACAGCAGGGAACTCAGCGGACAACCCTGGCGGACCCCCGAGCTCACCTCAAAAGGCTGGCCTATCCATCCATTGATCAGCATAAAACTCTCAGCCTCCTTGTATAAAGTTCGCAACCAATCTACAAACCTCCCCTGCAAACCATACACGGTAAGTAGCCGCCACAGATACTTGTGATTGACCCGATCAAAAGCTTTGGACTGATCCAACGTCAGCAGGTACTTTCCCCAACCCTCAGCTCTGCATCGCTCCAGGACCTCCCGGACAGCTAACAGTGCTGAGAGCGTGCTCCTTCCCACAACAGAGCAGTGCTGATGGCAGGAAAGCACATCTGTCACCTGGGACAACCGCCAGAACAAAATTTTCGCCAGGATCTTCCTGTCGACGTTGATAAGGCTGATGGGACGCCAGTTCTCAATCATCTCCGGATCACGACCTTTTGACAGCAGGATTACCGCAGATTGCCTCATGGAGGGTGGTAACCGACCCTCAGCAAGGCAATCATTAAGAGCTCCAGCCAATTGAGGAGCCAGAATGGACACAAAAGCCTTGTAAAACTCAGCCGTCAGTCCATCTGGACCCGGGGTCTTTTTAGGCGCAAGGCCACCAATGGCTCTTGCTACTTCATCTGCAGTAATCTCCGCTGTCAAGTCTATGGCAGAAATATCAATATCTCCCAGACCCGGTGTGGAATCCAAGAAGTCTTCCATCCTTGTCTGGTCAAGTGGCTTCTCCCCAAGCAGATCAGCATAAAACTCTCTAGCGATGGCTAGGATCTCCGACCTGGACTTTGCCAGAGACCCCGAACCATCCCTGAGACCGATGACCGTCTTAAGCGCTGAACTTTGTTTAAAACTCTGGTAAGGGTCAGGCGAGTGGTACTTACCATGATCCCTCTCCAAAGCCAAAGAAGCCAGCCGGTCGTATTGCTGCTGCTTAAGGCGAAGTTTGACCTCAGAGATCTCCCCCGGATCTCCGCCCTCAGAGACAAGGATAGTCAATCTCTCCCTTAGAGCCTGGTAAGCCAAGTTTCTATCAACACCTCTACGGGTAGCTAGACCCTTGAAAAATCTGACAACACGTTTTTTGACCTCCTCCCACCAACTCAGACCTATTGTCAAAGCAGTCCAGGATGGAAACTTGTGCTTGAAAAAACTCCTCAAAGGATTGTCTCACCTCATCTTCCAGCAACAGGGACGAATTCATTCTCCAGATACCCCGACCCCTGGGAGGAGCATCCGAAGCATTTAAGCCCACCGACAGAATAAGGTGATCCGAGAACTCCACCGCCAACAACTTAGGAGTTGAAGTGATGAGGCCCTCTGAAACAAAAAATCTATCTATCCTGGACCTACTACTACCTCTCTGAAAGGTGAAACCTGTGAGACCTGGGGAGTGACGAACGTGCACATCCACCAGGTCGGACTCAGTAACTATCTTCACTAAAAACCTGCTATCTACACCTATCCGGACCTGGGCCCTTGCCCTGTCCATGGCCCTAGTGATGGTGTTAAAATCACCACCCAGGATCACTGGATAGGCTGAAAAAAGGTATGGCCTGACCTGTGTAAGAAGGCGCTTTCTCTCCCCCTTAAATCTGGGGCTGGCATAGATGTTAATAAGCCTGAGATCCTGCCCCCTCACACAGACGTCTAGGACCAGATACCTACCCATCTCCACCTCAATTACCCGCCGGCAAGTTACCATGTCGGCCCTAAAGAGGACCGCCACACCACTACCAGGCTCTCCCGCAAGGGACCAAAAACTCGGACCGGACACCCAATCCCTCTCAGCCAACCAGAGGTCGGCTGCAGAGGTGAGTCTGGTCTCCTGCAGGAAAAACACATCAGCCTCATGGGCAGCCAAAATCGAAAAAGCCAATTTTCGAGCTCTGGTCATTTTGATACCGGCAACATTGATTGTAGCCAATATAAGTGGTGGGGGAACCGCCATCAGGGTGATTAAAGTTTCCCTTTATCCTTCTTTAGACGAAGACAAAAACCAAAGCAAAAAGACAACGTCTACAAAAATAAACAGAACACAAATCACAATGCCGCCCCTACGGAAACAGGACTTTCCACCACCATCTCCTCCTCTTCGGAAGCAAGAGGAGAAGTGGCTAATAACTCATACCTGTTGGTCAGGTTAATCTCCTTGTCCCTTTGTCTCCTTAGGTAGGCAGCTGTCCTGCTTGCCTCTCTCGGATCCTCAGGGAGACCCCTACACAGGGGTTTAACACCCCTTTTCTTTTTGGTTTTAAATCGCTCCTCAAGGTAGAACTTATCTTCCTGCGAGAGGTGTTCCCTTTTCCAAGGGGCAAGGGCCGCATCTGTAGGACAAGGGGCCGAAAAGGCATATCCAGAAGGAACAGGGCCAGCCATAGTAAATCCACTACTAATGGCTGACACGGAGGGGCGGGTGGGGGGGGGGGGAGTGAACGAGACAACAACAGGAGGGGCGGGGGGGTCCGGGGCAGTTGGAATGACAGGACTAGGAGGGAGGGGGGACACTGCAGGAACCAAGGGGGCAGGAGAAGGAAGGGGCTCTGCAGAAACTGGAGGGGCAGGAACTGAAGGGGCAGGAGTGGAAGGGGGCAAAGTAGAGCCACCAACAGGAGGAGCGGTGGCAGGGGGAGCCCTTGTCTTCCGAGAGAGAGACTTAGGCGTTAGAGAGCGACCCTGAGGAGCAGCAATGAGGGGCCGAAGGCCACCATCTCTCCTACTCCTTGTGGGTTTGAGTCGCTGCTCCTTGGGAGGAGGGTGACCTCCGCTTTTTGGAACAGCACCCCGGGCGGGAGCCGATGACTCAGGCCCAGGCTGCCTATCAGAAGCCATGTCAACTGAAAGAGGACCAAGGGAAGGGACTACAGAGGACGGATTCACACTAGACGTAGACACGGTAGGAGCTGGGATAGACTCAACACACACACTAGGATCAGCCACTGAGACATTTTGGTCCTCTACCATAGTAGTCAACATGGCGACTTTCAGATCCGAGGGCATCGTCGCCCAGGAGGTCGGGCACTCTGTGTAGGGATGACCGAATTCAAAGCAAAAATTGCATTTAATTCTCTTGCAAGACGACGCAGAGTGCCCGAACTCCTGGCAGCGACTGCACCTCGGATCCGGGCAGCCACTGGCCAAATGTCCCCTCTTGCCGCACCTGTTGCAGGTCCTAGGTTGGCCCGGGTAATAGGTTATAACTTTGTCCCGCCCTATGAGGGCGGAACGGGGAATATGGGTGACGACCCCCTCCTTTGTACGGAGCCGGATCGCCACCTCATACTCCCCCCACCAGATCCCGAGCTCATCCAGGACCCTGTGCGGCGGGGACATTATGTCCGAGTAATGTTGGACCCAAGTCATCAGGTCCCGCACCGGAATGCTTTCGTTCTGCACCACGATGTGTGCCTTTCTTTCCAGCGTTTGCCTGGATAAGGGAATGACTTTAAAGCCATGCCATTCATTACCATCTGAATGCCTTAAACGCTCCTCGAGAAAGGCTTCCATGCCATGCTGGGAAAGAAAGGACACATCGTAGTAAGGCGGAGGGTCCCCTGGAGCCAGGATCGCAAAGAGGTCTGCCGGCCTTATCCCCAGATCAAGGAGGTACTTTACGAACTGTTTTTTGTTCGGGATAGGAGTATGCGTATGGTCCCACTTGAGGCGGATCACGTTCCTCCGACCTGGGGTGCCATCTTCCAATCCTGTCTCCAGGGGAGCCAACACCCTCCTACCAGGAGCAGCGCTCCTAACCACTCTTGAATAAGACACCGGCCGAGCCGCTGAAGTACCCTGGGCCGAGGCTGCCAGAGGAGCAAGCGCCCCAGGATTCTGGGCAGGACCCAACTCAGGGAACCCAACTCTTATCACACTTTCCAACTCTGGCAGCCCCGGTCCAGCCACAACATCCCTCCCAACATCCACCACAACATCATCACCAGTGTCAATACGCACATCCGCATTAACACCTTCCCTGCCAGCATCAACTGTGGCTGTAGGGGTTTCAACACCTGTCTGGCTTAAGCTGGCTGCAGTGGAGACGGGGGGAGGGGGGGACCTATACCTGGGGGCATTCGGCCCGAGCCCGAATATGGCCTCCATCCACTCCATCTCCCCTGAGAAGGAAAATCTCGTAATCGTATCATTACGGACCGTAAATTTCTTTCCATCTGCTCGAAACTCGAGCTGGAGGCCACATTGGGGGTCGCCCGAGCCTACCAGGTGCAGGCCCCCATAGTAACCCCCCGGCTCCACCGCCATAACAACAGCCTCACCAGAGTGTTCGTTCACGACTATTAATCTGGTTTTCTCTAACCGGTATGTCATGTCAGTGGTTTTAAATTCTGTGACAACATCGCCACTTACAACAGGGGGGGGTTCTGGGTATCTATCTGTCTTTTGCTTCTTTTTCCCTCCTTTTTTACTACTCTCAGATATTAGGTCTGAGAGGAGGTTTCTCTCAAAAAGGGAATCAAGATCCCTATATCCATCACCTCTCTTCCCGGAGACACTTCCCCCTTTTTTCTGCACCATTAGAATCTCCCCACCCTCATTCTCCTGCACAAAGGCGGGGGGACCCTCTTCACCCTGAGCACCTTCTCCACCTTGAGAACCCTGAGAAGATATATCAGTCTCCTCCACCACTGACACTTTCCCACTTTTCCCCCTCCTCCCACCAACATCAATGCGTAATTTCTTAACTTTGCTTACTCTATTTTTCCCTTTTTTCTTAATCTTTTTCTTAGGCAGTTTATCAGGTAAAGAGGATTTCATCTCACCTATCCGGTGCTCAGTGTCCTCGTCCCCACTCTGCGCTTCAGAAAAGCTGGAGTTGCCCTCCTCAGCAGAGGTCTGGAAGAATTCCTGAGCTAGCTGATCAGCGTCGCTCTCAATTATTCCAGCAGGCTCAAGCTGCTCTGATCTGTCATTCTGAAGAACATCCTCGTCCATAAACTCCTCCACGGTCAAGTCCATTTCCAGACTTGGTTGCATGGCCATACACAAGACTTCTCTGCTTTGCTCTTTGCTGAGGGATGAGTTTATCAGACCTAGGAAAGCTGTCCCGCTCTCGTCCAGGTCCTCCCGCAGCATTGTGGTCGTGGTTGCCAGTGCAGCTCCAGGTTGTCTTCTCTGGGCTCTAATACCATCCTCCTCCTCATTTGCATCATCGCCGCCCACAGCAGCCGTCTCAGCTTGCACTTCACCACTTGGCAATTGACTTCCTGCATCCCCTGCCTCCAACAGTGGTGTAGATGCATCCCCTGCATCCCTTTGCTGCATTCCGCCTTCTTCCTCATTCATCCCTATGGAGATTCCGTCATCACGGCAGTTTCCGCATCCATCTCCATCCACAGTGCTGGTGATTCCGTTTCTATGCGGACTCCCGGCTGCGTCAACCGCATTGGCCTTACTGATGATTCCACCTTCATGCGGCTTCTCAGTCGCGTCAACCGCCATACAAACTTCGCCTTGACGCGGAAATACCGCCGCGTCAACGCATACAAACTTTCCGCGTTCCTCTTCATTGCTTTCAATGGTGGTTCCGTATTCAGACAGAACGGCAGCCGCTGACGTCACATCCGCCCCGCCGACCGGAAGCTGGCTCGGCGTGGACGGGGCACCTCGCGGCGAGCCGGCGCCATCTTGCTTGAATGTAATGCCAGGTGGGGAGCTTTCCCACTGACCCTGGGCGCACAGCCCCGCTCCCAGCTTTACCCCAGACCCTACACCGGCCACCATAGGTGACCCTGATGCAAGGACCAGGGGTCCACCAGGAGCAGAGACCATGCGAGCACCCAGGGAGGCCCCTGCAGCTGTAGCCACACCACCACCTCCAGGTAAGTTAGAGGGGGGCATGCCAGCCACAGCCACAGCGGGGACAGCACCGGCACCGCCACCCACTACCCCACCGAGGGCCCCAGCAGCACCCATGCTACCAGGACCCCCAGCAGCAGGGGTAGCGGCACCAGCACCATCAGCACTCACCTGGGCACTCGCCACAGAGCCCGGTACCGGCATCCCTTGCACCTCACTCGCACAGCTGCCCTCCATGGGGTTTTCATCACATACCCTCTGCCCGGGTGGGATGGGAGACTGGGACACTTCCTCCTTCACCCAAAGTGGTCTCTCCGGGGGGGTGCATTCCTCCTCTACAATCACGCACTCATCATCCGTGTCGCTGTCATCGACATACTGCTCAGGTAACAACATTTTTTTAAATCGCTTCCTGTATCCCAATTGCTCGGCAAAGGGACCGCCAACTTTTTCAAGTTCTACCAACCTTGATTTCTGCTGTTTTATCTGTTTCCTCAGCTCTAACATCTCTTCGTCCTGCCACAGCATTTCAGGTTTCCACTTGATGCCATAACGGAATCTCGCCCTTGCAAAGTTATACCTCAGCTGGCTCAGGGTCTCTTCGCAGGTCTTCGCGGCTTTGACCCAGGCTATAGCGTTGTTGGCGATATCCCCTCCTGAGGAAACCTCATCATCCCCTAGGTAAGTTGATGAAGCCGTAGGGGGGGAATGAGCTGGCCGCTCCATGGCTGGAGCGGCCAGTTAGCTTAGGGTAAGCCCCTGCCCGGCAAGGCCCGGAGCAGGGACTTCAGGTGAAAGCTATGCCCAGAAAAGATGCTCCAAGGCTGGATCCGGCTCTACAGGTAAAAAGACCTCCCCTGGAAGTCCAGGAGCTCTCTCAACACACGTCCTCCTCCTCCTATGCTAGGATTAGAGTGTGAGCTCCTCTGGGGACAGTCAGTGACATGACTATGTACTCTGTAAAGTGCTGCAGAAGATGTCAGTGCTATAATAATATTATGGTAGGACATTAGACTATGACTATGGTAGGATTAGATTGTGAGCTCCTCTGAGGACAGTCAGTGACATGACTATGTACTCTGTAAAGTACTGCAGAAGATGTCAGTGCTATATAAAGTACTGCAGAAGATGTCAGTGCTATATAAATACATGATAATAATATGGTCGGACATTACAGTTTGACTATGGTAGGGATGAAATTGTAAGCTCCAGTGAGCAGTCAGTGACATGACTATGTACTCTGTAAAGTGCTGAAGATGTCAGTGCTACATAAATACACAATAATAGTTCCAAATGCTACTGGCTCCCCTGAAGAGTGCTCATACTAGTGTACATAGTTGTGCACATTGTTCCCCAAGTAGCAGTTGTTTGGTCAGAGAGACAGTGGGAGAGGGAGCATGAGCAGAGGGTGAGGGCAAGCAAAGTTAAGCTCCACACTCACCACAGTGACTGCAACAACACAGGAAGATGGATCCAGCGAGGTGTCCCTCATGACAAGCGTCCAGCGATTCATCTTCCTGCCAGCAGGTATGTGAGATGTCACGTGACATTACAGGACGGGCGCAAACGAGAAGTCAAGCGACCTCAGTACTTTACTTGATCCTCAGTGACGGTCACTTTTCACCACACAACGCTAAGCAATGTCACGACATCGTGTAAATGACTACTTGTCGCTCAAAAAAAAAATTGATGAACATCGGGAAAATCGTTGGAAAAATCGTGAGGTGGTACATAGCATTAGAGAGAGGGCAAACAGACAGCATGAATGGAAATACATTATTATGCCATCTTCAATTATAAGTAGTGATGGATGTAATTACACACATTGCTTACATGTCCATTATCATTGTTTGAGCTTTAGATGCTGCCCTCCTATTCACTCACGCACAATGAAAGACAAAACCTGCAACCCCCACTGTGTCCATTACACACTTCAAACACTGTCCTGTTGAATTCAGGGAGAAGTGCAGGCTGTGTAGGGGAGAGGATCAGATGATCCATAGCTAGTCATGGCGATCCTCCTGACATCTAGACATGCAGACATTCTAGCAGAGCACACAGCTGTCTGCAGAGTTTACTGTTTGTTTGTTTGTTTGTCTCACTCCCTCTGCAGACTCAGTAACATTTGGGGGTAGGGCGCTGTCGCTGTCTCCTCTGTGGAGAGGCAGAGAACAGCTATAAGCCAGAGACACCTTCTTAGGGAGTATCTATAATTCTGAACTCTGAATGATTCTTTAGTGACTTAGCAGAAGGCTATTTGTGAAAAGAGCAGAGTAACCAAGCAGCTCAGGGTGACCCAAGCTACTAGGAATGTATAGGGGGATAAAAGGAACCAAATGCCCTCCTACTAAAAAAGCAAAGCTTGGTGTAATTTGCCTTCTTAAAACAGAAGGAAATCTTTTTCTCTCCAGTCCCTTACAACGGTCTTTCAGGACAGGAATTTTTATTTCCCCTTGGACTGACAGTAATTTATTGCGCCTTCCCCATCAAAGCCGCTCCAAGCCGCTGCCTGGGTGGTCAGTAGGTAAAGGCGCCCCTGAGTGAGGGGACTATAAACAAACATAGGACTAAACTTCATTGAACTTTTTACTGTTTGTTTGCATGTTAGAATTGTAGCACTGTACATTATATACATAGTAGTCAGTGGTGCTCAGCAAGATTTCGGATATCCGAACTACCCAGATAATCCAAACTTTTTCCACTATCCGAACTTTGAATAGCAATTCGGATATTTTTTTAAATCCGAATAGACTATCCGAGCAGACTCGGATTTCCCATCTGAAATCCGAAATCTGGACGGATAGTTAGTTCAGATATCTGAGCAGAAGCCAAACTCAGCTATAGAGAGAGAGAGAGAGAGAGACCTCCGAAAGGGTTTTTTGCCATTTAAAGAGACTTTTGGAAGCATTTTAAGCCATTTTCAGGTCATTTCCGGTTTTCTATCCGGATATCCGAATCCGGCCGGCTTGCCAGGCAACAGGTATTGTTTAAAAAGAAATATATATGGCAGCCTCTATATGTCTCTCACCTTGGGTTCCATTTAATTATTTCTTCAGAAGAGGATTTTTGATGCAAATCACCACAGATTTCCAGTTACGTACCTTTGGTGCTTGCCAAGAGGAGCGCTTGGACTGTGGCAACACCTCTGCCTACAACAATTCCACAAAGAAATATTCTATAAACCTGAACCCTATAAGACGATCAGTTTAATGTTCACCCCGCAGGATCCTTGTGAAAATAATTGCTACATCCCTCGGCATGTAGAGTTAAGGAATATACAGTGAAGCATGTGTTGATCTTTTTGGTGCAAGCATCAGGTTTTTGGTATGCAAATCTATGCCCAATTATGTGACACTTTTTTAAACAGTGATCATTTCATTTCTTCCAGTTTGGCTAACAGAGCATTCTGCAGCACCACTTTGGTAAATACAGCTCTTGAAGTTAAAACAGAGAGGTACCCACCCTAAAATGTTTTAATTGTCCTGCGCTTTCGGCAGACATGTATAATTGCTGGTGGCAATGTCCATCGATGCATAACTCATGGGACAAATGTTTCCTGCAGCTATCACTGACATTGGACATTCCTCTGCATAAAGATATGTTTGTAGCTGTGTTCTGTAAAAAACACCCCGGCCTGAACAAATTCCAGAATAAAAGGTGGCCACACACCATACAATTTTTTAAATATCTGTTCAATTTAAGAATTGCAATAAATTTTTCTGACTGATTGCAACATTTCAAAAAATATGACCAATGTACCACACACCTATGATAAATTTGTCCCCAATTATGATAAAACTGATTGGAAACTCTGAGAAAATTGCTAGAGTGTGTATATTAATAAATTGACAATCCAACACACACCATACAATCTTTAGTAGAAATTGAAGAGAAATATCTGGCATTCCGGATCGATATAAATCGAAAAAACGGAAAATACGATCGGACTTTTCAGTCGAATGAAAAAAAAAGCCTTCAATTTTTTCGAGAGATACGATCGTTTTTATGGAATTGCTGAAAAATTGGATCATTTTATTGTATCCTGTGTGGCCACCTTTAACCACTTTACCCCCAGCGGTACGAATTTCTCCGCCCCTTTTTTCCCCCCTAAAAAACCAGGGACGGAGAAATCCGTACCTTCCGCGCTACCGCCGCTCGTGCGCGCGCACCTGCCGCTCGTGCACGCCGCCGCCCGCTCGCCCGGAGATCAATGAACGGGAAAATCCATTCCCGTTCGTTGATCTAGCCCCCGCAATGGTCTGTAGAGTTGGGCCGAACCTCCGATTTTAGGTT